>NW_024423319.1:1795997-1798265 GCF_017311325.1 Ursus maritimus | reverse complement strand
GGGGGGGGGGGGGGGGGGGGGGGGGGGGTGGAAAGGCTTCCTGACTTGGGAGCACCAAAGCTTTCTTCACTCCAGCTGGGTAGGGGAGAGCTAGGAGCACGGGGGAGACTGTTCTCCTGCCAACCCCTCCCCCACAGCATCTACCACCCCAGCCTGGGGAGCCCTCCAAAGCCAGCAGAGCTGACTAGGCCCAGCCTTACCAGAGATCTGTGACTCTCCTCTCCCCAGCCCTGCTTTCACCCTCCATGCACCACCTCCCAGCAGGCCCCAGTGAGGACCAGGGATTCCAGGGACAAAGGCTAGAACCAGAGCCTTCGAAGACAGACAGGGTGCCCTGCACGCCCACCTTCTCCACCAGCCGCCCTCCCTTCTTGAGGGAGCTCTTGCGGAGGGGCCCTGCCTCGGTGGCGGTGGCGGTGGCGGTGGTGGTGGTGGCGGCGGCGGCGGCGGCGGCGGCGGCGGCGGCGGCACTTCGGCCCACCCGCTTCTCCTCCTGCCGCTCAGCTTCCCGGAGCTTGGCCTCAGCATTCACACTCTCCGTGTGGTACACCTGGTACGTCTTCTTGGCCTGCAGGGAGGACCAAGGCCAGGCTGCCCTGCTGAAGGCCGTGGCCACAGCCAGCCCCCCTCCAGTCCATCCGGGATTCAGACCTGAGCACTGACCAACCCTGAGTAAGCACTGAGCCCAGCCACCCTGTGCCCAGAACAGGGAGAGACGGCCGTGCTTGCAGTCCCCCAACCCCAGGACTCTCCTGGGCACTTGATCGTCTTCCTTGAGCTGGCTGGGGGCAAGGCCATACGACGATCTCCCTCTGACTGGGGCCCTGCCCCGTCCTCACCGTCTGTAGCTCTGCCACCACCTCCAGCAGCTCCTCCTGCAGCCGCTGCTCCAGATCCTTACTCTGTGGAGGAGGCTGAGTGTGAGCACCGTACTGCCCCGTGTGGGCACTCAAGGCTCCGCCCAGCTCCCCTCGGCCAGACACCCACCGGGCCTCCCTAGATCCTGGGACCAACCACACCTCCTATGCCCAGGGCGAAGGTCTTACCTTCTTGACGATGCGCCCCACATCCTCTGCGATGTGACTCAGGCGCTGGGCCAGGGGCCCGGCCAGCACCTCGCTGAGGGTCGCGCTCTCCCGGCTCTGCTGCCGCGTCTGCTGCAGCAACACGGCCCAGCAGTGCAAGGGCGACAGGAGGGACGGCTCCTTCCTGGGGCAGAGGGGCGCTCAGACCGGGAGCAGGGCCGCGGGCCCCGCTGTGGCCATCCTGCCCCGCCAGTACCTACCGGAAGCTTTGGTACTCCCGGCTGCTGCCCCCAAGGCGGCCGCCTCGGCTGGAGAAGCGCTCTGCCAGTTTGTCCAAGCCCCGGGAGTACTCGAGCTCCACCTCGGCGCGCCGCCGCATGAACTCGGCCAGCTCCTGCAGCAGCTCCCGCCGCAGCTCGCCCTGCAGCTCCAGGCAGCGCAGCTGCTCGCTCAGCTGCCAGCGCATCTCTGCGGGGGACCGCAGCTCAGGCCTGGGTGGGGGACAAGGCCCCAAGACCCAGGAGGGGAAGGAAGCTGGCCCCCAGGGAGGTGTTCTGGGCACAGCCTTCTGGCTGGGCTCAGGACAACCCTGGGGAAAGGGACTTCTGTGTTAAGGCTAAAGGGAACAGGCCAGGCTCAACCAGTTGAAGAACAGGAAGGTTGTTCTAGGGAGAGAGGGAGCCTGGCCGATCCGGGAGGGTCGGAGCCTGTTGTGATGGTGGGAACACAGAGCTGCCCCAGCCCCATCTCGCCCTGTCCCCAGCCAGGTGCCTTTCAGTTGGGCTTCCCATCACTCCCTGGTTCTTGGAAAGCCCCTGCGTTGTTTGCCCTGCCACTTCCTGCCTTTTGGGTGCCCGGGACCCCAGGCAGGGTAGCCTCTCCTGCAAACACACAGACACACAGCGTTGCGTAGGGGCAAGGCCGTCATGGTGTTCTGCCAAACCTGCAGTGAACTTCTGGCCTTAGTGCCTAGAAACCCTGCCCTTGGCCCCCCAAGGGGAAAGGGCAGCCCCACAGGGAGGGCCAATGGCCAGAGCAAGCTGGTGGGACCTGACAAGTGAAGGAACTGAGAGAGCTGGCCTGTTTTCTGTCTCCCGTTTCCACTCCCCGACACCCACTCACAGGGCACCCCCACCCCCACCTCCCAGCAGAGAGAGCCACACCCAGGGTCCCCACACCGCTGGCTTTTGACACCTTATCGCTGGCTTGATTTGGCAACACTGCTTTCCCCATTAAAGCAAAG
>NW_024423319.1:1768710-1795987 GCF_017311325.1 Ursus maritimus | reverse complement strand
GGGGGGGGGGGGGGGGGGGGGGGGGGGTGGAAAGGCTTCCTGACTTGGGAGCACCAAAGCTTTCTTCACTCCAGCTGGGTAGGGGAGAGCTAGGAGCACGGGGGAGACTGTTCTCCTGCCAACCCCTCCCCCACAGCATCTACCACCCCAGCCTGGGGAGCCCTCCAAAGCCAGCAGAGCTGACTAGGCCCAGCCTTACCAGAGATCTGTGACTCTCCTCTCCCCAGCCCTGCTTTCACCCTCCATGCACCACCTCCCAGCAGGCCCCAGTGAGGACCAGGGATTCCAGGGACAAAGGCTAGAACCAGAGCCTTCGAAGACAGACAGGGTGCCCTGCACGCCCACCTTCTCCACCAGCCGCCCTCCCTTCTTGAGGGAGCTCTTGCGGAGGGGCCCTGCCTCGGTGGCGGTGGCGGTGGCGGTGGTGGTGGTGGCGGCGGCGGCGGCGGCGGCGGCGGCGGCGGCGGCACTTCGGCCCACCCGCTTCTCCTCCTGCCGCTCAGCTTCCCGGAGCTTGGCCTCAGCATTCACACTCTCCGTGTGGTACACCTGGTACGTCTTCTTGGCCTGCAGGGAGGACCAAGGCCAGGCTGCCCTGCTGAAGGCCGTGGCCACAGCCAGCCCCCCTCCAGTCCATCCGGGATTCAGACCTGAGCACTGACCAACCCTGAGTAAGCACTGAGCCCAGCCACCCTGTGCCCAGAACAGGGAGAGACGGCCGTGCTTGCAGTCCCCCAACCCCAGGACTCTCCTGGGCACTTGATCGTCTTCCTTGAGCTGGCTGGGGGCAAGGCCATACGACGATCTCCCTCTGACTGGGGCCCTGCCCCGTCCTCACCGTCTGTAGCTCTGCCACCACCTCCAGCAGCTCCTCCTGCAGCCGCTGCTCCAGATCCTTACTCTGTGGAGGAGGCTGAGTGTGAGCACCGTACTGCCCCGTGTGGGCACTCAAGGCTCCGCCCAGCTCCCCTCGGCCAGACACCCACCGGGCCTCCCTAGATCCTGGGACCAACCACACCTCCTATGCCCAGGGCGAAGGTCTTACCTTCTTGACGATGCGCCCCACATCCTCTGCGATGTGACTCAGGCGCTGGGCCAGGGGCCCGGCCAGCACCTCGCTGAGGGTCGCGCTCTCCCGGCTCTGCTGCCGCGTCTGCTGCAGCAACACGGCCCAGCAGTGCAAGGGCGACAGGAGGGACGGCTCCTTCCTGGGGCAGAGGGGCTCGCCAGACCGAGCAGGCCGCGGCCCCGCCAGGGCCATCCTGCCCCGCTCAGTACCTACCGGAAGCTGGTACTCCCGGCTGCTGCCCCCAAGGCGGCCGCCTCGGCTGGAGAAGCGCTCTGCCAGTTTGTCAAGCCCGGGAGCCTCGAGCTCCACCTCGGCGCGCCGCCGCATGAACTCGGCCAGCCTGCAGGCAGCTCCGCCGCAGCTCGCCCTGCAGCTCCAGGCAGCGCAGCTGCTCGCTCAGCTGCCAGCGCATCTCCAGCGGGGACCGCAGCTCAGGCCTGGGTGGGGGACAAGGCCCCCAAGACCCAGAGGAGGAAGCTGGCCCCCAGGGAGGTGTTCTGGGCACAGCCTTCTGGCTGGGCTCAGGACAACCCTGAAAGGACTTCTGTGTTAAGGCTAAAGGGAACAGGCCAGGCTCAACCAGTTGAAGAACAGGAAGGTTGTTCTAGGGAGAGAGGGAGCCTGGCCGATCCGGAGGGTCGGAGCCTGTTGTGATGGTGGGAACACAGAGCTGCCCAGCCCCATCTCGCCCTGTCCCCAGCCAGGTGCTTTCAGTTGGGCTTCCCATCCTCCCTGGTTCTTGAAAGCCCCTGCGTTGTTTGCCCTGCCACTTCCTGCCTTTTTGGGTGCCCGGGACCCCAGGCAGGGTAGCCTCTCCTGCAAACACACAGACACACAGCGTTGCGTAGGGGCAAGGCCGTCATGGTGTTCTGCCAAACCTGCAGTGAACTTCTGGCCTTAGTGCCTAGAAACCCTGCCCTTGGCCCCCCAAGGGGAAAGGGCAGCCCCACAGGGAGGGCCAATGGCCAGAGCAAGCTGGTGGGACCTGACAAGTGAAGGAACTGAGAGAGCTGGCCTGTTTTCTGTCTCCCGTTTCCACTCCCCGACACCCACTCACAGGGCACCCCCACCCCCACCTCCCAGCAGAGAGAGCCACACCCAGGGTCCCCACACCGCTGGCTTTTGACACCTTATCGCTGGCTTGATTTGGCAACACTGCTTTCCCCATTAAAGCAAAGAACCGCCTGAATGACAAGCTTAAGCAACTTGCTACAAACACTTCTGCCACCCACTGGATGCCCAGGTGGGCACTGGGGGGTCCCAGGTAATAACACTGTCTGGGCTTCTAGCAAAACAGGTTGCCCACTTACTAATCTCCATCCACATACCCAGAGAGGGATATTAGTTAATTTTTCCATTCCGTAAATCATCAATCACATACCCAGTCTGTGCCGGGCATGTTCTGGATGAGGAGACATAGTGGCAAAGAGGGCTGACCAAGTGCTTGCCCTCACGAAGCTGGGATGGGAATAGGAGTACAGATCACAAGCGGACAGGGTCATCTGGGTGGCTCAGTCAGTTAAGCATCTTGACTTCAGCAGCTCAGGTCGTGATCTGGGTTCTCGCACCCCTCAGGGAGTCTGTCTGTCCCTTTCCCTCTGCCCCTCCCCCCGCTCATGCTCTCTCTCTCAAATAAATAATATCTTTAAAAACAGATCACAAGTGGAGAGATATATACTAGAAAGTCCAGGAGCAAGGGTTGCTGAGGAGGCAAACAGCAAGGAGGAGGTGGGGGTGGGGAGGGGTTCTCTTAGAAGAGGGTGGTCAGGAGGTGAAGGAAGTGACAGAGGGGCCATAGGGCCATTTGGGAAAAGCGTTCAGGCCAAGGAAACAGGGAAGGCTGTTGGAGCCAGTGTGGCTGCAGGGGAAAAAGCTGAGACGTGTGAGAGGGCCGTGGTGAGGGAAGGATGTCCAGCGGGCACCGAGGGAGAGAGGGGCCACAGCACCTGAGCCATGCGGGGAGGCCAGGCAGAGGTCAGGCGACAGACAAAAAGTGCCCGGCCCAGTCGGCACCTCCTGAACCAGTCTAGGCAGAAGACAGTGAGGGCTCAGACCAGGGAGCAGGCCTGGGAGGAGGTGAGAAGGGGCAGGACCCGGGGTCCACTGAAAAGAACTCCACTGTGAATAGCTCGGTGCTAGAACCGTTGGCATTTCTGTCCTGCCAGTGACTTCCCAGGGGTCGTGCCTGCCCAGCATCCCCATCGCCTCCTCCAATCTCCCCCTGGAGACTGTCTCCTTCCTGTTCTCAGTCCCTGCATCCCTCTCCCAGATGCTGCTGCATACACTAACAGTCCTTCAGCCCCTCCACCCCCATCCAGCCCCAGCACTGGCTGCAGTCCTCACGCCTTCACTGCAATTACTGAACAGGAGCGCTCTCTTTCCACCACGGGGTCAAGCTGGGTAAACAGAAGCCAGAGGTGGGGGGGGGGTGCTTCTTGACAGTGAAACCAATGCAAAGCGGGGCAGAGCCAAGTGAGACAGAATGTCCTTATACCATCTGAGGCTGGGTTCCAGGGGCCAGGTGGAGGGGCTCTATGCCACTTGCAATCTGGACATTCTTCACTGAGCCAGGGTAACATTTTGGGGATGAAAGTACACCTCATTTCATTCTAAGAAAGACATGAGATGTCCCAGCTCACCTCACCTTCCTCTGCTGTTTGCCCCGCCCTCCCAGAGCCATCTTTCCCTGGAGACCAACTGCAGCTGAACGGTGCTGAACAGAACAGCCATGCGTCGGTTGGGACCTGAACTCGCACACCAGCTGGTGTCAGGAAGATCTGTGACTGGGGCATGGCAGTCTGGGCTGTCACTATCAAGTTCTCAGATCTCAGCTCAAAAGCGCTCATCATCCACCCTTCTCTGACCTCCCTGCAAACTAGGTCTGGCCCTCCTCCCACCCTGTTTCTTGACCTCTGTGCTTTTCCCTTTAGAGTGGTTGTCATCCAATTTGAACCTGATTGTGTTAGGGGTTGTTTGCTGCATGTCTCCCCCCCGGACCTGCAAGCCTTATGAGGGCAGAGGCTGGTTCTTTTGCTTAGCACTGTATTCCCAGGGCCTGGGACAGAAAAGATGCAGGCAAAACATCTGTTGAAAGGAAGGATGGAATCCACATATGCTTGCATTGCAGAGCTGGGTCCTGGGCCCCACCAACACTTCCTGTGAGCAAGGCATACGGTCTCACTTCTGCTGACAAATAAAGCAGAAGAGAAGATGGCCACCGAAACCACGACTATGCTGACCTTTCAGAATTTAAGGTGTCAGGACAGTGATCCTATTTTTTTTTAGTATGGTAAAAAGTTTCTTTGGTGGGGGGGGGAGAAGGGTTTAGAAGCTAAAGTCACTGGAGACTGAGAGCAGGCAAGGAACATTTTAAAGACAGCCTGGCTCAAATTCCCAGTTTTTCAGTGTGAATTAACTGGTCCATATTTACTGACTGAAGAGTTTCCTTCAGCTTCTTGACATTTTGGGGAAGCAGGATGGGGGTCATTATCTCCACCTGAGAAATGATAAAGGCGGGGGGCGCCTGGGTGGCACAGCGGTTAAGCGTCTGCCTTCGGCTCAGGGCGTGATCCCGGCGTTCTGGGATCGAGCCCCACATCAGGCTCTTCTGCTATGAGCCTGCTTCTTCCTCTCCCACTCCCCCTGCTTGTGTTCCCTCTCTCGCTGGCTGTCTCTATCACTGTCGAATAAATAAGTTAAAAAAAAAAAAAGAAATGATAAAGGCTTCTCTCACCCTGCACAAAGTCACCTCAAGCTGGCTCCGGGCAGCAGGCCACCTTTCCCAGACGGGAGGACCTCGGTGTAAATTGCTCGCATTGGATAATTATGTTAGAACCTGCATCTTGGGCACCTGGGTGGCTCAGTCGGTGAAGGGTCTGCCTTTGGCTCAGGTCATGATCCCAGGAGCCAGGAGCCTGCTTCTCCCTCTCCCTGCTACTCCCCCTGCTTGCTTATACTCTCTCTCTCAAATAAATAAATAAAATCTTAGGGGAAAAAAAAAAGAACCTGCATCTGTGGGTGGGAAGGAACGTCAAGGGTCATTTCCTTCTCCCTCCTAGGTGTTGTTATCGCCCTGCGATGGTGCGCAAGGCACTTCTCCCCGAGCTTCAGTTTCTCTCATTGGTAAAACGGAGCAATTAAGAGTGATAGATAGGGTCACACATCTGAAGACACATAGAAGCTTTAAGGCCCCAACTGTTGGCACTTGGATGCTACCTTCTTTCCTTTGCAAGAGTTACCACAGCCTGGATAAGACAGGTAGAAGCTCTGGACTAGGAATTTGCAAAGCTAATTTGCATGTGATTGCACAAAGTGTTTATCAGAACCCAAGGAGGTCTACTCTCAGAAGGTTTCTGATGTGGCCCTGCTGAATCTCTAAGGCCAATATCCACTGTGCAGGTTTGACCCAGAGACAGAGGCCCTCAGCTCTGAGCCACCTCACTGCCCAAGAGAGGGCAAAGGAACCGGTTTCAAGGCAAAGCCATCATTAATCCAGGCACCTTGGGCACTCAGAGTCCCTTACCTGGACCTTCTTGGCAAAATCAAGGTGCTCGATTTCACTCTGGCTAGAATGCCACTTTCTGGGGGGCACCGGGTACCCCTTTCTTTCACTCGGGCTCTTGGGTGAGGTGCAGGGAGAACCAAAGAGGGCAGAGCAACCAAAGGAAAGGAGGGAGGAAGAAAGGGGAAACAGCACGCGGTTGAGACCAAAGGGGCGCGGAGAAGGCGGGCAAAGGGCTCCGGGTCGGGGGAGTGGGCTCGGGCTCGCTCCCTCCCTCCCTTGTTCCCTCAAGCCCCTCCAGAGGTCGCGGGGGGGAGGGGGGCGGTGCGGGAAGGGAGGAGCAGCGGGCCCTGGGCCAGCGGAGGGAGTTTTCCGGCTCTCCTACGACTTTGGGTTCTCTGCGGGGAACCGAGCCGGGAGCGCCCGACGCCCTCTCACCTTTCACTTGTGCCTCGTACTCGGCCTGCAGCCCCCGCTCCCGGCGCAGCTTCCCATGCGCAGCCATGGCTTCCGGGCGGCCGCGCCGTCGAGCCCCACTGCTCCCACGCGGCCGCGAGCCGGGCGCCGGGACCTGGGGCTCTGCAGCCAGCACACCCCAACGGCCCCGCCCCGCCCCGCCCCCAGCGCGGCTCCCGGGGCGGGGCGCCCCCGGCCTGGCACTGCCCGCCGCGGCTTTTCCGGCGGGGTCCCACTGCGGCTGGATCCTGCCGCCCCCTCGTGCTGGGCGCTGGACACACACCTGAGTTGCTTGTGCCCCATGCTCAGCGGCCAAGCAGCCAGGGTCCCCGTGTGAGAGCCTCAACGTGTCCAGCAAACTGGCACCCTCTGGCTGCTACCCCCACCCCCAGAAGGTTGTCTGGTCACCCCAGTCAAACCACACCCTTCACAGCATGGCCATGGGTCCTGAATGCCAGTAGGGAGTGACACTATAGCTGCTCCAGGCTCTGGACTCCCCTGCGTCACCTGCTTCCCCCAGACCCTCAGGACATCAGATAGAACCCACCCATCCAACTCACAGCCCTGAGAGACAAGCACAAGGAGCCTGGAGAGCCTGGTGGGAAGTTCCCAGGGTAGGTGGGGAAGGAAAGTCAGCACCAGAGATTAGAACCTCAGCCATTGTTCCCTCAGGCCCCCTCATAGCAGGGAGAGCAAAGTTTGGCTAAGGTTCCCCTTCTGCTCAACCCCATCAGGAGGAACAAGCCTCATTTCCCCATAGGTAGTTACCACTTCCTACCACTTCCTGCTGCCGGAAGAGACTCCTCTGCCTTCTTTCCTCTGCCACTTGCACCTGCCCTGTCTTAGGCTTAGGGCTGGGGGTTCAGCCTTCCTCCTCCCCCCTCAGTGTAAGGCTTTAACAAGCCTGGGGGCAAGTCTTGGGGCCTCCCTTATCCAGGAGTGCTGGAGTTTCCCTCCACCCCTCTCTACCAACTTGAAGCCAAAAGGTAACAGATTTTCTCCAGTAAATTAGGAAGGCAGGATGCAGGTGACAGTTGACAAACCAGACTAGACAACGGTCTTCAGTTGGGTGGGAGGGAAATCCCTGCGGTATAGATGGTGGGAGAGGAGCAAGGCAGTTAGGTTCTAGACTTGTGCCCGGGGAGGTGAGGAAAGCCTGTAGGCACTAGTGCAAGGAGTCCAGGCAGGCATGGGTGTGCATGGATGTCAAAGCTAGGCTCAGGGCAAATGTGGGCACTTGGGACCTCAACAGGCAGCTGGGGTGGGGGGAGTGGGGAGGTGGCTGTGCAGTTACTTCCTGTCTCTAAACGATGAGCAGTTCTCTTGCCCAAAAGCGGAAAACATACCTCCTCATCTCCCTCCCCACCCGCCCCTACTCCTGCCCAGGACCAAGGCCCTTCTCTGAGACACCACGTGTCCACGGGGCCTGGGGTCGGAAGGCCTGAAAGCTGGCCAGACACCAGCAGGCCCAGGACCTGGGCTTCCAAGAGCTGGCCTCAGCAGTACCACTGCCAGAGTCCTCTAGTAAGGCAAGCGAGCCTCCTGCCCCTTCCCCGCCCCTTTCTGAAACATGCACAGGCACTCCCACCCCCAAACCTGCTCGTATATCAGGAACCCATGCACCACATCAGCTGACCCCAAAACACCTTGCCCCCTATCCTCCATCTGAGCACTGACTAGTCCCCCAAAGTCACTCCCCCATCCAGCAGAGCCATGCACAGAGCTCAAGCCCCTAGGAAACTGCTGCTGAATGGTCTCAGGCCCTACTTTCAAATGCTCTCCTCTACCCTTTTCTGGCTCCAGAAATACGTGATGCCCCATTAGGCCACTGCTTTAAAACTTGACATAATAAGCCCTGGCTTTTAGTGTGCTTTGTTTGGCCTTTGAGGCAGTACTGCTTGCTCTATCCTCAGCTCCATTATTCCCCTGCAAAGAATCCAAAAGCCCATTATTCTGCAGAAGATGAGGACCAGATGTGTGGGACTTTGTTCAAGGTGTTGAGGACTGGAGGGGCGCCAGAGTGGCTCAGTCGTTAAGCGTCTGCCTTCGGCTCAGGGCGTGATCCCAGAAGGCGTGATCCCGGAGTTCTGGGATCAAGCTGCACATCAGGCTCCTCCACTAGGAGCCTGCTTCTTCCTCTCCCACTCCCCCTGCTTGTGTTCCCTCTCTCGCTGTCTGTCTGTCACATAAATAAATAAAATCTTTAAAAAAAAGAATTTAAAAAAAGGTGTTGAGGAGTGGAGTATATACTTGGTCCTGAGGGGTGACCTCGGGGCTGACATAGGTCAGGTGTGCTGTGCGGAGGATGGACTAGAGGGAGATGAGATCAATGTTACAGCCGTCCATGTCAGAGCCACAGCGAGAAGAGATGAGAGCATGAATTGGGCAGTGATGGTCACATATGAAGATGCTCTGAGGCCCTTATTTTCCTACAAGTCAGATTTCCAGAAGAAGCTTAAGAATGGGGGCTTCAGGGGAGGGGGGGGGCGCCTGGATGGCTCCATAGGTTAAATGTCTGCCTTCAACTCAGGTCAGGATCTGGGGGTCCTGGGATCCAGCCCTGCATGGGGATCCCTGCTCAGCAAGGAGCCTGCTTCTCCCTCTGCCCCTCCCCCCCGCTTGGGCTCTCTCTCTCTCTCTCTCTCAAATAAATAGAATCTTAAAAAAAAAAAAAAGAAAGAAAGAAAAAAGAAAAAGAAGAAGAAGAAGAAAAAGAAGAAGAATGGGGGCTTCCGGGGTCAAGGCTGTGCACCCAGTCTGTCTACAGGTTCATCCCTTGGGGAGACGTGCCCGGAGCCCACCCCCAGCCAGAGAGGGAGAGGGTAAGAGCGGGCCTGCTTTCCCACCGTCAGCCTTCCAGCCCCCGCTCCACTCAGCAAGCCCTGTACAGAAGCGGCCCCTCCCAGAGGCGGCTGCTGCAGAGACCGGGGAAGTGCTGGGCCCCAAGGGCCGCTCGGGCCTGCGGCTTCCCCTCTCCCCTCCCCGCCCCCGCTGCGGTCCCCACCTCCGCCCAGGAAACCCAACCGCCTGGAAGCGGCCTAGCGTCAACGGGCCGCTAGGGACGCCGGGCACGAAGGGCAGAGGGCGGGCCAGGTCCCTGTGGGCTGGCCTACGGCGGAAGGAAGGTGCGGCACAGCGCCGTGGGAGCCTCCACGGGCTCCCAGCCACCAGCGCTGGGGCGCGGCTGAGGCAGCGCGCATGCCCGCCCCGTCGCCGCCAGACCAGTCAGAGAGCCTGGGAAAGAAGGCGGCCCCCGCTGACTAAGAGAAAGGACGGACGCCAGGCGCAGGGGGCGGGGCAAGGCTCCGCCTCCCGCCCCCACTGCGCGCCGGCGAGCGGGCGGGCTGGCGCAGGCGCACCTTTGCAGCCTCGCCCTCTCCGGTCTGGGCTTCCCCTGGCTGCCTGATGGTCACGTGCCAGGCGCCGGCCAGAGAGAAAACGGAGCTCTGGGTCCCCGGTGGCGAATTACTCAGCCTAGCGGGGGAGCCGTGCACCACCTGCAGTAGCAGGCGCATAAAGTACAGTGACAGCTCTGGAGTGCTGAGCTCCTCTGGGAGGTGAGCAACCCAGGCAGAGCCTGCCCTGGGACTAACAGCAGCAAGTGATCGTGCTGCAGCCAGGCAGGGACAAAGGCACGGGAGCAAATCTTAGGGTTGGAGTAAAACCACGAAAAACGGAGGGCTTACAGAAACCCATAAATACAAAGCACAAACCGCTGGTTGCCAGAGGGGAGGGGGTGGGGGAATGGGCAAAATGGATGCAGAGGAAGGGCAGCTACAGGTTTGCAATTATGGAATGAGTATGTCATGGGAATAAAAGGCACAGCACAGGGAAGATGGTCAACGGTATTGTAATGGTGTTGTATGGTGACAGATGGTAGCTACACTTGTGCTGAGCACAGCATAACATATAGAGATGCTGAATTACTCTGTGGTACACCTGAAACTAATGCAACATGGTGTGCCAACTATACTCCAATTTAAAAAAACGGAGCTTATATTCTGCATGAAATAATATTATGCATTTGTCAAAAAACAATGCAAAACACAAAGAAGGAAATGTAAACCCTGGACTAGAGTTAATAATGTATCGATATTGGCTCATCAACTGTAACAAATGCAACATTTAATACAAAATGTTAATAGGGGAAAACTGTGAGGGGGAGGGAGGTACATGGAACTATACTATCTGCTCAGTTCTGTAAACCTAAAACTGTACTAAAAATAAAGTCTACTAACGATTTCCAAATGAAGGCTTAGGTTAAGGGCGCAGATTCCATGGGTATTACAGTAATCAAACATACAAGACTTCCTGACCTTTTGCATGGCAGAGAAGAGAGGAATTAAGGACAGTTAGTTGCCAGGGCTTGGGCAACTGGGTAGCTGGCTGGGACATTACCAGACAGGACATCAACAGATAAGCCCAGTGAACAGTTCGATTTTACGAATCAGAAGCCCAGCAAGGCAGCAACAGAGCAGGACTCAGAAGGCAGAGCATCTGCCTCCCTGGCAGGGACTGGCTTCCAGAACTCCAGGGTCTCCCTCCCCTGGGCCCAAAGGCGCCAAAAGCCATCAATCTTGGGAGCCCCACCTCTAAATCCCTGACAAAGCTCTTCCCTTCTACTTGGGCTTGGCAGGTCACATGGTGCCAAAAGGCTGTGAGGTCTGTATCCACAGGAACACAGAGGGGCTGGAGAAAGGCAGTCCCCTACCCACCCCACCAATGTGCACACTCGCACACACAAACTCCCCAAGGCCACCGGGTGAAGTTTATTGTGAAACCTCGAGGGGCGGCGAGGACACGATGGGCAGATCAGGGTGAGGAGAGGAACAAGTGCAGGCTCTAGGAGGCGGAGTCAGAGGCCTCTGAGCTGTCCTTGACGTCGGTGCTCTCTGTGGTCTCGCTGACCTCGCTGAGATCCTTGCTGTCCCCACCGCTATCCTCAGCAGCCAGGCCCTTCTCCTCACGACAGGCCTCTCCCGAGCTTGGAAGTGAGTTGCCCCTGCTCTCCACCTTGTTCTCGATGGAGCCCAGCACCACGTGCCTGCCCTTCTCCTTCAGTTCCAGGTGCCGCCGCAGCTGCCACCGGGAGCCCAGGGAGACGCAGGAGGAAGGAGACAGGGCCTAAGTCTCCAGACCACGTGGGCCCTCTCCTGCCACCCAAGCCGGGCAGGACCCTGACTTTCTCCTCTGCCCAGCTGTGTCTCACCCCTGAACCCTGGGGGTCCTAGTTCTCAGCACATCTAAGGGCCTCCTCCCTCCCTTCTGCCATCATGCCTTAGACAGTACAGGTTTCTGCAGAGAATGGCATCTTGGGACGAGAGCCTCCTTTACAGCCCTGCCACAGCCCAGCTCCCCACCTGTCGGCTGAGGAACTGAGGTGAGGAGAGCCATGAGTTCCAGCACCACAGACGCAGATGCTGGCACCAGTCCCTCTCGCCTCTGGACATGGAGAGCCTTTCCTGCTGGCCTTTCTTCCTGTGTGAGGCCTGCGGCCCTGACCCCCCAGGACATTTACCTCGTCAGCCATCTGGGTGAGGTCTCGCTTCATCGCGTACGCATCTTCCCCATCTGCGTAATACTTGGGCTCCACTTCACTGATCCTGGGGACCGGAGATGCAGAAAAGAACGACCCAAATCAGAGGGCAAATTCTCCCCACTCTTCTGGCATCCTCTGCTATTGCGGCAGCATATCTATTTTCCCCTGAAGAACCCTTTTGGAGATAGCAAGCCCCATTTCCAATGTGGCCTTCCCTTTGCACTCTCCAGCAGTTAAGCCTTAAGTAGCACCCGGTGCCTTTATGCCTCTGGGGGCTGCCACTGTCCTGTGTCCCTAACCTGTGTCCCTAGTGAGGATGTGTTTCTGTAGTTTGTTACGAGCTACAGGCCCTTCTCTCCACGCCCTGTTCACTGTCACTTACTGGGCAAGGAAGGCTGACTCCCATGTCTCGCACCTGGAACTGAGGAGGACAGGTGCTAGGGCCTCTGTTCCTGACAGTCGTGGCCAGGCCATGTGACCCCTGCCCTGAGCAGCTTAAGGGCCAAGCCTGTGTGTGTGGAGGGGGTTATGTGCAGACTCAGGTACCCTGCCACTGGCTGGAAGGGGCGCTGGACTTGATGGCGTAGAAGGGCCTGGCAGCCCTAAGCCCCCAGAATTGTTGGCCACCAGAGACATCTACATCCAGTTCAGAGATCCCTCCCTGCATGCCCTTCCCAACAGTCCCTCTTCACCCCCCCCCAACTGAAGATAAAGCTGTCTCTGTGGGCCCTCCATCCCCAGCCTCACTTTCAAGCAGCTTTCACCACCATGTACTGGTCACGTTAATTCCCTGCCAGGCTTTCTCTGTCCTGTGCCAGGCACAAAGAGACTCCCATGTCCCCACATGGGCTTGCCCTCATCCACCGCGACACCCCGGAACTCTAGATCCTTCCATTGCTCTTGGACATGTTTAGGTTTGTGTAGCACCACATTCTCCTTTCTCCTGGTCCGTCTTAGATGCTTCTAGGTGCCAGGTCACCTTGAACCCTGCTTCTGCTCCTGTCCTGGGCTCTCACCTCTACTCCTGAACCTTTACCAAGAAGCCTGTGTGCCCTTCACCCAGCCCTGGCCAGCATCGAACAACACAGCAAGACACACCAAACACTCTCCTGCATCACGACATGCCTTGAGCTGACTGCAGCAGGCAGGTGCCGTCGCCACAGAGACTGGAGGAGACATCCTGGAAATGTGTGGAGTCCACAGCCTACTCCCCATCTCAGCCGACTCCAGGTCTTTCCTCCAGCCACCCACACACCCCCACGTGGAAGGCAGCTCAGCCCATCTCAGATGCCTGGATGAGCCAGGCCTGGCACCACCCCATTCTATTAGAAAAGTCTCAATCTACTTACTGAAAGTTGAGGGTGTTGGAATAGAGGTGCAGGGCGGCCCGGTTACTGCAGGGGAACAAGGCACTGCTGAGCTGCACAGACTTGGCCACACAGGGACAGCATGTCCAGGTCCGGCCCCTCCTCCTAGTGCCCCCCTCCCCCCTAATCCCACTTCCCAGATCTTCTCCAAAAGCCAAGGCACCCCAAGACCCACATCAAGACAGTACCTCCTCCCTGACCCTCTCCCTCCCTCGGCCCTGGCTTCCACCTCTTCCTGACATGCAGAGAGACGTATTTGGCATTGAAGTTCTCTATCATGGCTCGGGAGGCCTGGTCCATCAGCTTCTGAGCCAGGCCGAGGCGCCGGTGGGAACGCTTCACAGCCTGGTGGGAGAAGGGTGGGACCTCGAGGGCTGCCCCAACTAAGCCCACCTCCACCCCTGCCAGAACCTGGGTGGGCCCTTACATACCAGCGAGGTGATATGTCCATGGGGCACGTCATCTGGATCCTCTTCCCTAGAGCAAGAAGATAGAAGAGGCTAGAAAGGAGCCTGGTGCAAATGCAGTCACTAGCCCACATTCCCAGTGCATGCGCAGAGAAGGGGCACAAACTCCTCTGGTGGTTCCAAAGTTCCCCCAGACCCAGGGTGGAGGAGAGCTGGGACTCGGAAAACGTCACGCAGCCAAACTACAAGCGCTGTGTCAATGGAAATGCTGACCGTGCTATCAAGCCGCGAAAAGACATGGAGGAACTTTCAATGCACATGACTTAAGTGAAAGGAACCAATCTGAAAAGGCCCCATACTGTAGGATTTCAATCATATGACATTCTGGAAAAGGCAAAACTACAGAGACAGTAAGTAAATATATCAGTAGTTGGCATGGGGGAGAGGGAAGGAGAAATGAAATGACACGGAAGATTTTTAGGACACTGAAACTACTGATTCTAGCACAGCAGATATATGTCATTATACATGTGTCCACATCCACAGATGGTACAACACAAAGTGTGAACCCTAATATAAACTATGAACTTTAGTAATGTAGCGACCGTTCATCAACGGTCACAGATGTACTACAAGGTGTTAGTGATAAAGAAAACCAGGAGTCAAAGGGCAGGGGGTGTAGGAGAACTCAATACTTTCCACTGATTTTGTAAACCCAAGACGGAACTAAAAACCAATAGGTTAATTCATTAAAACAAGAAAAACCAATACAGGGCAGCATCCACCAGACACACGTGGTGTCGGTGCCCCTCTCCCCCCTCCAATCCAGTCCCAACTCTGGCACCAGGCTTCTGCCTCCTTCCTTGGTGACTCACATTTTGGCCAGGACGTACCCCACAATCTTCCCGTTCTCATCCTCTGCGATGTAAGAGAGCTAGGTAACAGGGAGGAGAGAGAAGTTAGAAAACAACCTCCTGTCAGAGTTGGAGGAGCCCTTGGCAGACCCCTGGTCCCACTGCCGGCCTGTCACTGTGGCGAGTTTAGTGACAGCTCCTGACCTCTAGGTCCAGGGGCTTGGTTTCCTTCCACACACCCTACTGTTGCTCCTCCCACTTGGATTTTCCTTGGCCTGGTTTTTTCCCCACCCCCAAATTGCAAAGCCACGCACCTGGGGCCAGGAGAGGCCGTGGTAGAAGTAGTACTTCATCTGGTAGTTCTCAGGCAGGCACAGCAAATTGCAGTGCTGCATGTTCATTAGGTCCTCCGGCTGCGGGGAAGGCGGGCAGTGGAATGCAGTCAGGCCAGGGGCTGTGCTAAGTAGGCCTCAGCCGCGGTAGAACCCTCCTCCCTGTGTGTCTCGCACCGATCCCCACCCCCGCGGGGCTGGGCGGGCGCTGTGACTATCTGTCTTTGCGCAGGCCTGGCGCACAGGCACTGTGCAAAAATCATCTGTTGCAGGAATGGACGTGAGCGCCAAGATGTTCCGGGACATCATGCAACTGAGCCCCGACACCCCTGTTCCGGTAGGTCCAGCCCCACGGGGGCTGTGGCCTTCACCTGTCCATGCCCTGAGGCCGCAGGCGTGTGGGGCGACCAGCCCGGGTCTCGGCCGGGCCCCTCGGGAGCATGCGCACGCTGCCACTGGGCCGCGCACCCACGCGGCGCGGACAGCCTCCCGCCCCTACCCCTCACCCTTGCATTGCGGATGTTCATAACGGCGGCGGGGCACCCGGTTCCTAGCGAGTCTTAAACGCGCAGTCAGCTGCCGCTGCGCTCCAAGGCGGACGCCGGGGTGGCCAGGCCGGGACTGGGGCTGGGGCTGGAGTTGGGGCTGGAGCTGCGTCTCCGGGATCGCGGGGGCGGCGGCGGAAGGGGCGGCGCGCGCCAGGCCCAGCCACCGGCCGGAAGTGCGCGCCGCCGAACCCGCCCTCGCGGCCGCTGGGCCAATGTTTGGGGCGGAGGCCAGTGCGGGGGTGGGGCCTGTCCGCGAGGCGGGGCGGGGCGTAGGGCGAGCCAATGGCCGGGCGAGCCCCCGCACGGCGCGGGGCGGGTCTGTCAGAGTGGTGGGGCGGTCCGGCGCGCCGGGAGGGCCCGGGTCTGGGTCTGGGTAAGCCGGTCCTCTCAAGCCAGCTCCGCGCCACCTTTCTCCCGCGATCCCACAGACGCATGCACACAGGCAGTGCATCAAGCTCAGTTTTATTTCGCGCCTTGCTGGGCGGGGGAGACGGCGGGAGGAAAGCCGGAGCCGGGACTCGGGGCCAGGGCGAGGCGACTCAGCAGGGCCCCCAGCATCTCCTCGCACATGGCGAGGCACCTCGGCACATGGAAGCAGCCTGCGGGGAGAATCCGGACAGCGGGTTGGGAGGCCTAGGGGCAGCAGACTGCCCCAAGCCCCTGCGGCCCCCGCCCTTTCTGTCCTCCACTCACCTTTGAAAGGACCCCCTTTGATGGTGAGAGCGACCTTCCCCTCTTGGTTCAAGTAGCCAAACCATTCCCCGTACTCAGGATCACGAAACTGGAATAACAACACAGTGACAGCCAGGGCCTGCAGGAGTCTCCTAAGTGCCACAAGGCCAGGAAAATGGTCGCTCACCGTCCCCACCGCACCGCTCCCGCGGGGTCAGAGCCCGGTCTGACCCCAGGTAACGTGGCTCTAGAATCAGTGCTTTTAAAGGCGAGACTGCGTCCAGGACAAAGATGAAGGCGTAGGGCTTTTTCTTTTTCTGCTTTGGGATGGGAGTGTGCAGCTAAACAACCCGCTGGGGGAGGGGGGCCACAGGCTGTAACTTGAAACACTACAGAGAGGGTCTAAGAAGCACCCTGTTTGGGGATGACGAAAATGTTCTATATCTTGATACATACACAGATGTGTTTACACAGATGCATACATTGCTGTATCGCCATGATCTGAACACTTCGCATGGGTTTTACTGTGTATAAACTGTACTTCAATAAAACTGATTTAAAGAAAGAATGAGAATCCTGGTGGAGGTGCTGACCTTCATGTAACTTTGTAGCAAGTTGCTCCCTTAGCAAGGAGTCCGCTGGAGCTTCTCTCTCCCTCTCCCTCTGCCCCTTCCCCCTGCTTGCTCACACAGACGCGCTCTCTCGCTCTCTCTAAAATAAATAAATCTTTCTTTAAAAATAAAATGTATTCTTGGGGTACCTGGGTGGCTCAGTCGATTAAACGTCTGCCTTCGGGCTCGGGGATGGGCTCGGGATCAGGTCACGATCCCCAGAGTCCTGCTCAGTGGGGAGTCTGCTTCTCACTCTGCCCCTTCCCCCACTCATGCTCTCTCGCTCTCTCTCAAATGAGTAATCTTACAAGAAATGAAATATATTCTTTAAATTTCACTTTATGCAGTTAAAATTGGTGGCCTCTAACACACATTCTTTATCAGTGCATTCAGTATTAAGATAATAGCCTCAGGTCTCCTGCCTGATTCCTGTGTTTGGAGGTAGTGATGTGTCTGTGCAGTACTTGTAATATGAACACATTTGGGATCTCTGTTGATAGCAAAGTCTGGCACTGCTAATACCACTGTGGAAGTGAACGCTGGATTCCAATTAGAGATTAGTGCAAATGAAGACGTAATTTTCTCCCAGGTTTTGAAGCCCACACACCCCAGAATAAGCCCACCTATAGTCCCTCCTGTGCTGGGATTACCAGTGGAGTGGATTGTGGCTTTGCCAGAAACACACCAGGAATCTTCATTCATCACCGGGCTCAACGCCCATGGTGACCCCTGAGTAGCAGTTGGTACATCACTCTGCTCATAGTGCTTGGCCTCTGGCGGACCCCAGGCTTCCTTCCGACCTCACAGCTGATTCTTGTCTCCTTCAACGGGCCCTCCTATTCCCTCTTCTCTTCCCCTTCTCTTCCCCGAAGCTTACTTTGCCTCACAACTCACAGTATCATCTATATTCTCATGACACCCAAGTGATCGTGGTCAGCCCAGACCTCTTCTGCTCGACCAGCCCAGACTCTGACCCCTCCACCCACTGCAGCTCACCCCCAAGGCCAGGCCCCCATCCTCACCCATCTCCCGGCCTTTGCCCATGCTGTACAGCCTCCCCTCCCAAAGCTCCAGCACCCAGTAATGCCTAAATCCCACAAGGTAACTCCTCTATGCAGTGCAACCCCTTCTGCCTTTGCTCCCTCCCACTCGCCCCCCAGTCCCCTGACCTTGATCTATGTTCCAAAGCTGTCATTGCCATCTACATGTTTGTTTGTTTACTTGTTTACAGTCTGCACCCCCCCCCACACACACACCAGCTCCAGAGGGGCAGGGGCTGCTCCGTTGACTGCATGGAGGGGACCAGGGTCCAGACCTCCAGGAACTCAGGCCAGCTGAGGGACCATGCCCAGCGAGGAGAAGAAGAAGGGGGTTAGCCTCCTGGGCCTCGGCCTAGCCTCCTCCCACAGCCCAAGGAAGCCTGGCTGCGGCCGGCCTGGAGAGGAATGGCTGCCTGTTGTTTCCACCACACCCGCGCTGAGCCCAGAGTGTGCTATGGCCCAGGAAGCGGCACTTACCTGGCGGAAGGTGTACTCAGCCACCTGGTAGAAGAGGTGCAGCAAGGCAGGGTCTCCACTGTCACTGTAGCCCATGAGGAAGGCGATCATGGCCTCGCTGTGTGGCCACCAGAGCTTCATGGCCCACTCCAGCTGAAAGCAGAGCAGTGGCAGGTGTCCAAGTGCCCTGGGTCCCACCCTCTGCCACCCCATCCTCCTGATCGTGGCTCAGCCTCCAACTGGCCCAAGCACTTGGAGCTTCATCACGGGATGGATGTCCCTGAGGGTCTGAAGGGCCCCTAGCTTCCTGACCAGGATGCACCCCCAAGTAGCCCCTTCCAAAGGGCCAGGGTGGAGTGGCCTCCCCTTTAACCCTGGAATCGAAACCCTGTCTGCCTTGTCAGCCTATCTAAAGTCCATTGGACACCAGCTCCTGCCAATGGCACGGTCAGTCACCTCTGAAGATCTCAGCAGGATCAAAACACAAGCAGAGGCAACAGACATAAGGGTGCAAATCTGCTCACGCTGCTGACACCTTAGAATCACCCGGAAAAGGGCGCCTGGGTGGCTCGACAGTCGTTAAGCGTCTGCCTTCGGCTCAGGGCGTGATCCCGGAGTCCTGGGATCGAGCCCTGCATCGGGCTCCCTGCTCCGCGGGGAGCCTGCTTCTCCCTCTCCCTCTCCCCCGGCTTGTGTTCCCCCTCTCGCTGGCTGTCTCTCTCTCTGTCAAATAAATAAATAAAAATCTTTTTTAAAAATCACCCAGAAAGCCTTGCAAAGATGAAGGGGACATATGTCTCAGAACTGGCATTGTCTGCACTCCGTAATGGAGGAAGTCAAGAGTTTACCACCAGGGCCACACTGGCAAGTTCGTCACTCTGAGACCCAGGTTCCCCTCCACGAAATGCGTGATGACAGGACCCACCTCCCAGGGAAGAAAGCCTTGAACAGGCTAGTGCCATGTGGCCCTGGGCACATTCCCACCTGGGTAGGGCAGAGGCCATCCGCATCCTGGAAATAGAAGAGGCCTCCATGGTCAGGGTCCCATCCAGAGCGGAAAGGCAACAAGAGGAACTTGCTGATAACGTGGGCTCGAAGCTTGGGGTCACCCTTCCTGATGGCATGACGGAGCAGGAACCAGCCAGCTTCCAGCGCATGGCCTGGTAAGCACTCCGGGTTAAGACAGGCAGCAGGCCCGCCCCCAGGCAGCCAGGGCCCCTCCTCCTGTGTTGACCACAGGTGCCTCCCTTCCTCCTCCACGAACTGTGGGAGCTGCTCTGAGCTCATGGCACAGCCACTCTCCTGCAGAAAGCCTGCCCTCCCAGTCTACCCCAGACTCACTCTCTTGCTACTGACACCCCAGCCTGGGAGGCCTGTCCTGCCTTCTCTGCCTGGTCCTCAGCAGCAGCTGGAGAGTGGAGGGAGGAAGGCAGCCCCCAGGCACTCCCCACATCTGCAGCAGAGAACCCCAGACTGAGCATTCCCTTCTTCCTGAGCCACTCCCAGGCTACTCTACTCACCTGGGTTCTGGTGCCTCCCCAGGCAACCAGAAAGTTCTTCACCATCCTCTGATACGTTCTCCAGCACAGCCTGTCCATCCCTCTGCCAAGGATGGAGGAACAGGAAAAGGTAAATTTGCCTTCAGCTCCTGCCCGTCCATCCAGAAAGGCCCACCTGCCCACCTGCCCTCCCTCCCCTCTGTCATCTGCAGTCCTGGGCAGGCCTGGCTCAGACGGGGCATTTGAGAAGGGGCCCAAGGGCCTGAATGGGTTCTGACCGTTCCCTGGGCCCCCGAGGTGGGAAGGGTGACACACTGAATGGGGGCTGAGATGAGGTCAGCTGGGCTGCCCACAAAGGCCCGGAGAACTTGGGTCTGGCTGGGTTTCCTGCTCTTTAATGTGCCAGGGCCTCTGGCACCTTCCCTCCTGCGCTTGGGCCCACCGGGCTCCCCTGGGCCCTCCACCTTTCCCAGGGTCTAGGCTCCTGGGCCCCCAGCCAAGCTCCCAGGCCCCTCACCCCCGCCGTGTCCCCCCATCTGTAGAGGGGGCCACCAAGGCCCAGCTGGGGGGGTGGGTGTAGGCAGAGGAGGGGCCCCACCTGGCAGCTGAGGGTCAGCCTCCTGTCCCCTGGGCGTGCCCCCCCCCACCTGGACGTGCTGCAGGATCCTCCGGGCACACCAGTCCCCCAGCTCCGCGTAGTTGCCCGCCAGCTCCTCGTCCGCCTCCCCGAGCTGGTCCACCAGGTTGAGCAGCATCATGGGCACCGCCATGGACTCGGAGGCCGGAGCCCCGGGGAGACGGGGCCGGCCCAGCCCCGACGGATCCTCCCGCACCCAGTACACGATCTGATCCATCATCTCCACCGCTTCCTTCTGGGTGAGGAGAAGGGAGGCGAGGGGAGGCCCAGGCCGAGGCCGCAGCCCGTGCGGTCTGGTCTCTCAGGTCCTGACCTGGGGTGGCAGAGCCTTGTGCTCCCACCCACTCACAGGACACCCTCACCAAGAGCCTCCTCCGGGCCTGGGCAGGGGTTGGGTGCTGCGGCCCGGGGTGGATCTGCCCCACCCTGCCTCGGGGGGCTCCCGGTTTGTGGGTGCGGGCCACTCCCAGGCAGTGAGGTCGGGTCTGAAAGCACAACGGGCTGCAGGGAGGAGGGAGAGCTCCCTTCCAGCCAGGGCTGGCTGTGGATTGGTTTCTCTGTGCTCTGTGAGTGGATTCAGAGGTAAAGACTGCAGGGAGGGGGCACCCCTCACAATACAGCACAATGAGGGGGGCGTTGCCAGAAGCCCTGGGGCCACGGGGACCCAGAGAAAGGGCTGACATTGACAACAGACCCAGCCTGCAGACAGAGCCCACAAAGAACAGGAATGCACCAGGTGGCCATGTCCAGCTCTAGTGAGGGCACGGAGACTCACAAGGCAGACTTCCTCCCGCACACCTGGTAACACGCTTCCCCAGTCACCCGCCACAGCTCGTTCATGGCCATGGTGTAGAAACACTCGCTGAACACGGTCCGTTGCACCTTGACCGGGCGGCCATCCCGCGTGAGCACAAAGGCACACTTCTTTCCAGGAGGTGCCACCCGGGCATAACGCAGCAAAAATTCGCCACCTGGTGGTTGGGAAGTTGGCATGCTACAACTCAGGTGAGGACACCCCCAGGCCCTTCACTGCTTCTAGACCCCCCTAGGAACTAGAATAAACTTGGGGGTGCCTCTGGGGAGACGGGGACAGGGAGGGGGCACCTGCTTTAGCTGAATCCAGAAGTGCAGGGCTGCGGAAACGCTCAAGTTTTCGGTACAGGCGACAATACATCCACACCTGTGGGGGAGTAGACGGAATATGGGGGTTCTCAAGGCTGGGAGGAGAAGGAGTCCTTAGGTGCCCCTGTCATGGGAGGAAGAGTGTGCAGATGACCGGCCTTGTGTGTGCAGACTGAGGACAGGCCAAGCTGACTCCAGCTTCTGTGTCTGGGAGAGCTTCTAGACTGGGCACATCCCCTACCTGCCTCCCTTGCAGCCAGACGTACTTGAGGTCATCATACACCTGCCCATCTCGACCGAGGCATGTGAAGAAACCCCTGTGGGATGCACAGTATTAGCAAAGGGGAGAAAGGGCCTTGCATCCACCGGGTCCACTACTCTGCTGGGCTCAGCAGATGTGAGTCAGCCAAGAGTGAGGTGGGGGCTCAGGAAGGGCGAAGACCCCTGCTGGGGGCACCAGAAAGGTGAAGCGCACCCATGCTCCTGGTCGTGAGAGTGCTCCATCCAGAAAGCCATCACACGGTCCAGTTCCTGCTCCACACGCTGCTTCCAGGTCTGCAGAGCCTCTCGCTCCTTTTCCATGTCCTGGGGAAGCTCGGAACTTGGAGACCCAACTTCCCCACAGACTTCCCCATCTTCCCAGGTCCCGACCTCCTGAACAGGCTCCTCTGTGCCCCAGGTCACCCCACGCTCCAGGGGACCTCAGGGCTGCCTCAGCCCTCACCCCTAGGCCCCCAGGCCTCGAAACCCAGACCTCAGGGTTCCCCACACCCTTGCACGGGGCTGTCCTCTGGCCCGGGACCGGTCCCAGGACTGACCCCACCGCCCTGGGAATTCTCCAGGACAACACCCTCCCCATTACGGGCCCCACCACTGGCCTGCCACACTCGGAGACCCCCGCTCATCCTTCCTTCTCTTCCAGGAAGCCAGACAGAGCTGGTTGTGGTCCCGTGACTGTCACTCAGCTGACCCAGCCGCGCCCCACCCGCCCCCTCCTCTGGGAGGTGCCGCGGAGTCTGGGGGTGGGGCTTGGCTGTCGCACGGCTCCGCCCCCGTGCTCCCGCACTGCCCCCACGCTCGCAGGCCGAGACCCTCGGGCCGCAGAGTGGGGCAGAGAGCAGCAGTGACCACTGCTGGGCGCACTCGGTTCGAGATCCTCAGGATGGGAAATGCTGGGTGAATTGGCAGGACAGGCTGCCCCGGGGAACGCGGGGCTGGCTCCCGCACACCCCGCTCCTCCCAGCCACCTCTCCCCACTCTTGAAGTGAACTGGGGTGAGTAGTGGGGGAGGGGCCTGGGCAGGGCAGGGCAGCTGAGGGTGGTGGCCCCAGCTCATGCTTAGGGGAGGTCCTGGTTTTGGGTCCAGCTGGGCTTACACCCATCCACTCTGCTCACAGATGCATGTCATTATCTATGCTATATCCCTTCACATCCAGCCTCTCCCCTGCTTTCCTTGCACTCTGTCCCCCTCATGCCTAACCAAGGACAAGCCTTTGGTATGTGGAAGGTTCTAAGGTTTCTGTGGGTGAGCACCCTGGCCTTGGGTCCAGTGGATGGGGCATTGGCCAGTCCTAAGGCAGAGAACTGGCACCACTCCTCTCCCCACGCACAGGCCTCTCCCCAGGAGGCTGCGGAGTGCTGTGCTCAGATGTGAACCAGCACCAAAGATGCTATATGGCATGGCCCGGAGTGCCCTGGAGGCCACCTTGAGACAGGTGAGCGGAGGGATGGTGGAGGTGAGTGCCACAGAGCTGCCTGGCACATATGCACAGGCCCCACCCCTCTAGGGCCAGCCCCACATGGACCCTTTGCACCAGCTGGCTGGCATTGCTCCTACTGCTCCAACTTGAAGGGCACTTGCCCCCCCCCCACCCGACCACTGGGCTCCCAATCAGATCAGAACTGTGCCATGGGGAAGACAGAGCCATGGTTCCTGGTATCAAGATCGACAGGACAGGGCACAGGAGACACTGCGAACCCAGTGGAGTGAGCACCAGGGAGAGGCTTGCCCTGGGACGCTTCCCAGGAAAGGTGGCCATGAGCTGGCACCGTGTGGGCACACACACCCCAAGGGCAGAGATGGAGCGACGAGGAGAGGCTGAGGATATCTCCCCACATCCCTTGGGTCCCTAGCACGAGCACCAAGAGCACAAAGTACTCGTCCCATCCATTTAACCCTGGCTATACCACCCACACTAGCGATACCACCAACAGCTGGACTGTCAGTTTGCTCAATAGTTCTGCTCCTTCTCTTTTTGGAGCCTGACTCGTGCACATGAGGAAGTCAGCAGTGAGAGGAGTCACTCCCACAGCACCTGCTGAGTCTCAGACCCAGGAACCATCCCATGGACGATACAGGTCTATTTGGGGGAGCAGACACTCAGGGGGACCTGAACTCTCAGTGGAAAGAGCCCAGCTCAGCCCTCCCCACCCATTGAAGGAGGCCAGATGTTGGTGACCTGCCAGTCCTGTGTCCCAGTCCCCTGTCCTCTGAGTGGGGAAGGGCGGGAAGGTGATCTGGTCTCTATGCAGGGAATTGGCAGCAACTGCCCAGGGAGCCCCCTGGCCTCGACTCCTAACCATGGCTACTATGGGACCTTTTGTGGGGAACCAGGTCCTGGCCCAGCTCAGCCCCCAGGGCTGTAGGCCTCAGCAGAGCCTTGAAACTTGGGAGGCAATGGGAACCCTGCTCACTGCCCTTTGAGCAAGAGGGTCCCAGAGGTTTGGTGAGCCATGGGGGTGGGCGGTGGTGTCATACCTCCAGCCTCCTCCCTGGGAGCCCTGGACACAGTAAGAGAGCAGGTGGTTATTTCAAAAAAAGTCTTTTAATTGTTCAAAATAGCACAAAACGACATCGCACTATGGTAATATTGAGTCACGGGGGTTACTCTACAATAGATGAACGGGTGTACTGTTCTCAGAAACGAGAGAAATCAAAGGGCGCTCAGGAGAAGGGACAGGGAAAACAATGGGACCAGGCGAGTGGGCTCCAAGGTGACTGACTAAACGTGACATTTTCCACAGCGAAGTATACTATAATACAACAAACCAGAGGCCCCAGAAGGTGCGGGCCAGTGGCAGGGGTCTGCGGAGGTTGGGCCCCTCACTGCAGCTCATCTCCAGGGCAGAGATGGGGGATCTGAAAAGATTGGCTGCTCGCTTTAAATCCTTCTGCACAACCTGCTGGCAAGCCTTGCTCAGTGCCTAAAGCTTGGGTGTGGGGCAGAAAGCTGTCTCAGGAGCCACATTAAGAAGAGCCCTAAGCCTCCCAAGTTCGGCCCTGGGAGGATGGCCATGGCCCTGCAAATTCATAGAACTGGTGACTGGTGTTGTTAGCCTGCTTCTTCCCCACGGTCTCTCCTGGGTGACACCACACATAGGCTCTCCCAGGCTGCTCTTTGAGACTGAGTTGCCCTCCATCTCCTCCCCCCGCCCCTTCTGACCACTTTGCCTGGAGGAGTGGCCGCAGGAAGCAGCAGTTAACGGTGGTAGACATTCTAAGCCAGTTTGCCAAGGAGAGAGCCTGGGGGCTGGGGAGGCGGGGGTGGGAGGTGGGCAAGAGGGGGTGGGGGGGATGTTGAGAGCACTGTGAACCCAGGACCTGCATCTCCTCAGAAACCTGACTTTAGGCTCCAGCAGACTCTCAAGCTCAATCCTACAGGTGCAGAGCAATCACCCATGGGGAGTGAGGTTTGACAGCTCACCCCTCCTTTGTCCCAGAGGCCTGGGGACAAGCAAAGAGGCAGACGGCAGGGGCCAGCAAGAGGAAATTGAGCCAGGCAGCCAACACCAGGCCCGCAGGGGAGATTCCATGCCTTTCCTGTGCCAGCTGCCCCCAGCTTTTCTTCCAGAAAGATCCCTGCCAAGGCTTAGCCAAGGAGAAAAAAAGTAAAAGTTAAAAAAAAAAAAAAGAAAAGAAAAAGATACACATTCTGTACAC
The DNA here is from genome assembly GCF_017311325.1 of Ursus maritimus. Classification (NCBI taxonomy): domain Eukaryota; kingdom Metazoa; phylum Chordata; class Mammalia; order Carnivora; family Ursidae; genus Ursus; species Ursus maritimus. The sequence continues at coordinate 1,770,937 of NW_024423319.1, read as the reverse complement.
AGCTAACAACAACAACAACAAAAAAAGGGACAAAACCCCACACGCTAAGGCTAAAATTACAATAAAAATGTTAACTTCATCAATTCCAACTTAAAAAAAATACAACAAATGCAGCAGTTGGTGGTGTGGCCCCTAGCCCCGACCCAGGGGCCAAAGCCAGGCTCAGTGGGGGCTACTCTACGCCCCGCTGAGAGTCAGGAGATTTGCACGGAACACTGCTCAGGCCACCATGGGCTCATTCTTCCCCCTTTCTTTCTCTTTCTTGTTACTTTCTAGCTCTCTAATTGGGAAAGAAGAGGGAAGGGGCAAGGGGTGGGAGTATGAAGGCCGCGGAGACGGGGTTGGACAAAGCTGCAGCCTGGGGCCGTGAAGTGGCGGGATATGCGAACGTAACAAAGGAAAATGGAACCCGATGGACATCTAGCGAGCGGGCACCCTGCCAATCTTCTGGGAGCAGACGAGGAGGCCTGGCGCTTTTCTTCTGCTTCCGATGCTCGCCGGCCCCCCACTCCTCGGCTGCCTGCTCCAGATGCATGACAGACTCAGCCACAAAGCGTGGCTAGGCTGAAAGTGCACTCCGTTTCTGCGTCTCGCGCCTGCTTCGTGCCTGAAGTGCTCCGTCAAGTCCTCGAGGGCCGAGGAGTCTGCGCCTCGCTCCCAGTGGAGGGCACTGGTAGGGAGAAGAGGAGAGGAAGGCACACTTGTCTCACTTGCTCACTGCTCTTCCAGATCTGCGTTCTGCTTCCTCCCACGGCAATGGTAAAATGTGCTTTTTCGAGATTATTTTAAAAACAGAGAGGGGAGAGAATGAGTGGTGGCCAGGGGCTCCTGAGGGTGAAGTGTGAGCGCCGGGTGGGTAGGATGGGTGGGCCCTGGCAGGCGGCGTTCCTGAAGCAGAAGGGGGGGTCTGGCGAAGAATCCAGGTGCAGGGGAGCTGCCTCTCACTGACCATCTGCCTTAGATTTCTTTGGAGCGGATTTCCTTCGAAGGCAAGAAAAAGGAAAGAGAAAGCGTCAGCGTGGGCCCCGACAATGCTGGGAAACCACAGGCGGACCTCGCTGCGGGCCTCCGGCCGGCACTTCACACAAGCTCACACCCTGTGAGCAGCCCCCACCGATGCTTTGAAAGAGACAAGCTATACTATTTCTACCGCTGCTTCCTCCCAGTAGCCGTCTACCCCCAGCCTTAGAAGGTTCCAGAAAGGGGCTTCCTGCTTACATTTCCGGAGAGGACATGGGCCGCTTGCTGGCTGGCTTGGCGCCAGAGCTGTCTTTACTGGTTTCTGAAAGGAAAGACAGAGTGGTAAGCAGCTCGGCAAGGTGGGAGGGCAGGCCAACCTCAGCCACACAGCAGCCCACACAGGCCAAGAGAACAAGAGTGGAGAGGACAGAGGCCCCTGCCACACCCTACGGAAGCCTGCGGAGAGTGACGGCCCCTCCAGTGTGTGCCATCTCCTGCGGTCGCCCCAGGCCCAGGTTAGAGGCCCTCACTGTTCTCCCTGGTTGGCCTCATGGCAACTGGCGCGAAGCCGGACAGGGCATTCTGGGGCGTCCATTCCCCACCATGCCCCCTGGACTTGGGCCTTACCCTGTACCTCAAGTTCTTACAGTTCCCCATCTCACCTCAAACACCCCTGGAAAGCTTTCCCCGAACCCACAGATGAGGTGAGGTGTCCCCACGAGACCCATCCATAGCACCCACCCTAGGTCATCTCCCTCAGCTCCCTCAACTGTAAAGCTCTGAAGTCCAGCTTGGAGTTGGGTCCCTCCACCTCACGTGATGCTTGCCCAAGGAGCCTCCCAAACGACACCCACCTTGCAACCACCTCACTTGGGTGGCCGGGCCATAGCCCTTCTCATTGCGGGCGGCAATGCGGAAGATGATGGCGGGCTTGGTGGTGTAGTCGATGTGGGCGTTGGAGAGGCTGGAGGACTGCACCAGGCAGGAGGGGCTGGGCCCACAATACACCCGCATGAAGGCCAGCTGGGCCGGGGTGGAACTCTTCGGCTCGCCACCGGCCTGCGAGCTCTGGATGGCCAGGTACACTGAGTACTCGATGATCTTGCCGGAGGTCACAGACGGTGGCTCCCAGGTGAGGTGAGCACCATCTGGACTCTAGAACCAAGGGACCAGAGATCAAGCCATGCTGTCTGTGGCCTTTGTGACTATCTCACTCTGCCTGTCCAGGAACAGAGGAGCGAGAACACTTCGCAACTCCCAGAACCGA
>NW_024423319.1:1757587-1768700 GCF_017311325.1 Ursus maritimus | reverse complement strand
GGGGGGGGGGGGCGCCTTTCTTCTGCTTCCATGCCGCGGCCCCTCCCACCCTCGGCTGCCTGCTCAGAAGCAAGGTGACAGACTGCAAAGGCGCGTGGCTGCTGGAGGTGCGTGCACTCCGTTCTCTGCGTCTCGTCTGCTTCGTCTGAAGTGTCTGTCAAGCTTCCTCGAGGGCCGCAGAGTTCTGGGCTTGCTCGGCTCCCAGTGGAGGGCACTGGTAGGGAGAAGAGGAGAGGAAGGCACACTTGTCTCACTTGCTCACTGCTCTTCCAGATCTGCGTTCTGCTTCCTCCCACGGCAATGGTAAAATGTGCTTTTTCGAGATTATTTTAAAAACAGAGAGGGGAGAGAATGAGTGGTGGCCAGGGGCTCCTGAGGGTGAAGTGTGAGCGCCGGGTGGGTAGGATGGGTGGGCCCTGGCAGGCGGCGTTCCTGAAGCAGAAGGGGGGGTCTGGCGAAGAATCCAGGTGCAGGGGAGCTGCCTCTCACTGACCATCTGCCTTAGATTTCTTTGGAGCGGATTTCCTTCGAAGGCAAGAAAAAGGAAAGAGAAAGCGTCAGCGTGGGCCCCGACAATGCTGGGAAACCACAGGCGGACCTCGCTGCGGGCCTCCGGCCGGCACTTCACACAAGCTCACACCCTGTGAGCAGCCCCCACCGATGCTTTGAAAGAGACAAGCTATACTATTTCTACCGCTGCTTCCTCCCAGTAGCCGTCTACCCCCAGCCTTAGAAGGTTCCAGAAAGGGGCTTCCTGCTTACATTTCCGGAGAGGACATGGGCCGCTTGCTGGCTGGCTTGGCGCCAGAGCTGTCTTTACTGGTTTCTGAAAGGAAAGACAGAGTGGTAAGCAGCTCGGCAAGGTGGGAGGGCAGGCCAACCTCAGCCACACAGCAGCCCACACAGGCCAAGAGAACAAGAGTGGAGAGGACAGAGGCCCCTGCCACACCCTACGGAAGCCTGCGGAGAGTGACGGCCCCTCCAGTGTGTGCCATCTCCTGCGGTCGCCCCAGGCCCAGGTTAGAGGCCCTCACTGTTCTCCCTGGTTGGCCTCATGGCAACTGGCGCGAAGCCGGACAGGGCATTCTGGGGCGTCCATTCCCCACCATGCCCCCTGGACTTGGGCCTTACCCTGTACCTCAAGTTCTTACAGTTCCCCATCTCACCTCAAACACCCCTGGAAAGCTTTCCCCGAACCCACAGATGAGGTGAGGTGTCCCCACGAGACCCATCCATAGCACCCACCCTAGGTCATCTCCCTCAGCTCCCTCAACTGTAAAGCTCTGAAGTCCAGCTTGGAGTTGGGTCCCTCCACCTCACGTGATGCTTGCCCAAGGAGCCTCCCAAACGACACCCACCTTGCAACCACCTCACTTGGGTGGCCGGGCCATAGCCCTTCTCATTGCGGGCGGCAATGCGGAAGATGATGGCGGGCTTGGTGGTGTAGTCGATGTGGGCGTTGGAGAGGCTGGAGGACTGCACCAGGCAGGAGGGGCTGGGCCCACAATACACCCGCATGAAGGCCAGCTGGGCCGGGGTGGAACTCTTCGGCTCGCCACCGGCCTGCGAGCTCTGGATGGCCAGGTACACTGAGTACTCGATGATCTTGCCGGAGGTCACAGACGGTGGCTCCCAGGTGAGGTGAGCACCATCTGGACTCTAGAACCAAGGGACCAGAGATCAAGCCATGCTGTCTGTGGCCTTTGTGACTATCTCACTCTGCCTGTCCAGGAACAGAGGAGCGAGAACACTTCGCAACTCCCAGAACCGACTGCCCGCACCTCACCCCTCTTCCTGACACAACAGAGCTATTTCATAGCAGATGCAAGGAGCTCTGAGAACATGGCCCCGCCTGCCCCGACCCGGAAGGCCGCCTGACGGAAACGATGAAATAACATGAACAGGGACTCAAAGCACAGCCTCCCTTCACCTGCTCTGCCACCGACTGTGGGACTTGGCACTTAGCCTCTTGGTGCCTCAGTTTCCTCATCAGATCCCAGACCTCCTCAGGATGTTGAAGGATTGGATAAAAAAGCATGTTGAACGTGGCAGGTTAACAGACCCTCACTGAACACTAGCTGCCATGTCAGAGAGGGGGAGGATGAAGACGGGGAGGGGAAGGACCAGTTGCTGGGGTGACAGGACCAGAAGCTGCACCCCAGACCTGGCCCGGCACAGAAGGGAGCTCCCAGTGTATGGACTCAGGCTAGGCCTGCTCTACTCCAGCTGGGCACAGGGTCACCCCACGGCAACTCACTTTGCTTATTTTAATGGCACAGGGGGCCCCTGGGAAACCAGGCAGACATGTCTTAAAAGCTGAGATCTCGCTGAAGGGCCCCCGGCCGCAGGCGTTGATCCCAGCAACTCGGAACTTATAGGCTGTGCCCGGCTGCAGCTCTTGCTTCTTCAGCTGGTTGTAGTCAGGGACGGTGCCCGAGTCATCCTGGGGAAAGAGGCCGGAAGAACAGGGAGAGAGAAAAAGGGGACCTAAACCCCACTGTTGAGAGCAGCTCTGGGGTCGGGCTCCAGGACTAGCAGAGCAGTCTCCCATCCTGGGGACAGGGCCGAAGGGCAGCGCCGGCAAGAGGGGACTGACACTGGGCTTCTTTGCGGCTTCGAGGGCCACAGGAAAAGGAAGTATGTTGAGAAGGCTCTACACGTGGCTGTCCTCAAGATGGAGAGTACCCCCTGCGGAGCTTCAGAAGTTCCCCCGAGCCCCAATACCTGCCTCATGGCCAGGGTCCACCCACCCGAGGGCACTGGCTCCCAGAAAAACTTACATCAGAAGGAACAGCATCATCTGGTGGCAGGAAATAGTGTGTCACCATTACATTGGTACCCTTAATAACCCCCACATCAAACCACTGGTTCTCCTTCTTCACAGGCGCTTTGCTGGGCGGGGGCGGTAGGTCTGGCTTCTGGAAGATGGGAAGGAAAAATCAAACTCTCAGCTTCTGGGGCCCAGAGGCAGCATCCCCTGAAACCCCATCATACCAGACTCACCACACCCAGGGACTCGATGCCATTGGCCACTTCAGTCAGGGTAGCTGCAGCCTGCAGCTTTGCAGGGCTGGCTACCACCACCGGCTGGGGGGCCACAAATGTGTTGGATGGAGCCAGGCCTGTGAGGAAGACAGACATCAGTGGGAGCGGCCCCAGAGACCCGGCTTCTATGTGGGGAGCTCTTCCCTTGAGCCAGACCGCACTGGTCATCTCTGCGTGGAAGGGCCCAAATGCTCGCCCCCCAGACCTTCTCTCCCCAGTCAGCACAGCTCCCGGGGCGCGGGGGGTGGGGGGGGCAGTGCCGCAGGAGAGGTGCACATGGCCGGGGGCCCCTCCCGCTTACTCTCGGTGGCTGTGGAGGGCAGCAGGGCCACGGTGCTGGGGACGGCCGCGGCCAGCTCATTGAGGCAGTTGCTCTCGATGGTCGGGTCGTTGAGGCTGTCGGCAGGGGCCAGGGCCTCGGTGGGGAGGTGGTGGTGCTGCTGCTGGGCCTGTGCCTCCTGCAGCTGCTGCTGCTGCTGCACCAGGGCTGCCAGCTCCTGCTGCGTCAGCACGATGGGGATGGTGGTGGCCTGGCCCTCCTGGCCCTCAGCCGACAGGTGGCCCAGCTCCGCCTGCGTCACAGCTGCTGCTGCCTCGGACGTGTCCATGGGCTCCCCGGTGCCTGCTCCAGGGGGTGGGGAAAGAGACGCTACTCAAAAGGAGTGCCAGCCGGGCCGGCCCAGCTCCGCTCCCCACCACCCAGCCTGGAGTCCCCTAGGGGCAGCTGTGATGGCTATGGGCCTCACTTCCCGGCCCACCTGTACCCTGCCCTCCCCGTACCAAGGGGTCTGCCTACTTCTTGGGTGCTAAGTCCAGCCCACCCACTGGGCCCGCCCTCCTAGTCACATCTGACTCGTGCCACACTGGCAGGGAGCAGGCCTCCTCTTCTCGGGCTGCCGTCACTGCAGCCACCCAGTCAGGGCTGTCAGTGAGAGGCTCCGGGGCCCCGTGTCCCTGGCTCCTCCCGAGGGGCCCACTTGCCCCTCAGGGCTCCTGTCCGGCCTGGATGGAAGACGCTGAAGCAAGCCGCGCCCCCGCCAGCACCTACCCATGACGGCCTGCTGCGCGGCCTGGAGCACCGCCTGGATGGCCAGAGCCTGAGCCTCCTCCGTGGCTGCGGCCTGGGCAGCCGCTTCGGCAGCCGCAGTCACCGCCAGCTCCTCAGGGGTGAGCCCCGTCACCATGAGGGTGGTGGTGCCCGCCTGGGCCTCCGCCATCAGCTCTTGGGGAAGGGACAACTGGTCTACTTCAGACTGTGTGGGCGGGGGCGGCTGGACCACCACAGTGGCCACCACAGCTGAGCTGGCAGGCTCCTGCCCCGAAGACGGGTCCCCTGTACTGCTCAGATCCACGGCGGCTTGGAGCTCAGGGGTCTGGGAGGCTGACAGGACCTCGGCGGACTCCCCCATCAGGGGTGCGGAGGCGGGCTGCAGGAGTTGCCGTGGCGGCAGCTGCTGGCGAGGCCCTGGCGAGGCCTGGAGTTCCTCTGGGGGCTGCAGGATGTCAACAGCAGAGAAGGGCATGTCAGAAGTTTCTGTGTTGGCTATGGTCACTGTTATCGTGGCCGGGATGGGGACTTCGGTGGTCAGAGCCCCTGGGGTAGCCTCAGTCATTGATGAGATTTTCTAGAAAGGGAGAGAAGCCCCCGTCAGAGGGGAGGAGAGAGCGGCTAGAATCAGGCAGCCTTCATCTTTCTCTGGAGACCTGGATTTTCACTCTCCATGGCCAGCATCACCCCATCTAATGGGGGAGAGGCAGCAGGTGACTGAGCAATGGGGGGGAGGGGGTGCAGCAAGACGGGAGACCCTTGGGCCCTGCTGGGATTTTCACCTATCCTCAGAGAGGCATCCTGGTCTAACCAAAGGGGCACTCCGACTCCTGCCATGTCACTCTTACAGGTTACAGCCAAACGACAAGCCATGGGAAACTGCTACAAAAATCAAAGCGTCTCCGAGACGCTGGGGCCTGGGAGACCACTGCCTTCTGCCCTATGATGCCCCAGATTGCGCTTCTACGGTCAGGTCTGGAAGAGGGACAAAGAGCAGCCCTGTGTCTGGTGTGAGAGTGACACCTGGTGTCCAAGTCTGGAACAGCACACGCCGAAAGTGGGCAGCAGAGAGGAGGCACGGGGCGATCCTCCTGGGGCTCTTACCGGCACCGAGGGGCCTGGGACCGGTGTGGACTGTGTCACAGTGGTCACAGCCCGTGTCAGTGTGGAGGACACGGTCGTTGTAACGGCACTGGAGCTGGTGATGTTCACGCTGTCACCCTGGGTGCTCTCCACCTCTCCCTGGTCACTGGCAGCTGGTGGGGGATCTGTGGGGGGGGGGCGAGCAGAGAAAAGGATGACAAGTACTAGGCCAGCAGGGACCTGTGTGTGCACGTGGCGGACAGCGGCGCAGGGCAGCAGGAGCCCCAGAGCCTCTAGCTGGCTTTGCCCCCAGGGAACAGTCTCCTGGAGTACCCCAACCCCTGCTGGGACATTGAGCCCCAAGAAATCTAACTACTGGCCTCTGGCTAGGTGGATCTTTTAGCCACCACTCCCCTCAGCCTTTGAGCCCTGGGCTCCGGGAGATAACTAATGCCAGGCCGGTGTCGTCACTCACCTTGGTTCGAGCTCATGTTGGAGGTGACGGTGGTGGCCGTGTGTGTGGTGCCGGTCTCGTGCGTCTCACAGGGGGGGTTGGAGCAGACCCTCTGTGTCGGGAAAGGAGCCAGCAACGAAGCACCAGCCTGGGGGGTGACGGTGGCCGGTGCTGCCACCTCCAAGCCGGACTCTAGGGTCCTGTGGGAGGGAACTGTATCGGGGAGCAGGGAACCCACACTGACTGACATGGTGGTACCAGTGGAAGTGGTCTGGTGTGTCTCACAGGGGCGGCCGGCAGGGGGCTGCTGCCCACCCTCGGGCTGGCCCGCACCCCCACTGGAGGTGGCTGTGGTGGGTGTGTGGGTGGTGCCCGTCTCGTGGGTCTCGCAGGGCGGGTTGGAGCAGACCCGCTGGGTGCTGCCTGCATTCGAGGTAGTGGCGGTGTTGGTGGTGCCTGTCTCGTGGGTCTCGCAGGGCGGGTTGGAGCAGACTTGGGTTACGGTGGCCGAGGGGCACAGCAGTGCCTCCAGGGCTGTCACAGTCACGGTGGTGCCAGGTGAGCTCTCGTATGTGGGCGTGGGGGTCCCCCGTGCCTCGCTGGGCTCCCCGGCACCCATGGCGGAGCGGACCGTGGTGGGGGTGTTGGTTGTGTGGGTGTGATGGGCCTCCAGCTGGCGCCCCATGGACACCAGCGGACTCAGGCCAGCCACGGGGCCGTCCTTGCCTCCGGGGACGCCGGGTCTGACCTGGCCACTCACAGGAGCCAGCTGCACGAATGTGGTGCTGCGGCTGCCGGCCTCCACTGCCAGGCCCGGCCCAAGGAGCGGGCCAGCCGAGCACGGGGCCGCTCCAGTGGCCATCACAGTCATAGTGGTGCTGGTCACGCTGGTCTGGCGGGTTTGGCACAAGGGCTTGACGGAACCCTGGGCTCCCTCCGATGCCCCAGCAGCCACACTGACCCGGATCACGGCGGGAGTGGTGCCGGCCACACAGGCACGCCGGGCATCTCGCTGCTGGCCGGCGCCGATGCTGGACATGGCAGTGGTGGCGGTGCTGGTGGTGCCGGTCTCGTGGGTCTCGCAGGGCGGGTTGGAGCAGCTGTGCTGCCCGGCCATGTTGGACGTGGCGGTGGTGGCTGTGTTGGTGGTGCCTGTCTCGTGGGTCTCACAGGGTGGATTGGAGCAGACGCGAACCACGCTGCCATTCTGCTGCCCTACCGTTGAGGTCACGAGAGAAGCAGCTGCCTCTTGTCTGTCACAGACGAACTGCACTTGGGTGGGCTGGGGCTGCCCCCCGAGGTTAGCCACAACAGTGGTGGTGGCCGTGTTGGTGGTGCCCGTCTCGTGCGTCTCACAGGGTGGGTTGGAGCACACCAGTGTCACGGTGCCCGGCTGCACCTCACCCTGGCCCGAGTCAGCAATGGTGACTGTGGCCGTGGGCTGCTCTGTAGTAGGCGAGGCCAGAATGGAGACGGGGAGGTCATGCACAGGCTGGGCCTCGACGCCACTGGGTGCCGTGATGAGAGTCACCTGGGTAGGCTGGGAGACAGGCTAGAGAAGATGACAGACGAGAAGGGTTACTTCTGTAACTTCCTGCCTGTCTGTCCCTCCTGCCATCCTATTGTGTCACCCATGCTGGTGGGGACCACCCACTCAGCTCCTCAAGTGAGAATCCTGGTACACCCAGGACCTGCTCTCCCTCTGACCCCCAGACACCGACTTGCTCAGGGACCAGGGAAGAGGCACAGCTTCACCTCAAAGGCCGTGGGGACTGGGAAGGGGCTGTAGGGTCGGGTCAGAGGCTGGGGCCAGCCCTTGGTCAGGGAGGGAGCCCCGCTGACCCTGCACCACACAAAGGCCAGCAACAGATGCTTCGCTACTTCCACGAATTCAGCTTAAGGTGTGCAAGAAGAGAAACTGCTGCATCTTCTACGTTGTAAGAGAAAACGTCTGCCCAGCGTTCAAAAACTAGAACTGCCTAAGACCTAACGTCTTGACACAACAGACTGTCGGATGGTGACCAAGAATCACAGTGGTATAGCAGGGAAGCGCCCCCTTCTCCCCCTGGCCACGCGGGTGAGGAAAAGAGGGCCTGGCATGTGGCCCCAAGATGAAAAGCAGAAGCCTCAGGCTGTGGCTCACCCACGCACACACGGAGTCCCGGACATGCGCCCACCCACCCCTGCGCTCTCCCAGCTGTCTCACCTGCATGGTGATGGTGGGGGTGGTGAGCCCGCCAGCCGCCGTCAGCGTGGTCTGTGCAGCTGACACGGTGATGGCAGTGGGGTTGATCACTTGGCTTGAGAGGGTGGCGATGGTGCCCAAAGTGGTGATGGGTGTGGCCAGGGAGGCGCTGGTACTGTGGCCCCCAGCTCCAGCAAGGCTGGTGGAAACGGTGCCTGTCACTGTGCCGAGGGTTGTGACGCCTGGAGGGGGAGGGGGCAGGGGCGGGGTAAGGGACGCGGCTGGGGCCTTTCCCCTGCCAGCAGCTTTTCCCTTGCTGGGGCCAGGACATGGGGAGCTCTGGAGCACACCCCAGGGGAACAGAAGGCTGGGAGCGGGCACCGGAGCCCATGGAAAGGCGGGCCCAGCATCTAGGCTACACACCTGTGGTGCCCTTCACAACCAACGTGGTGACAGCTGGCTTGACGGCAGAGACAGTGACAGGAGTGACCAGGCGGACACCCCCCATGGGCACGGTGCGGAGGATGGTGCCCGGCTGTCCGGGGGCCCCCTTTAGCACCACCTGGAATGCCAGAGGAAAGCACCCCCATGTCACTCCAAGGTTGCCCAGACCCTGTGCCACCCCCTTCCGGGCCCCTCGGGAGGACACGCGTGGCCTGCTAGTGTTCCGTGCTGGACGCTGGGGTGAGGGGGGAGCCAGGCACGCCTCACCTGAGTCACTCCTTGCTGCCCGTGGCCAGTGGCGATTTTAGGGACAGCTGTAATGATTTTGGCAGGTGCTCCAGTTCCCGAAGTCATCACCTTGGTGGTGATAATGGTGATGGGGGACTTGATGCCAGGACTGCTGCTCACGCCTGGGCAGGAGAGGGGCAGCTTGGCCTCAGGGGCTCCTCTCTGTCAGTGCCCCTTGCCCATTTCCCTTGCGCCCTCTTGCAAGTAGTTCCTCCCACCCACCACCCCTTGATTCATACCAAGTACCAATGATAGCCACACCCCTGCCACCTCTCTACAAACGTGAAACAAAAGGCAAGGAGAGGAGGAGAGAGGAAAAGCAGAACAAAACCAAGAGCTCATCACAGCCCAGCCTCTGCCCACCCATGCGGCATTAACCTCCTGACACGGCTCCTCGTCCATGCCCTACCTGTGGCGCCAGCCTGCGTGATGATGGCCGACATGGGGATGGTCTTGATGATGGTGGTCGTGCCAGGCTTGGTGGTGCTCGGGGACACGCTGCTGATGCCCAGGATGGTGGGCTTAGTCCCAGCCCCGCTGGCCTGCGTGGTAGTGATGATGGTGGTGGGTTTGCCATCTGCTGAGGTCACTAGCTTCAGGATGGTCCCGGCCGGTAGGGGCCCTTTGGTCTGCAAGAGCAAAACAGGTAGAGGGCAAGGTGAATTGGCATCAGTGCCAGAATGGAATGTCTGACGCCAAGTCTGCTCTGGCCACTCTCTACTGGTGGCCCGAGCAGCTCAGGGAATGTTCTGAAGACTGGGAGAGACGGGACCAAGCCACAGGACTCTCTGTGCCACACGTGCTTGAGAGATCTTCTCTAAGCAGGGACGCGAGCCCAATGTCCCCTCACTTGTGTCAGAGTCTGGGGCCCACAAGCTCACCTGGATAATCTGAGTCACTGGGCCCGTAGATGCCTGGCCTGTGACTGCCGAAGTCTGAACCGGTTTGGTCTGAACCACTGACATCACTTTGCCCAGGTTGGAAATCTAAGAAGGAAAGGATGGAGCAAGGAGTGATCTGGAAACCAGTTGAAAGCATGGCTTGGATTGGGGCTCTCCTGGCACAGACCCAGGGCAACGCCACAACCTGGTAGCTGTCACATGCAGCAGCGTGGCGCCTGTCACTCACCAGAGCACTGCCTCCTGGGACAGAGATGGGGCTCTTCACCAGGGTGATGGTCTTGGTGACTCCACCCACCACCGTGGTCACCACCTGGGCTTGCTGGGCCACTGTCACAGTCCCGGACTTGTGGACTGTGATGATGGGGCGGGTGGATGTGTTGGCAGCAGAGGAGACTGACGTCCCCACCTGGGCAGCTGCAGTCTTCAGCATTCGAGTGGCTGGGTTGCTCACCTTGAAGGGGCAGAGACGAGCCAATGAGCGGGACAGAGAGTCTGAGCCCCCACCCAGAATGTCCTGGCAGGCCCACGGCTCCCACCCCCACCTGCTTGCTCTCCTACCTCCCCCCACCAACCCACCCGCAGAACGGCTCAGTTTGGTTTACCTTTCCTTTAGTGAAGCAAGGGAGGACACTGACAGACCGCACACTTAGCCTAAGGCTGTCACGGCCCCAAATGTAACCGCTTGTTCCACAGCCCACGGCAAGCAGCAGTTACGGGCCAGCAGCCCTGCAGGTTGCTCCAAAGCCCGGAAGGAGTGACCACTGTCTTATCACAGTGCCCAGAAGGCCCCCACCCCCAGGATGCTGGTTCAGAATCAGGCCCGAGGAATGCTCACCATGACTGGCGAGGAGGCCACCTTTACAGTAGCTGGGAGGGTGGTGGTACCAGGTGTCACGGCCACGGTTTTGACGATGGTGGTGCCTGCTGGGACACTCAGCACTGTGGGCGCCGAGGAAGGAGGGATCTTCTGTGTGGCGGCAGCTGCGGCCGCCAGGGCGGCCATGCCGCTCATCTGTGGGCTGCTGCCAATCACCTGCGGTGGGCACAGGGAGCATGAGCCCAGACAGCGCAGCACTGAGGCCACCTAGCCCCCTGCTCCAGAGACTTCAGCAGAACTCAGCAAGCAGCTCAGCCCTGCCCAGGGAGCCTCCCCTCCTGGCCCAGCATTCCTCCCGGCAGCATCTCTCAGCTCCAGCCTGGCCTTCCTGCCACCGGCCAGGGGCAGGAACCCAGCAGCAAGTGTCTGCCAAAAGCTCAAGATCTTTTCTAAAGACCACAGAGTCAGATACAGCTCTCTCTTCCTGGCCCTGGGTCAAACCCCAGCTGGCTAGATTCTCCCCTCAGGCTTCCAAACAAGAAAGTTCACATTTAAGATACCCTTCTGTGAATTAGATTCAGACAACAGGAAGGTCCTTCTGAGGCATTAACTTATTAATTTTTATTAACTCAGTAATGACAGGTTCCCTCCTTAGTGCTTCACAGCTGAGAAAAGCCCGGGCTGGGTGCAGTTTAAGCCCAGTTGGCACCATTGATTGCCAGGAAGTCCCGCCCTACCCAATGGCCCCTCACCGTCCCCTGGGCACTCTGCGTTGGCACAACCATTCGCACGCCTGCAGGAAGGGAGGTCACGGTGACGGGGGCTTTCCCAGCCTGGCTGGCAGGTC
>NW_024423319.1:1754869-1757577 GCF_017311325.1 Ursus maritimus | reverse complement strand
CCACACCCCTGCCACCTCTCTACAAACGTGAAACAAAAGGCAAGGAGAGGAGGAGAGAGGAAAAGCAGAACAAAACCAAGAGCTCATCACAGCCCAGCCTCTGCCCACCCATGCGGCATTAACCTCCTGACACGGCTCCTCGTCCATGCCCTACCTGTGGCGCCAGCCTGCGTGATGATGGCCGACATGGGGATGGTCTTGATGATGGTGGTCGTGCCAGGCTTGGTGGTGCTCGGGGACACGCTGCTGATGCCCAGGATGGTGGGCTTAGTCCCAGCCCCGCTGGCCTGCGTGGTAGTGATGATGGTGGTGGGTTTGCCATCTGCTGAGGTCACTAGCTTCAGGATGGTCCCGGCCGGTAGGGGCCCTTTGGTCTGCAAGAGCAAAACAGGTAGAGGGCAAGGTGAATTGGCATCAGTGCCAGAATGGAATGTCTGACGCCAAGTCTGCTCTGGCCACTCTCTACTGGTGGCCCGAGCAGCTCAGGGAATGTTCTGAAGACTGGGAGAGACGGGACCAAGCCACAGGACTCTCTGTGCCACACGTGCTTGAGAGATCTTCTCTAAGCAGGGACGCGAGCCCAATGTCCCCTCACTTGTGTCAGAGTCTGGGGCCCACAAGCTCACCTGGATAATCTGAGTCACTGGGCCCGTAGATGCCTGGCCTGTGACTGCCGAAGTCTGAACCGGTTTGGTCTGAACCACTGACATCACTTTGCCCAGGTTGGAAATCTAAGAAGGAAAGGATGGAGCAAGGAGTGATCTGGAAACCAGTTGAAAGCATGGCTTGGATTGGGGCTCTCCTGGCACAGACCCAGGGCAACGCCACAACCTGGTAGCTGTCACATGCAGCAGCGTGGCGCCTGTCACTCACCAGAGCACTGCCTCCTGGGACAGAGATGGGGCTCTTCACCAGGGTGATGGTCTTGGTGACTCCACCCACCACCGTGGTCACCACCTGGGCTTGCTGGGCCACTGTCACAGTCCCGGACTTGTGGACTGTGATGATGGGGCGGGTGGATGTGTTGGCAGCAGAGGAGACTGACGTCCCCACCTGGGCAGCTGCAGTCTTCAGCATTCGAGTGGCTGGGTTGCTCACCTTGAAGGGGCAGAGACGAGCCAATGAGCGGGACAGAGAGTCTGAGCCCCCACCCAGAATGTCCTGGCAGGCCCACGGCTCCCACCCCCACCTGCTTGCTCTCCTACCTCCCCCCACCAACCCACCCGCAGAACGGCTCAGTTTGGTTTACCTTTCCTTTAGTGAAGCAAGGGAGGACACTGACAGACCGCACACTTAGCCTAAGGCTGTCACGGCCCCAAATGTAACCGCTTGTTCCACAGCCCACGGCAAGCAGCAGTTACGGGCCAGCAGCCCTGCAGGTTGCTCCAAAGCCCGGAAGGAGTGACCACTGTCTTATCACAGTGCCCAGAAGGCCCCCACCCCCAGGATGCTGGTTCAGAATCAGGCCCGAGGAATGCTCACCATGACTGGCGAGGAGGCCACCTTTACAGTAGCTGGGAGGGTGGTGGTACCAGGTGTCACGGCCACGGTTTTGACGATGGTGGTGCCTGCTGGGACACTCAGCACTGTGGGCGCCGAGGAAGGAGGGATCTTCTGTGTGGCGGCAGCTGCGGCCGCCAGGGCGGCCATGCCGCTCATCTGTGGGCTGCTGCCAATCACCTGCGGTGGGCACAGGGAGCATGAGCCCAGACAGCGCAGCACTGAGGCCACCTAGCCCCCTGCTCCAGAGACTTCAGCAGAACTCAGCAAGCAGCTCAGCCCTGCCCAGGGAGCCTCCCCTCCTGGCCCAGCATTCCTCCCGGCAGCATCTCTCAGCTCCAGCCTGGCCTTCCTGCCACCGGCCAGGGGCAGGAACCCAGCAGCAAGTGTCTGCCAAAAGCTCAAGATCTTTTCTAAAGACCACAGAGTCAGATACAGCTCTCTCTTCCTGGCCCTGGGTCAAACCCCAGCTGGCTAGATTCTCCCCTCAGGCTTCCAAACAAGAAAGTTCACATTTAAGATACCCTTCTGTGAATTAGATTCAGACAACAGGAAGGTCCTTCTGAGGCATTAACTTATTAATTTTTATTAACTCAGTAATGACAGGTTCCCTCCTTAGTGCTTCACAGCTGAGAAAAGCCCGGGCTGGGTGCAGTTTAAGCCCAGTTGGCACCATTGATTGCCAGGAAGTCCCGCCCTACCCAATGGCCCCTCACCGTCCCCTGGGCACTCTGCGTTGGCACAACCATTCGCACGCCTGCAGGAAGGGAGGTCACGGTGACGGGGGCTTTCCCAGCCTGGCTGGCAGGTCGCATGGTGACCAATGGGGTTCCTGTTGTCGCCTGAGGACCGGTGACTTTGAGAACAGCGGGAACACCTGGCGAGGGAAGTAGGTGGCCATCAGCAGAGTCCCAGGCCTCTGCTGTGTTCAGTGTGCAAACATGAAGTGCTTCCATGCCCCGCTTGTGCGTCACATCTGGTCCTTCCAGACAACCTCAGGGACTGTCGCCACGGGCACGACTGAGCTTTCTCCCAGCCCCAGCACTCAGCGGCCGAGCCAGTGCTAATGACCGTCAGTCGTGCTGTCTTCAACAGCCCTCACTCAGGCACACCATCTCCTGGTGGGCTAGCCCCTACCCTCAGGTAAAGTGCCAGGCCCCCAGCTCACCTTGAGTCCTGGCTGCAGTGGGCACGGAAATCGAGCTGCC
>NW_024423319.1:1734783-1754859 GCF_017311325.1 Ursus maritimus | reverse complement strand
GCCACACGTGCTTGAGAGATCTTCTCTAAGCAGGGACGCGAGCCCAATGTCCCCTCACTTGTGTCAGAGTCTGGGGCCCACAAGCTCACCTGGATAATCTGAGTCACTGGGCCCGTAGATGCCTGGCCTGTGACTGCCGAAGTCTGAACCGGTTTGGTCTGAACCACTGACATCACTTTGCCCAGGTTGGAAATCTAAGAAGGAAAGGATGGAGCAAGGAGTGATCTGGAAACCAGTTGAAAGCATGGCTTGGATTGGGGCTCTCCTGGCACAGACCCAGGGCAACGCCACAACCTGGTAGCTGTCACATGCAGCAGCGTGGCGCCTGTCACTCACCAGAGCACTGCCTCCTGGGACAGAGATGGGGCTCTTCACCAGGGTGATGGTCTTGGTGACTCCACCCACCACCGTGGTCACCACCTGGGCTTGCTGGGCCACTGTCACAGTCCCGGACTTGTGGACTGTGATGATGGGGCGGGTGGATGTGTTGGCAGCAGAGGAGACTGACGTCCCCACCTGGGCAGCTGCAGTCTTCAGCATTCGAGTGGCTGGGTTGCTCACCTTGAAGGGGCAGAGACGAGCCAATGAGCGGGACAGAGAGTCTGAGCCCCCACCCAGAATGTCCTGGCAGGCCCACGGCTCCCACCCCCACCTGCTTGCTCTCCTACCTCCCCCCACCAACCCACCCGCAGAACGGCTCAGTTTGGTTTACCTTTCCTTTAGTGAAGCAAGGGAGGACACTGACAGACCGCACACTTAGCCTAAGGCTGTCACGGCCCCAAATGTAACCGCTTGTTCCACAGCCCACGGCAAGCAGCAGTTACGGGCCAGCAGCCCTGCAGGTTGCTCCAAAGCCCGGAAGGAGTGACCACTGTCTTATCACAGTGCCCAGAAGGCCCCCACCCCCAGGATGCTGGTTCAGAATCAGGCCCGAGGAATGCTCACCATGACTGGCGAGGAGGCCACCTTTACAGTAGCTGGGAGGGTGGTGGTACCAGGTGTCACGGCCACGGTTTTGACGATGGTGGTGCCTGCTGGGACACTCAGCACTGTGGGCGCCGAGGAAGGAGGGATCTTCTGTGTGGCGGCAGCTGCGGCCGCCAGGGCGGCCATGCCGCTCATCTGTGGGCTGCTGCCAATCACCTGCGGTGGGCACAGGGAGCATGAGCCCAGACAGCGCAGCACTGAGGCCACCTAGCCCCCTGCTCCAGAGACTTCAGCAGAACTCAGCAAGCAGCTCAGCCCTGCCCAGGGAGCCTCCCCTCCTGGCCCAGCATTCCTCCCGGCAGCATCTCTCAGCTCCAGCCTGGCCTTCCTGCCACCGGCCAGGGGCAGGAACCCAGCAGCAAGTGTCTGCCAAAAGCTCAAGATCTTTTCTAAAGACCACAGAGTCAGATACAGCTCTCTCTTCCTGGCCCTGGGTCAAACCCCAGCTGGCTAGATTCTCCCCTCAGGCTTCCAAACAAGAAAGTTCACATTTAAGATACCCTTCTGTGAATTAGATTCAGACAACAGGAAGGTCCTTCTGAGGCATTAACTTATTAATTTTTATTAACTCAGTAATGACAGGTTCCCTCCTTAGTGCTTCACAGCTGAGAAAAGCCCGGGCTGGGTGCAGTTTAAGCCCAGTTGGCACCATTGATTGCCAGGAAGTCCCGCCCTACCCAATGGCCCCTCACCGTCCCCTGGGCACTCTGCGTTGGCACAACCATTCGCACGCCTGCAGGAAGGGAGGTCACGGTGACGGGGGCTTTCCCAGCCTGGCTGGCAGGTCGCATGGTGACCAATGGGGTTCCTGTTGTCGCCTGAGGACCGGTGACTTTGAGAACAGCGGGAACACCTGGCGAGGGAAGTAGGTGGCCATCAGCAGAGTCCCAGGCCTCTGCTGTGTTCAGTGTGCAAACATGAAGTGCTTCCATGCCCCGCTTGTGCGTCACATCTGGTCCTTCCAGACAACCTCAGGGACTGTCGCCACGGGCACGACTGAGCTTTCTCCCAGCCCCAGCACTCAGCGGCCGAGCCAGTGCTAATGACCGTCAGTCGTGCTGTCTTCAACAGCCCTCACTCAGGCACACCATCTCCTGGTGGGCTAGCCCCTACCCTCAGGTAAAGTGCCAGGCCCCCAGCTCACCTTGAGTCCTGGCTGCAGTGGGCACGGAAATCGAGCTGCCAGGCACTGTCGGCAAGACCTGGATGGTGGTGGTGGTCGGGGGCGCAGTGGCAGCCTGGGGCAGGAGCGTGATGCCTACTTGGGTCAGCGGCTGCACAGCAGGTGCGGCTGCTGCTGGGGCAGGGCTCTTGGGAGGGTTGGCAGGCACAGACGGGACTGGATTGGGTGTGGGGGAGGTGGCAGTAGCAGCCGTGGCAGGAATGTCATATTTCTGGAGCTGCAGAAGGTAACTGTCGGCTGTCGCCACTGCCCCCCAGCTCACCTCCAGGGAGTTGGTGTTGGCTCGTACCAGCTGTACCCGGGCCGGGGGTGGTGGCTTTTCTGTAAGAGAGCACAGCCGGTGAGAAGGAGTCAAGGCATAAGGCCCCACCCTGGGGCTCAGCTGCACTGTGGTGGCCTATGGCCCCTATCTGGCTGCCTTACCTGTCTCCAGGTACCAGAGGTCCTTGCAGCAGACCTGGTTGTTCCAGGCCTTTCGGTAGCCGTCACGCCCACTCCATATGTATAGGCGGGTATTGATGGCCACGGCGCAGTGGCCAGCTCGGGCCCGAGGAATATTGTCCTCCAGCGTGTCCATCAGGATGGTCTCCCAGGCCATGGTATCTGGGGAGGATGGGAAGGGGAGGTCAGCAAGGGGGCAGAAGAACCCACAACCCCCAGTGGCCCTTTGGCCTTTTCCTGTCAGGGATGGGGAATTAAAAACAGGAAGTCATCAAAGATTATTGAATTAAAAACAAACAAATGAAAAATAACTCAGTATGGCAAAAGACCATGAAAGATAAAATTATAAACCACAGGCTACACACTGGGAAAACTATTTGAAACGCATAGCCAAAAGTTTCACTTCTCACACATCAAAAAACACAAGAGCCTACAGAAAGAGATGGACAAAGAGGAACGCAAGTTACGGAAAAGGCGACAGAAGGATCTAAGGAGAAATACATACCCTCACTCAAAATAAGAGAAACGCAAACTGATACCATAAGGCGCCTGGCAGCAGTTTGATTCCCGTGCCTGTCGCAGCCGGGGCTCCATGTGAGCCGGGGTAGGGGGGGTTGGGGGGCGGGCCCGGGGTGGGGGGGGAGCAGGGAGAGTCAATCACCTATCGGACTCAGTGAAGGGCCATGTGCCAGCACTGCCGGGGGCACCTACGTGGGTACAGCCCCTGTGCAGGACGGGGCTTGGCAACGGCCTTCGACAGTGACTCTACCTCTAGGTCTTTACCCTTCAGATGCACTTGCACGTAGGCGAGAACAGTGCAAGGATACTCACGGAGCAGCGTCTGTGCAAGTTTCAACACCTTGATAGCAATTCAAAAGAATGAGGCCGCTCGCCGTGCGGGGATGGGATGGGATGGTCTCCAAGACAGAGTAAACCGAAAAGGCCAGACAGCGGCGTGGCGCTGCGGAGAGCAGGCTGCCGTTGTGTGTGTTTGTTTATAAAGGAACCTCAAACAATGCTTGTAGATGTCGAAAAGTCCCTGCGGGGCAGATGACAAGCCACCAACATGGCTGCCTCTGCAGAATGGGAGGCGGGAGGGAGGCTCTGCACGGTTAAGCTTTTGTACTTTCAGATGTCGGGCCATGTGTAGGAAAAGAGCCTATTCAAACAATGAAAGCGAGGAGCATCCCTCAGAGTGCTCTGACCAGTGGCTACTTCTTGTGGATTCCAGAGGCACGGGCCACAGAAGCAGCTTCGCTCCCTGCACACCCCACAGAGCTCTCGGGACTGCGGAGGGCCAGCCTCCTGCAGCCCTCCGCAGGCCACTCTGAGCCCGAGGAGGCCATACCCAGGTTGAGACAAGCCAGTGTGTTGGTACACTTCCACTCCTTCTCGTGTGTGGCCACTTTGACGTCATCCATGACGAGAGGCACCCAGCCACCAAACACGTACATTCTGGGACGGGGGAGGGAAGAGTAGGAGAGGGTTGTAGAGGAGGTGCCAAGCTAGAGGCCACCTCTTCCATCCAGAAAGTTCTAACCACGCTTGGTCCTCCAGCTCTCCCCAGGAGAGTCACCAGGGATGCAGGAAAGCTCTTGATGCAGCCCTCTCCTTGGTGGCTCAGCCCTCACAAGAACTGTGTCACCTCCACCACGTGGCACCGTTACTTAGCTCATCTAAAGCTCACCTCAGTCCCCATCGCTCTCATATGCACTTTGGGACCTTGGCGTTGACAAACACACCCAGCTGCTTGTGGAGAGTATCTAGAACAGTCTGCGCCCCTCTACCCCGAGTCTGTCTCGGTCTCCTGGGGTCGTAATAGAAAGCCGGGGCTGCAGAAGGCCAGCCCAGCCAGAAAGAGGCCTCCTCAGGCCTTAAGAATTGCAGGAACAAAACTGAGAGCCTTTGGGGGCAGGGGTGGGCTAGGAAGAGAAAAAGCCATGGCCAGCTACTCACTTGTTTCCTATGGTCGTGGCTGAGTGAAGACTTCGAGGAAGAGGTGCCACCCCGCTGAGACTGGGCTTATTCCACGTCAGAGTCTCTGTGCAGAGCAATGGAGAAGGGAGGGTCACCTCCACTAGGTCAGACACGGGGACTCTGCCCCAGAGGATAGTCCCCAGATGCAGGGAAGGCTCTAAGAGGTGGGTGCCCACCGAGTCCAAGAATTCCATGCCTGGCCTCCCTACAGCCCACAAGAGGCCCTCTGGTCAGCAGGTGCCGGCATTTCCCAAGCTCGAGTTCAGTATCCTGGCAAGTCCATCTCTTCCGACGCTTACTGAGCATCTGCTGTGAGCCAGCACTGCTCTCAGGGCTTCGGGTAGGAGCGGAAAGTGCGTCCTCAAAGGCACTGCACTTCATGCCCTGCTCGCCAAGAAATGCGTTCACCCCCATACTACCTCCGCTGTCGACGGACCGAGCGCTGGGAAGCGCGGTGTTGCTAGGAATTTCGCTCATGGGAAACGGTTTCCTTTGCGTGCTAACACTGATCTACAGGACAACGTAACTCTGCAGCCATCTCCTCCCCTCGGCCTTCCTTCATGCCAAAAACCTGACCTTGTTCCAACCACTCCTGACACCAGGCTGGGTACAAGCCCAAGTAGCCCCTGGCGGTCTCATGGTCTCTCAACATCCCGTTTGACTGAGAGACCAAGGTGCGTCACTCCCATTACAGTCTGATCACTGACGAATAGACAGGGACAAATGATACTTCATCTAGCCAATTCCATCCTAGAATGGCCTTTACCCCCTCCCCTTATCCTCCTCTGAGAGAGCAGACCAACTCAGCTAACTGAGCCTTGCTCTTTCTTAAAAACAATGCCACAAACTCAGGGCAAAGAGCACAGCTGCCAACAGGGTCCTGCTCTCACATGCCACAACGAGGAGAAGCTAAGCGACACGCTCACCCCATCTCCCCACCCCATGCCAGCCACCCCATAGACTAGCTTCGCACCAAGGCTGCTGGAATAGCTGCACCCACGTCTTACCAATGTCCAGGGTCCAGAGGTCCCCCAGTCTGCAGCCACTCATCCCTCCATAGATCACCAGCTTGGACTTCTTATTGTCTTTCTCAGTGTAGACCACAGCAGTATGTGACTCCCGGGGTGGAGGCAGGACGCCATAAGTGATGGGGATGTCCCAGGCTACCACTCCAGAGCCCGGCCGCAATTCCAGGATGTATAAGTCATTCAGGTACCTGGAGAAAAAAAGGTCAGTTATGGCAAGCCCTGACACCACGCACCAGAGGCCTCACCAGCTTCTTGGGGTGGAAAGCCAACTCCTTGGGAGACAGAGGGGGCTAAGTCTACATGAACTCCAAGTTCTTCTACCCCTGGCCCTGAGAAGGGGCTGCCAGAAGCTCCCAAGGATGAGTGTGAGTCCAAGAGGAGCAGTAGGATAGGGGGTGCTGGGTTGCCTCACACACAAAACTGGGCACCATAGTAGGGCCTCCTGGGGTAAAAGGGGGTGCCGGTTTGGGACTACCTTCAGACTTCAGAAAGGCACCTGGCCACCAACCTTAGAAAATACCATCGCTAAGTCTGCAGGCAGCAAAGACTAGGAAGGAAAGCGTTGGCTCTAACTTGGTCTGAGGAACAGGGACCAGCTGAAGGCACGAAGGGTTTCTACCTCCTGGCCCAGCCCTCCTGCCATGCCACCTCCTCTGAGTTAGAGACCTTAGAGCCAGAAAGCTCTTTACAGGGCATCTAACATCACCCTCTCATTTCACAGAATAAAGAGACTTGACACGGTGGGGTTGGCTGGTATGTGGCTAAGCACACCCACCCTCATGATTCCACATGAAGAGGACAAAGCCTCACCTTGGAATGTTGTTCTTGGGGTCCTCGCTATCGTTGGCCAGACCCCCAAACAGGTAGCATTTGTTGCCCACAAGGGAGAAGCTGTGCCCAAGCCGAGGACATGGAGGGGGCCCATTTTTGGGCGTCTTTGCTTTGAGTCTCTTCCATTCCCACCGGCTTGCCTGCAAAATCAAGACTCAGGGATTGAATCAGGGATGAGCTGGTCACCGTCAGGGCCTGGGCCATTTGTCATGGAGGGAGGAGCTGGTCAGGGGGCAGGCAGGCACCTGAATGAAGTAGGAAGGTCCTGGGCAGCCTCCCCTCCCCCCTAAACACTGGGAGCACACTGTGGGCCATTACCTGGAGCTCGTAGAGGTCGTTGCTGTATTTCCCATACTCCACCATCCCACCAAACACCAGCAGGCGAGTCCCATCACACACGAAGCCATAGGCTGCACAGCCGGGGGGAATGTCCCCTCTCACGGCTGGGATGAACCACTGGTTAGTTGCTGGGGAACGAAAGGAAGCAGAAGTCAGAACACCTCAGGAAGTCTTAAGATTTCCCCACTCCTCTTACTCCCCAAATCCAGCAGCCTGCAAAACGTGGTCTGAGAAAGGAGGGGCCAGCCCTCCATTCAAGCCATCTTCTAAGCCCCTTGACCTCAGAGGTCACCTTGAAACGGCCTGCAATCACCCGGCTTCTCATCAAGGTCTTCTTAATGAGCTGGAAGTCACTAACCAAGATAACTCATTAGCTTTTGGGAATGTGGCTACTGACTTTCTTCCCCTATCGCTCACTGGGTCCAACACTGGAAAGAAATGTTTAACACCCAAAATACCCTCTCAGTGGCCCTGTGTACCTCTTCCTGGGGGCGCAGGGCTACACCTCTAAGTGGCTCAAAGAGTGACTGTGGCCAGTCAGTGCCCTCCCTCCCTATAGGTGCTGGTGGCAGGAGGTGGGCAGGTGAGGGAGGCCAATCACCGCAGCCCAGCCTGCTGGCTGAGGAGAGCCGGGGAGACAAGAATCAATCTCTGCTGGCGTCTCCTAGGTGATGGTCCACACCACCCACCTTTCCTCTCATGTCACACCCATACGGATCTAGAACATTCCTGAAAGCCAGAAGTGGTGGCTGCAAAAGCTTTCCCCAAATCCATCACCTCTAAGTGGGGGTGGGGTGGGGAGGCCACCACCAAAGAAGAGGGTGAATGAGGAGCCCTCCTTTGCTCCACCCAGCACCCTGCTCTTCCCCTTACTTCAGGCTTGCGTCCAGGGTTCAGCTCCCCGTACACCTGCCATGCCAGGGCCTCCCAGAAAAGTCAGGGCACACATCCTCCTCTTTTGAGGGATCCTTTTCATTACACATTATTTAAAGGACTGTCCCTAGGGGCGCCTGGGTAGCACAGTCGTTAAGTGTCTGCCTTCGGCTCAGGGCGTGATCCCAGCGTTCTGGGATCGAGCCCCACATCAGGCTCCTCCGCTATGAGCCTGCTTCTTCCTCTCCCACTCCCCTGCTTGTGTTCCCTCTCTCGCTGGCTGTCTCTCTCTGTCAAATAAATAAATAAAATCTTAATAAAATAAAATAAAATAAAATAAAATAAAATAAAATAAAAGGACTGTCCCTAAACAACACACCACTCTCTCTCCAAAAACCTCAAACTGGGCGCCAGACGCAAATCTGATTCCACGCCCCTAAACTGCTTTTGGTCAAATGTGACTGACTTGAGACTGAGACACCCGGTGGGTGGGCAAGGGACCTGAGCATGAAAGGAGCAGCCCTGGAGTCCAAAGGGGGGTTAGGATCGTCCTGTGGGGAGGGCCTTGGGAGGCCCCACCCGCTCAACTGCTGCTCAGCCTTTGTGGATAGGCACGTCCTTGGTCACTGATAATCTCTCCTGCACCTACATACACATCAGCCAAAAGGCCTGCCCTCATCCAAAAGCACACTGTACCTCCTGAGCGAGTTACTGCCTTCCCTGGGGTAAAAGTGCCCCTGTCGCTCACTGCTACCCAAACTCTACAGGTCAGTTTGGAACAGGCTGCTGATCCTCCCCCGCCCCACCTACCCCTCCTCCACGGTTCAGTGGAGTTGCTGGGACTCCAGGAGGCCCAGGAACAACCCTCCTCCTCCGCTCCCTCCCCCTGCCTGCCACTTTCCTGGCCAAGGTGCAGGACGCCTGCACCCAGACCCTGGGTCCCAGCTCACTGCCTCACTGTCATCCCTACTGCAAAAAACCAACCAAGAACGGCAGCAGCTTTCTCCGTCGAGGTAAACCACCACGCACACATGGGAAGAGACGGGGTTCCATCCGAGTTACGGAGATAAAAGCGGAAAGAAGCCTTGGAGGCTGCCTCGGCCAAGCCCCCTCAGCTGATAAAGGAACAGAGCCCAGGAGGGGAAGTGACTAACTTAGACCTGAGGTCACGGAGCAAAACAGACACAGACAAGAACCTCGTCACCAACTTAAAAGTAATCACTAGGTAACCCCCCCATCCCAAGGGCCCCACCGGCCACCCTCACTCACCTGAGTACCCTCATGGCTGCTGCACATAGCTATGGGGCCATTATGGGGCCGGCAGTCAGGGCTGTGGCAAAACTACATGGCAAACGGGATCGACCCACAGCTTTCCCATCACGCTCTAATCACGGGCCCAGCTGGCCAGGCTGGAAGTGACCTGTGACGTCCCAAGAGCTCACGATCGCCAGCTCATTTAAGAGGAGCTGATCTTGTTCTAGAACACTCGGGGCAGGAGCCCTCCACACCGCTGTCGAGAGTAGTCTGTCAGGCAGCACCGTTTCTGGTATGAAGCCACAGCCCCAGTTCTGCCCGTGAGATGGCACAGCCAGCGTCTCAAACACACCAGCTGCTCTCAGTTGCCCTGTAATCATATGTAATCCCTAGCTCATCGAGCAGAGCATCTTGTAACCCAACCTCTGGATCCCGCATTCTCCATTCGCTCTGGCTTGTCGGTGCGCTCCACTGGGAGGGGGTTTAAGGAGAGGAGGCCACCTGCACACGGGACCCTTCATGGGATGACCAGAAACATGACTCCATCTTCTCTCCCCTCGGCAAGCCTGAAACCACAGCTTCTGGGTTTTATCAGCTGCCCCACCCCTTTCCACACTCGCCAACTCCATCTGCAGTCACTCCTGTCAACCTCTATGCATCGCCCCCTAGAGACGATACCACACAGTTGGGGAGACAGGCCACCGGTGGCCTTTCTGTTCACTCTGTCATGTCAGGGCGCTTCCTGTGTGGCAGACGCAATGCCAAGCGCCGGGAGGCACAGAGAAGACCGCTCTCATCCGCCAACTCCCAGTCAACCACTCACGATGAGAAGAGCGGCCCAGGACACGTCTGCAGCGTGCCTGAGCCTTGGGAGCACAGAACAGGGCAACCTGGCAGAGAGGGCTTTTCAGAAAAGGTGAATTTGAAGCCAGGCCTTGAAGGGTGAACAGGATTTCCTGACAAATGAAACTAACAGGGCCAATCAGGAAGTGACTGCAAGAGCCAAGTTAGAAGAGAGGAGGTCTCAGAATGGAGGGGGAACAGATTTGAGAGGAGCCTAACTTAGCGGCCAATTAACTACAGGGACAGAGGCACAGGAAGGTGTTTCCAAGGCGGTAGCCTGCGCCCGTTAACTGAAGGAAGAGACGACCCAGCCGTGTCCAGGAAGATCGGTACTCCAAGCGCTCCCACGTGACCCTACCACCAGCTGGCAGGGTGACCCTAGACCTGTCACTTCCCCTCTCGGACCCCAATTTCCTCATGGGCAAAAGCAAGGAAGTTCCACTAGATGTTTTCCAAGGCTCCTTGCAGCCGTAACAGTCACCAGACGTTAAAGAACCACTGAGGCAGACCGGCCCTGGGCAACTGGTTTGCTGACAAGCCACACACCCTCCCCTTGCCAGGGCACACCCCACCTTCAGTACCACATCCTCTCCATAATCCACTTTGCTACTGGGAGATAAAATTTCCTAAGGCCAAGGACAGCAGCTACCCTAAGACCTCCCAAAGGCCAGTCAAGTGTCCCACAGCTGCTGTGATAGCTGTCGCCAAAGAGGAAGAACACACACCCTTCAAATGTCACCCCCAGATCACTGAGCTAACCAAGACAGCAAGTGCTCACACACTCCCCGAACGCACCCCCTGGAACGCACCCCCTGGAGCCGTTTATCTTAGCAACAGGGAAAGCTTCCGGCCAGATCAGCTCTCTCATCCCACAGAAGGAAAAGTGCAAGAGAAGAGGCATAAGGAGGATATGCTCTGACCTGATTTAAAACAAAACAACGGTAAGCAGAAGGGCAGCTGTTGAGGCAACAGCTAAGGCTCACAGGCACCTGCGTCTGTGCCCCCACTGGTAGCAGAGGGGCAACACTAAGCCCCATCTCTCCCGAGGAGAACGCAAGAACCTCGCAGCTACGAGAACCATGAGCAGCCACCAAATGCAGGACAAATTCCTGCTCCGTGCAAATAATGAGTAAACACTTGGTGAGCAACGGGGAGTTGAGTCTGCTGGTGGCTCTCCTGAGAAGTCGCCTGAGGAGTTGACTAGCGCAGTTGCCAAACTGCTAACCTGGAGGGATCCAGGGCTGCAGCCCTTTAGAAGGCTGGCTAGCCTCTATTACACGACATACCCTTGCAGATGAGGAATGAATGCATGCCAAAGTGGCTAATTCATTTTAATAAACTAATGAATATGCAGAAGCCCCTGGAAGCAGTGGACTTTAGAGCTGATGATAATTAGGCCCCTGTCCTACTTTCTAAAATTGTATTTCCCTGTTAAGGAGCCTGCTCCAGGCCTTATGAGAATTTAGAAGGTTCTGCTCAGGGCAGTGGCCTCTCTAAAAACAGCCCTGCCCCGCAGCCTTACCTTACTGAGCTAACTGCCGCCACCGCAGCTGTCTGAGCTGGCACAGAGCACCACCAACCAGCCCAGCCTCGCTGGAGGCAACAGGTGCTGAGACCCGGAGCGCAAAGGGTCACCAGCAACCCCCCAGCCTTTGAAAGTCAACTTGGTGGGGCAACAACCCTACAGGGAGCAGACAAAGCTGGACTCTCCACCTCAGGGGAGGGAGAGGGGAGCACCGAACCCTCACCCCACTAACCACCTTCTCCCTTGGGTGCCAGGTCCCCACCCCAGAGCAACCTCAAAGCTGGGAGGATGTGCCCAGATTCAAGGACCTGGTATTCCCAGAGCCCTGGGAAAGAATGGACCGGGAGCAAATGGACTCTGCTAGATGTGATGCCACGGGGAAGAGCTGGAAAACAGCTCCTGGCCACTACCAACCCTAACGCATCCCCCTGCTGCAGAGGGGAACTTCCTAAAAGACCACTGACAGGTGTGTGGGTGTGTGTGCGCACGCAGCCAGCGTGTGCTTTCCCCCCCTCCAGGGTGTCTTAGTCTCTCAGGCTCTCCCCAAGAGGAGTGCACGCAGGCCCACTGGCCTCAGGGAGAATGCCTAGCCCCTCCTTCCCAGCAAGGCGAGGTGCTGTGGGCCAATGTCCCTTCAACAGGCAGCAACACGGTGTGCAAAGCAGGCCAAAGAGGGCACTATGGGCAAGAGGCCGCAGGAGGATGAGGCCCAGTCCGAGAGCTAGCAAGGACGCTAGCCAAGGAGCGCGCAGCGCACCGCATCTGTGTCCGGAGGAATCATACTCCTCCCAATCAACAACACCCTGGGTTTGGGGGATGTATGAAAATGGGCAGCTAACATCGACCTCACAGGAGGAGGAGAGGTAAGGGCCCACCTGGCCCACTACGGATCACTGGATTTCACCTCCTACACTGGAGGGCCCTAGATCAAGAAAAAAAGCAACCTGAAAAGAAAAACACTACACAAGTAAATGGCGAAAGGGGGAGACAGCAATGCCGCCCCATCTGGGAGTGACCAAGGCTACTGCACGACCTCCGAGATGGTTACCCAGCAGGGCACACAACGCCCCCAGGTCGGGATTAGAGTGCTCCACTCTGCCCCTCATCCGTAATCTAGAAGCTGTCATTTCTCCCGAATAAGCATCAAAGATGAAGAAGAGCTGAGCAGGCGCAGGAGGAGGGAGGAAGGGGGTGGGACTCTGCCTGCGCCAAAAGGACGCATCCGCCAGCCCGCCCGCCCGCCCGCCCGCCCGGCGGGGTAACGGTGTGTGTCTGAAGTCAACGCCGGCGACGCCCCCGCCCCCTCACCAACCGGACTACAGAATTTCTCTCGGATAATGAAAAGCACTCCTCAAATACAGGAGAGCCGAGGGGGAGGGGCAGTGGAAGAACCTGGAGAGAGAAGGAAAAAGCTGAGACGCCAGGCTGAGCAAAGGGTCGCGGAACAGAGGAGAGAGCCGATCAGTGCGAAGGGAGAGGGAGAAAGGGAGGAGGGAGAGAAGGCAAGAGGGGAGGGGATGAGAAAGGAGGAGAGGGAGGGGGAGAGGAGGGAGGGGAGGAGGAGGAGAGGGAGAGAGAGGGAGGAGATGGAGGGAGGGAGGGAAAGATCCCAGGACCCAGCGGGCTTTGCACTCACCCGTGTTGTACACGTGCAGTTCGTCCACTATCCCCTCGTTGCCGCCGCCAAACACCACGATGAGTTCCTTGATGGCCACGGCTCGGTGGCCGTGGCGGGGCCGGGGCACTGGACCCGACCAGCCCACCACTCGCTTCCAGCGAGGCTGCAGGAGCACCGCTGGCGAGTTGGCGGGCGACACGGCCGAAGCCATAGTTCCCGGAAAGGCCGCGGTGGGAAAAAGTCACCAAGCGGGAAGGGAGCCCCCCAATTCCTCTCACACACACCCCTTTTCGTCTAAGGTAGCTCTCACGGAGAAGCGGTTCCTCACACAGCGGTGGACGGCTCCATGGAGGCCGCCATCTTAACTACCCTCCTTCCCTTCGGTTCTTCCCCTTCTTCTAGCTCACCCCGTCTCTTCAAGAGCCTCCCGGAACTTTCGAGCGCCTAGCCCCGAGAAGCTGGAGGCCGCCAAGTCCCGCCGCCCTGACTACTCGCTCGGGCGCTCCCGCTTACAAGCTCGGGCGGGAGGCCCTGGGAGCCGCCATCTTGAGCCGCCTCTCTCTCCTCCCTTCC
This sequence comes from Ursus maritimus, assembly GCF_017311325.1. NCBI lineage: Eukaryota > Metazoa > Chordata > Mammalia > Carnivora > Ursidae > Ursus > Ursus maritimus. The sequence goes on along the minus strand of NW_024423319.1, from coordinate 1,741,387 downwards.
TCAGTCGTAGCCCTCCCCCGCCGGAAATGGCGGAGCCCCGGCCCGGTTCCCACACCCCCCAAGTCCCCTGCACTGGCCGGCTTCCGGGGCGGGTGGAAAGGAGCCACAAGCACCGCGGTTGTCCCAGCCCCGCCGGCGCTCACACCACAATTGTGGGAGCCGCCATCTTGAGACCGTCCCGCTTCCCCGCCCAGCGCTTAGTGCAGCCGCCGCTCCCGAAACAGCCTCGACACTCCTAAGGGACAGAGGCGCGCCGGAGGCCAGTGGAACGAACTCGAATTCTCGGGGGCTGCTCGGAGACTCGCGCCGTACAGCTCGTGAGGTCTCGAACCTCTCTCCCGAGTCCGCCTCTGCTGCTCAGACTGCGCCTGCCGCCCTGGGAGCCGCCATCTTGAGACTAACTCCCCCTTCCCCCCTATTCTCTTCCTCCTGGGTCAGTTCTTCCACTGCAAACCAAAGGCGAGGCAGCGTCCGATCCTCGCTTCCGTCCTTATGACTCCTTCCCACAGGAGCCGCTCCAAAGAGCCAGAATTAGGCCCCGAAGTGGCAACTGTACGGCAGGAGAAGCGGTAACGGCAGGGCGCTCATGCCTCCTCCCTGGGAGCCGCCATCTTGTGTGAAGAAGTAACAACTAAACATGGCGGCAGCGGCGGTCGGGCGAGGGGGCGGAGTCGGGCGACGTCACTGTCTCCCCCCCCATTACCACCCCCGCCCTCGCACGGCTTCTCCGTGAGCGGAGGCCTCTTAAAGGACCCCCGCGCTTCCCCGCGGCGAGGGTCCAGGTCCGCCGCGCGCTAAGCTTGGGCTCAGGCAGCTCTCGGGTTAGGCGCAGGCGCGCCCAGCCCCGCGGCCCAACCCCCCCATTGCGCCCTCACGCCTCCGCCCTGGGAGCCGCCATCTTGCCACTTCCCCTCGCCCGGCCGTCCACGGGCGTCAATAGCGACTTTCAGCACAAAACAAAGATGGCGGTTGAGGCATCTGGTGAATGCCCGGATGAGAATACCTCAAACGAGCTCGGCCCCGCCCCCCTTGGGAACAGTCCCCAGGTCGCTGAACTAACACACACCCGAGGAGTTGCCTTTAACTAGCAGTGGGGACAAGGCATGGACCGTTGAGGGAGGTTGAAGGGAGACATCAGGATTGCGCCTAGGGTGCGAGAGCGGACATGTTCCCACTCCCCATACCCAGCGGCCGCAGGAGAAGCGGCTCCAGACGCGCCTTGGGGGGAATCGGAGGCGGGGCGAGTGGGCGGTGACGCACCGGCTCCCAGGCTCGCCGGCCCCGCCTCCGGGAGCCGGCGCCACCGCCCGCGCCCCAACGAGAGGAGCCGGGCCGCGCGCCCGGGCCGCTCCCCGTCCTCCGCCCCGTCGGCCGCAGGGCGGGCAGCCAGGCCGGCGGTACCCGAGCCGAGCGGGAGGGTGCGGAAGAGCTCCGCGTCGCCTCGCGTCACCTCGCGTCACCCCGCCCGCCTGCTTCCCAGAGACCCGCGCCCCGCCCCTACGCGCAGGCGCAGGACCGCTTTTCGGGTCCGCCCTTTTCCGAGATTTGAATTTCCCCGAGCGAATATAGAGAGGCGAGTACCCGGATGGTGATCGCTGGCCTTTTCGCGCCAATACTGTAAGTTCTCGCAGCAACCTTGAGAGGTGGGTGCTGGCATCGACCCTATGTGCCAAATCTTGCAGGAGGCCGCCTGGGCGCTGCACCGTTATCTGCACTGTCAGATTCAGGCTGTAGTGCAAGGGTCCTGAGTTGGTGTCTGAGAGCTTGGAGCCACAACACATGCTCTTTCCACTTTTTCTCAGCTTTGTTTTATCTTTATTTTCACCAACCGCTAGTCGAAATTTGCCCTTTCCCGCAATTACGAATGTAGGCTACAGAGCACAGAGTGTTAGCCCGGTGACTTTGTCATCAATGGAAGTGACAGATTATTTCAGATCATTTAGCTTTTTGTTGTAGTTATCCTGAAATTAACTCAAGTACAAGACTTACTAGCAGGCAGAAGAACTACTTTGAAAGTACTGTAGTTACAATCTGCCCGTAGATTCTTTGATTTCATTTACTAGTAAAGTAGCACATATATTACCAAATCATGCATTTTCAAAAATATTTTCATACCATCTTTTGACATATTAAATTTATGTTGTAACTCTGTTTTTATGCATTTGGAAGCATTTCTTTGAGAAAGGCCAAAGAGACCTGTGACAGCCAAAGGACAAGAGCCCTCCCCTATAAATGACTGTGACACTAACTGCCCTAAATGACCTTGGGCATTCACCTCAACTCTACGGCCCCAAGTCCCTCCCCTGTAAAATAAGGAAGGTGAGCTGCTGGTTTCCAAGGGCCTTTCCTGAATTCAGCAATCCTCTCCCTAGGGTTCAGAAATGACTGGAGTTGCTCCAGGCTTCTTGGGTATCCAGTTGGCTCAGATTGGCCTCACATTATAGCCCTCAGGCTGGCATCCCCTCATCTGCAGAAAGGCAGCAACGGTGGTCAGAATAGTCAGGGATACAACGAACAGTTGTCATAAATGCCACAGGAAAGAAGCCACCACTGTGATGGGTGACAGTGGCTCCTGCTTAAGTGCATATAGCCCCAGGAAGCAGGAGAATCTAAGGAACATGTGTTAACCCCTTAGTCAGAATGTTGTCATGCTTTGCAGGACTTCCCCCAAAAGACCCCAGAACCGCAGGCCAATGCTGTTGAGCTTCTGGCCTTCGCGTGCCAGGTGCTGGGGGAATCTGTGTCGTGTAACAAGGGTCATGGCAGCTCAGGTGTGTGGAGGAGGTTGGCCATAAAGTACCCAGCCTGGTCTTCTTGATGAACTCGGGAAGGTTGTTTGATGACATGTCACTTTCAGCTTGCACGAGGGCTCGGGTGGACTCTGCCCAGCAGCCAGAGAGAGGAGTCACTTTCCACGCCCTTCCTGGACCTCCTCTATCAAGTTGACAGTATTTGACTCTTGTCCCCAGCTCTCATCCATGCTTGCTAGCAGATAGGAGGTCCCAAAGGCCTGGCATTTCATGCCACAGAGCCAAGCCCCAGACAGGTGCAGGTAAGGTGTCCCAGCTGGAGTCAGGAGCTGAATGGGGAGGCCAAGTTAAAAGTGTTAGCAGACCTGAGGCAGGAGGGAATGAGGACTGCCGAATCTCATTCTAGCTGAAGAAGGACAGACTGGACCTAGGGAGTGTTCAGGGCTCCGTGGGGATGGCACTTTGACGTGTAGCCAGGAGATTGGGACGTGATCATGCATGGTGTGGAGAGCCAGCCACAGAACAGTGTTAAGCAGGGACTGGCACCATCCAGTCCAGGGTACTTGAGGACGATGCTGGGGGCTGTTGTGCGCAGAGCACATTAGCAGCAGCCAGGCTGGAATGGGAACCCCGGGGCAGGGGCAGCCTGCTCGTTAGCTCGTTAGAGAAGGGGTTGGGGGAGGCGTGTGACAGTGCCACAAGCTGAGAAGGAGGCTTATGGTCAATGAGGAGATGCAGAGTCAGGGTGAGGGCTTTAGTTCACTCGTGCAAATGCTGGGCCTGTGGTCCTGCTTGACGATGGACCCCCAAGGCAGGATGGGAACAAGAAAGCTCAGTGGAAGGCCCAGCAGCTCCCTCCCCAGAGAATACAGGTGGATGCCCAGGGCCCAGGTGAGAAGAGAAATGGTAATGTGCCAGTGGGAGCACGAGGAAGAAGAAGAATAGAGGTGCTGGCTTGGTGCTTGAATCGAATTGGATCGAATTGAATTGAAATGGAATTGAGCAGGTATTCACTGATCGGGAAGGAGAGCCAAGAGTCAGAACCCACCCTGCCCTTTTCAGGCCTAAATTGCCAGAAGGGAGACGGGCATTGTAATGCCTCAGAAGTAAACACTGCTCAGTGGTCCTCCTGTATAACTGACTTAATCCACGTGACAACTCCTCCACCGGGAGGCACTGGCAGCATCCCATTGGACGGGTATGGAAACTGAGGCCCAGACCCGTTAAGGCCTGAGGTCACACAATTAGTAGGTGGGGAGAGCCGGAGTTTGAACACAGACAGTCCTTTTCATCCCCACCTGCCGCCCTCTTGGCTTTTGAATCATTTTCAGAGCACTGAACCTTTTCTCTCTACAATGGTAATACATTTCTCGCCTACTAGGCCAATTCACACCACAGCTGGCCCCATAGCAGTTGGCAGTCCGTGACAAGTGCAGGAAATGGAAGGTTTTATTGTGGGCCAAGGAAAGAAGGTGACTTGGGATGGTGTGGCACTTCAGGGGAGGGCAGGAAGGCTAGCCGAGGTAGCAGGCCCGAGGGCCAGCTACCTGTGCTGCCTGGCCCTGCACCTGAGAAGCAGAAGGGAGATGCTTGTCCTCCTCCCCTTGTCCTCTCCCCCACCTTCCCCTCCTTCTCCTACTTACCCCTTCCCCTCCTCCTCCCCCTCCTCTTTTCCTCCCCACTCCTGTCCTCCTCCTCTAGCACTGTCCCGTCCCTAGCTTTGGATTCCAGAACTCACCACAGCTAACGGTCTCTAGTTCAACTGGATATTTGGTTAAAAGGGCTTGGGGCTGACTGGAAATGTCAACATTTATGACACCACTGAGGTGGGAAAGCCCATTCTGAATTGTAACGACAGACCTAGGAAAGGTCTAAGTGTCTAAATGCAGTGGCTTTAAGGGAACTAGGGCAATGAGCAGGATTTTTCTAGTACACAGATGAAAGAAGAATCGCATGGGGGTCAGGAGAGAAAGGCATGAAACCCCTAGGGGAGAGAGCGTTCTAGAGGCTTCCAGAAGCCATGAGCAAGAAGGTGAACACACTGTGGGTATCACTTTACTTTTTTTTATAATAATTTTTATTATGTTATGTTAGTCAGCATACAGTATATCCTTACTTTTTGATGTAAAGTTCCATGATTCATTACTTGCATATAACACCCAGTGCACCATGCAATACGTGCCGTCCTTAATACCCATCACCGGCCTATCCCATTCCCCCACCCCCCTCCCCTCTGACCCCTCTGAAGTCCTCAGTTTGTTTCTCAGAGTCCATAGTCTCTCATGGTTTATTCTCTCTTCTGTTTACCCCCCTCTTTATTCTTCCCTTCCTTCTCCTACCGATCTTCCTATTTCTTATGTTCCATAAATGAGTGAAACCATGATAACTGTCTTTCTCTGCTTGACTTATTTCACTTAGCATAATCTCCTCCAGTCCCGTCCATGTTGCTGCAAATGGGTAATCATTCTTTCTGATGGCTGAGTAATATTCCATTGAATCTATGGACCACATCTTCTAAATCCAGTCATCTGTTGAAGGGCATCTGGGCTCCTTCCACGCTTTGGCTATTGTGGACATTGCTGCTATGAACATTGGGGTGCATGTGGCCCTTCTCTTCACTACGTCTTTATCTTTGGGGTAAACACCCAGTAGTGCAATGGCTGGATCATAGGGTAGCTCAATTTTTAACTTTCTAAGGGACCTCCACACTGTTTTCCAGAGTGGCTGTACCAACTTGCATTCCCACCAACAATGTAGGAGGGATCCCCTTTCTCCACATCCTCTCCAACATTTGTTGGTTCCTGCCTTGTCCATTTTTGCCATTCTAACTGGTGTAAGGTGGTATCTTAATGTGGTTTTGATTTGAATTTCCCTGATGGCTAATGATGTTGGACATTTTTTCATGTGTCTGTTAGCCATTCATATGTCTTCATTGGAATATCGCTTCACTTTTATTTCTGTTGTCTTCTGATGAAAACTGTTGGTGGATCCTGAGGCAGAGAGTTGGAAAGATGGAGGCTCTCTTTTGGATGGTTTTCTTTCTAACCAGACTCTTTTTGTAACCACAGAGGAAGAAGGCAGAACGCTCTTCCACTCCTGCCAGCCAGGCAGCAGGACCACTGCCTTTCTCTGGCCTGCGTCCACCACTCTGGGGTAAGGCCGCAGCATCTGCGTCGGAAACCACGGGAACTTCTTCCTGCTGAAGAAGCTGGTTCAGCTGGGAGGCCAAGGCACATTTATCTGACTTCTGAACTGACAGTGGAGGCCGTCCCGAGTCATACCTGGGGCTGCACATGGAGCCCGAGTCCAGGCAGGCCCTCCTCCACGTGGCTGTGGCTGGCTGCTTCTGCACGGCCATAGTCTACATGGGGGTGTTCGATGGCGTCTTCGTCCAAGTGGGCTATGAACACTATGCCGAAGCCCCCGTAGCCAGCCTCCCCGCCTTCCTGGCCATGCCCTTCAACTCACTCATTAACTTGGCCTACATCCTCCTGGGGGTGTACTGGCTACAGAGAAATGGCAGGGCCCCAGGGCGCCCCATGGAGGCGCTGAGGGCTCGTTACCTGAAGGATGTCTTCGCCAGCATGGCCCTGGTCTATGGCCCGGTTCAGTGGCTGCGGATAGCAACGCAGACGCGCCCCGCTGCCGTGCTTGATCAGTGGCTCACCTTGCCCATCTTTGCATGGCCGGTGGCCTGGTACCTCTCCCTAGACAGGGGTTGGGAGCCCTGGCTGTTCCTTGCCATCGAGTGTCTCTCTTTGGGGAGCTACAGCCTCGCCCTGCTGCACCCCCGTGGGTTTGAGGTTGCGCTGGGCACCCACATCGTGGCCGCCTTGGGCCAGGCCCTGTGTGCT
>NW_024423319.1:1733055-1734773 GCF_017311325.1 Ursus maritimus | reverse complement strand
TAAGGGACCTCCACACTGTTTTCCAGAGTGGCTGTACCAACTTGCATTCCCACCAACAATGTAGGAGGGATCCCCTTTCTCCACATCCTCTCCAACATTTGTTGGTTCCTGCCTTGTCCATTTTTGCCATTCTAACTGGTGTAAGGTGGTATCTTAATGTGGTTTTGATTTGAATTTCCCTGATGGCTAATGATGTTGGACATTTTTTCATGTGTCTGTTAGCCATTCATATGTCTTCATTGGAATATCGCTTCACTTTTATTTCTGTTGTCTTCTGATGAAAACTGTTGGTGGATCCTGAGGCAGAGAGTTGGAAAGATGGAGGCTCTCTTTTGGATGGTTTTCTTTCTAACCAGACTCTTTTTGTAACCACAGAGGAAGAAGGCAGAACGCTCTTCCACTCCTGCCAGCCAGGCAGCAGGACCACTGCCTTTCTCTGGCCTGCGTCCACCACTCTGGGGTAAGGCCGCAGCATCTGCGTCGGAAACCACGGGAACTTCTTCCTGCTGAAGAAGCTGGTTCAGCTGGGAGGCCAAGGCACATTTATCTGACTTCTGAACTGACAGTGGAGGCCGTCCCGAGTCATACCTGGGGCTGCACATGGAGCCCGAGTCCAGGCAGGCCCTCCTCCACGTGGCTGTGGCTGGCTGCTTCTGCACGGCCATAGTCTACATGGGGGTGTTCGATGGCGTCTTCGTCCAAGTGGGCTATGAACACTATGCCGAAGCCCCCGTAGCCAGCCTCCCCGCCTTCCTGGCCATGCCCTTCAACTCACTCATTAACTTGGCCTACATCCTCCTGGGGGTGTACTGGCTACAGAGAAATGGCAGGGCCCCAGGGCGCCCCATGGAGGCGCTGAGGGCTCGTTACCTGAAGGATGTCTTCGCCAGCATGGCCCTGGTCTATGGCCCGGTTCAGTGGCTGCGGATAGCAACGCAGACGCGCCCCGCTGCCGTGCTTGATCAGTGGCTCACCTTGCCCATCTTTGCATGGCCGGTGGCCTGGTACCTCTCCCTAGACAGGGGTTGGGAGCCCTGGCTGTTCCTTGCCATCGAGTGTCTCTCTTTGGGGAGCTACAGCCTCGCCCTGCTGCACCCCCGTGGGTTTGAGGTTGCGCTGGGCACCCACATCGTGGCCGCCTTGGGCCAGGCCCTGTGTGCTCACAGGCGCTATGGCACTGCCTCCTCGGGCATCTGGTTGGCTCTGGGCACGCTCTCCTGCTTGGGCTTCGTGGTCCTCAAGCTGTGCGACCATCAGCTCGCGCGGTGGCGTCTCTTCCAGCGGCTCACGGGCCACTTCTGGTCCAAAGTCTGTGACGTGCTCCAGTTCCACTGTGCATTCTTGTTTCTGACTAATTTAAACACTTGCCAAAGACTTTCTCCTGAGGGGAAGGTACATTAAAGTGTGGAAAGAGAAAACTTAAAAAAAGAAGAAGAAGAAGAAAAGGGGTGCCCGGCTGGCTTAGTCGGAAGAGCATGCAAGTCTTGATCTTGGGGTTGTGAGTTCGAGTCCCATGTGGAGTGTAGAGATTCCTTAAATAAATGAAACAAAACTTAAAGAACCAAAGTATGGAAAGAAGCTGCTTGCAGCCACTGACCACCTCTCTCACAGTCCCCACCCCCCACCTCCCGCAGCTGTCATGGTGTTAATTTCCCTGGTGTGATAAGATAGGAGGATTACATGGAAGACTGTCCCTTCCCTCGAAGTAATGCCCTTCA
>NW_024423319.1:1702935-1733045 GCF_017311325.1 Ursus maritimus | reverse complement strand
TAAGGGACCTCCACACTGTTTTCCAGAGTGGCTGTACCAACTTGCATTCCCACCAACAATGTAGGAGGGATCCCCTTTCTCCACATCCTCTCCAACATTTGTTGGTTCCTGCCTTGTCCATTTTTGCCATTCTAACTGGTGTAAGGTGGTATCTTAATGTGGTTTTGATTTGAATTTCCCTGATGGCTAATGATGTTGGACATTTTTTCATGTGTCTGTTAGCCATTCATATGTCTTCATTGGAATATCGCTTCACTTTTATTTCTGTTGTCTTCTGATGAAAACTGTTGGTGGATCCTGAGGCAGAGAGTTGGAAAGATGGAGGCTCTCTTTTGGATGGTTTTCTTTCTAACCAGACTCTTTTTGTAACCACAGAGGAAGAAGGCAGAACGCTCTTCCACTCCTGCCAGCCAGGCAGCAGGACCACTGCCTTTCTCTGGCCTGCGTCCACCACTCTGGGGTAAGGCCGCAGCATCTGCGTCGGAAACCACGGGAACTTCTTCCTGCTGAAGAAGCTGGTTCAGCTGGGAGGCCAAGGCACATTTATCTGACTTCTGAACTGACAGTGGAGGCCGTCCCGAGTCATACCTGGGGCTGCACATGGAGCCCGAGTCCAGGCAGGCCCTCCTCCACGTGGCTGTGGCTGGCTGCTTCTGCACGGCCATAGTCTACATGGGGGTGTTCGATGGCGTCTTCGTCCAAGTGGGCTATGAACACTATGCCGAAGCCCCCGTAGCCAGCCTCCCCGCCTTCCTGGCCATGCCCTTCAACTCACTCATTAACTTGGCCTACATCCTCCTGGGGGTGTACTGGCTACAGAGAAATGGCAGGGCCCCAGGGCGCCCCATGGAGGCGCTGAGGGCTCGTTACCTGAAGGATGTCTTCGCCAGCATGGCCCTGGTCTATGGCCCGGTTCAGTGGCTGCGGATAGCAACGCAGACGCGCCCCGCTGCCGTGCTTGATCAGTGGCTCACCTTGCCCATCTTTGCATGGCCGGTGGCCTGGTACCTCTCCCTAGACAGGGGTTGGGAGCCCTGGCTGTTCCTTGCCATCGAGTGTCTCTCTTTGGGGAGCTACAGCCTCGCCCTGCTGCACCCCCGTGGGTTTGAGGTTGCGCTGGGCACCCACATCGTGGCCGCCTTGGGCCAGGCCCTGTGTGCTCACAGGCGCTATGGCACTGCCTCCTCGGGCATCTGGTTGGCTCTGGGCACGCTCTCCTGCTTGGGCTTCGTGGTCCTCAAGCTGTGCGACCATCAGCTCGCGCGGTGGCGTCTCTTCCAGCGGCTCACGGGCCACTTCTGGTCCAAAGTCTGTGACGTGCTCCAGTTCCACTGTGCATTCTTGTTTCTGACTAATTTAAACACTTGCCAAAGACTTTCTCCTGAGGGGAAGGTACATTAAAGTGTGGAAAGAGAAAACTTAAAAAAAGAAGAAGAAGAAGAAAAGGGGTGCCCGGCTGGCTTAGTCGGAAGAGCATGCAAGTCTTGATCTTGGGGTTGTGAGTTCGAGTCCCATGTGGAGTGTAGAGATTCCTTAAATAAATGAAACAAAACTTAAAGAACCAAAGTATGGAAAGAAGCTGCTTGCAGCCACTGACCACCTCTCTCACAGTCCCCACCCCCCACCTCCCGCAGCTGTCATGGTGTTAATTTCCCTGGTGTGATAAGATAGGAGGATTACATGGAAGACTGTCCCTTCCCTCGAAGTAATGCCCTTCAGTATTTACAGGTGTAATGTTATGCCGCCTGCAACTTACTTTCAAAGAGATAAAGCAGATACTAAGTGCAGGGGATGGAGGGGGTAATTGTACTATTCTTGTAACTTTTCTGTAGTTTGAAATTTTTTCAAAATAAAACATTGGGGTCACATGACCCCAAGAAATCCATCACTGTCACGGTGGGAGAGAAATGGTTACCCACAATAGCTCTGGGCTGTATGCATGTCAGGCCAGGCAGTGGGGATGCCAGTGAGTGTCCCCAGAGGCGAGTGGGTTCGGGGAGACCGAGTCACATCAAACACATCCTGAGCACAGTGCCAAGCTGACAGCGGGTCACACGGAAGAAGCCACGTCACCTCAGATCCTTTATGTCCAGATGAAGGAAACACAAATGTCAAAAGTTGAATTCACAACGGAGGGGCGCCTAGGTGGCTCTGTCAAGCGTCTGCCTTCGGCTCTGGTCATGATCCCAGCGTTCTGGGATCGAGCCCTGCATCAGGCTCCTTGCTCAGTGGAGAGCCTGTTGCTCCCCCTGCTTGTGCTCTCTCTCTTGCTTGCTCTTTCTCTCTCTCTGTCAAATGGATAAATAAAGTCTTTTAAAAAAAAATAGATGAATTCTCAACAGAATGTTGCCCTCAGAGCCAGGGGGTGGCTTAGATGTTCAGTAGGCTTACTGAAGCGTCGTGTGTATGTTTCCATTGGGGAGACCCAGAGCCTGCTCTCAGCAAGCCCTGCCTCCCCAGTCTTTCTTCCCACTTGTTAGTGCACCCTTCACATGCTCGTTTCATCCCTTGTCACTGGAAGGGCATCTGTTCTTGAAAGAGAAAGGTGAAGGTAGAGTTAAAGAGGACACTGCGAAATGACATCTCAGGACGGGCTGCCCACGTGCACCTGCGCCGTGTCCCCCAAGGCCCCTCTCCCTGGAGCCTGAGGGTTGGCATGTGGACCTTTGCTATGACTGGTGAGATGCTTTTGAAACTGGGTACCTGTGCTGGATGATCTGTCCCACCTGGGCACCTCTCAAGTGGGTGGTGGGTCTGAAACGAGCCACCAGCTGAAGAACCCTGCAGGTGAGTGCCCACGAGCATTGCCTCTGCCTGGGCAGGGGCCAAGCAACCTTTACCCCTCCCGCAAGGCCTGGGCAAATGGTTTGGGGCCCGGCGGTGGGGCGTGCCAGTGGGTGAAGAGCAGGGTGGCATTTGTTTGGGGAAATAGCTTTGTTCCATGACAGTGTGCTTCCTTGGGTGGCTTAGGTAGGGATGAGGATGGAAGGGTGAGGGCATAGAGGACCAGGGTCTTATATGGGGTGGGTTCTTCACCTAGTATCTGAGTGATTCCCCCCCAACACTTTTGCTGTTTTTCTCTTAGTAGCTGTTTGCCTCATTGACAGAGTAGATCCACTGGTTTTCATGCCGCCCTGCACAGGAAACAGGTGGCATGTCAGATTCTGGTGACTCAGGACAGCTTCATGGAGAACTAGGTACACCACTGTGGGGGTGGGGGACCACGGGGGCCTTTTACCACAGGCGGGGATACAAGGGGCAGAGCAGAGACCGCCAGCAGCCCAACCCCCTCTGTCCCGCCTGTCTCCCATCCAAGGCTGTCAGATAAAATGTAGCACTACAAATGATGTTTTAGTCCCAGTGTGTCCCAAAAAGCACATGAGACGTGCTTATACTAAGAAATTGTTGCACTGTTTATCTTAAATTCAGATTTAAGTGGGTGTCCTGTCTTTTTATTTGCTAAATCAGCTAACCCAACCAAAGTGAGAGGCCTAGAACCTTCTCTTCCTGCCCCCTTTTTTCTCAGATCCAGGGGCTGGCATCTCAGACCGCCTCAGCCCAGCAATGTTTGAGCCGCTAGAGGAAGAAGGCTGGTGGCTGTGCCACCCCCCGCCTGTCCCCACCCTGGTCCCCCACCCCCTCTGTCTGCTGGGTTTCTCCATCTTACAGCTGCGCAGCTGTGAAGCCAGTGGTTACCAGAGGGGCCCTCTCCCTGCTTTTGGCCTAAACGGTTTAGAGGTCCCAAAGCTGGGAGGGATCTCTGAAACCATCTACCCCACCCCCTCGTTTCACAGAAACGGAAACTCTAGAAGTCCGAATGGGCTGACAGTTGCATCAGAAACCCGGCATCCCACCCCCCTGCCCGAAGTCCTGCCCATTGCGTGGCTCTACATTTTCCTGGTGTCTCAGCCTCTCTTCCTTGCTTTCCCATACCCACAGCTTGGGGATGTGTCCCCCAGTGAAAACAGTTGGGTTGGGCTTGCTGGTTGTGGAGGTGACACAGGCTCATTGGACTGGAGAGGCAGGGGGTGGGGGGTGGACACCAAGCCACCTGAGAGGCCTGTGCACTTGCATGATGGGTGCGGACACTGCCCGAGGGCCCCTTGCGCTTCAGTGATGTTATGTCCCCATCCGGGCAGTGATTCCCTCCCTGCTTTCACCAGAAAGGTGTTAGCATGCTGTTTCACTTTGTGCCAATCTGATGGGGGCAAAGCGAGAACTCACTGTGACTTTAACTCCCGGCGCTCCTCCGCACGCACGCACACACACCCACCTGGTGCTCATGCATTTGTCTCTTGGACGTTTGGATTTGTTCTTCCTCGTTGTTGACCGTCTTTTCTCTTCTTAATTTGTAGGAACTCTGTTTTATATTATAAACATTAACCATTCATCTGGCATACAGATGATAAATACGTTTTCTTAATCTATCATTTGTCTTTTGACTTTGTGGATATTTTATTTTTTTTATTTTTTTTTAAAGATTTTATTTATTTATTTGACAGAGATAGAGACAGCCAGCGAGAGAGGGAACACAAGCAGGGGGAGTGGGAGAGGAAGAAGCAGGCTCCTAGCGGAGGAGCCGGATGTGGGGCTCGATCCCACAACGTCGGGATCACGCCCTGAGCTGAAGGCAGATGCTTAATGACTGCGCCACCCAGGCGCCCCGACTTTGTGGATATTTTAAAGTAACGTGGTTGAAGATTTACATGGTCCTCTATGTCTCTATGTCTGTCTGTTTGTACATAGCTTTTGGGTTTTTGGTCTTGCTTCCGACATTTTTCCAGGTGCCTAGATTATACTCGTCTACTCATTAGGTAGCTTTGTCAAATCTTAACATCTCCTACAGCTGCTTCAGATCTTTTTCACTATAAAATTTTCATAATAAAATTATTAAAAATAGCGGTGCCTGTCTGGCTCCATTGGTGGAGCGTGTGACTCTGGATCTCAGTCAGGGTCCCGAGTTCGAGCCCCACATTGGGCGTAGGGATTACTTTTAAAAAATGATTTAAAACAGTAATTTACAAAAACAGTTAAAATTTACATTTAGAAATAAAACCGTTCAGTTGTTATTGTCCACATGACAGTTTACCAAACCGCAGTTAGCTCATGTTGAATTGAGGAGAGGAAATGCCAAAAGTCTATGTAAGAAGTTTCATTGTAGCCTCTGGGAGGACATACGCAGTTCCAACACGTAAAGCAGTTCCCTGTCATGTGTGGAGATCTCGGTAAATCGAAATCTTTGGATGAGCATAAACCAGGTGGTTTATATCCTCCAGTGTGATTGGAGAGCACCTCTTCGCCTTTCAAGTAGAGGCTTGGGTCCCGGGCCCTTTCAGCAATCCCCGTGCCCATTCCTAAGACAAGCAGTCTTCCTCCTAGATGCTCCTTGAGTCCCTGCTGCCTCTCTGCTGAGCAAGTTGGTGGCTGTGGGCCACATGGCTGTGCGTGCCGGGAGGCACTGCCTGTGGCAGCCGTGTGGCTCACTGACGTCCAGGGCCTGGCCCCCGGGGTCTGCTGAGCCATCCAAGCCCGCCCTGTTTGCAGCCTGGGCCATGGTAGCGTAGCAGATCCTTCCAACCATGGTCATGTTTTTCTAGTCTTTTCTTCCATTTCCTGCTCTTCGCTTTGGTCTCTGCCCTCTGTTTCTCTTCAGAATCGCTGACTTCTGGTTTTACTTCTGTCTCTTCTTTCTCTGCCCCGCCTCACTTCCACTGGGGCCTCTGCCAGGGTGTGTGGGATGCCACGATCTCGGTCGGCTCAGGTCTCTTCCTTTGAAAGACATGAAACATGACAGATGAAATGGGAGCCCCATCCCTGCCTTCCTGCCCCAGAGGTAACCCCCACCCAGGCTTGGGTGTACCCCATTCCCCCACGTGCTCTTATACCTTTCCTGTGTGGGGGTATATGCACTAGTGATATTTGCAACGGTCTTGCGTGTGTTGTAACTTTATTATAAATGCAACACAGGGTCCAGACCCTTCTCCCGCGGGCTGCAGAACCAGATCAGTGGGAGTGTTTACCCGGGTCTCTTGAGGTGCCCATTGACATAATCCCTCCTTGGGTGCCGCGTCCATGCCTCTCTTCTTATGTGTGAGCCCTTCACGAGAGTATCCCCCTATACACACAGCACAGCTGCACTTGACTAGAAGTTGCCCAATCCGTCGCCAAAGAGGTTGCTGAGATGACTGCCCACTAGAGTTCCCATTGCTCTCTGTCATCACTGGCACTTGGTGCTGTCAGAGGATTTACTGTCCACTGATCTAATGGGGGTGAACGAGAATTTCATTTCCTTGTTGTTTGCTCCTCCTGGCTTAAAATAGAGGTTGCCTGAGCAAATTAAACATAGACACCACATGAGCCAGCAGTGCCACTTCCGGGTGTATCCCCGAAAGAAGTGAAAGCAGAGGTTGAAGAGAGATTTGCACACCCATGTTCGTAGCAGCATGATTCCCAACAGCCAAAAGGTAGACGCAGCCCCAAGGGCCCATCGAGGGATGAACGGATAAGCAAAATGTGGTCTATCCACGCAATGGAATGTTCTTCAGTCTTCAAAAGGAGGGAAATTCAGACACCTGCTACAGCACGGGTGAACCTGGAAGACATTCCGCTGAGTGAGAGAAGCCAGGCGCAAAAGGACAGATAGTGTAGGAGTCCGACCTCTACGAGGTGCCCAGAGTACTCAGATGCAGAGACACGGGAAGTGGGACGGTGGGCACGGCGGGGGGGAGGGGGTGCTGGGGGGAGACGGAGGGGGCGTCAGTGTCTAATGGGGGCAGAGTTGCAGTTTGGGAAGCTGGGAAGGTTCTGGAGAAGGATGGTGGGGATGGCTGCACAAAATAGGATCGAATGCTCTTAATGCCACAGAGCTGTACACTTGCAAATCGTTCAGACGGTAAATCTGATGGCCTCTGTATTGAACCACGTTTTTTTAAGAGAGAGAGCAGTTGTGGGGGGGATGAGGGACAGAGGGAAAGGGAGAGAGGGAATCTAAAACAGGCTTCATGCCCAGCATGGAACCCCAATGTGGGGTTCGATCTCAGGACCCCGAGATCATGACCTGGGCAGAAATCAAGAGTTGGATGCTCAACCGACTGAGCCATCCAGGCGTCCCTTAGCCACATTTTAAAAAATCGGTGTTGATTTTTGCCATTGACTCGTTTGGGGCTATTCTGTAAATTCTCTGTGCCTCGCTTGCCTCTCTTGTTCCGGGGGTGGGGGTGGTTGTGAGCGGCTTAACAAGCATCTGCCCGTAGCAAGGTGCCCTTCATGCCTTGCACTGCATTACTATGGCTGCCTTAGAGAAGAGGAAACACGAATCCTACTGGCAAGAGCTAACAGGTATTAATCAAGGGCTTACTGTCTAGGAAAGTGAGTTTAGAGAAGCTGAATGACCTTCAAGTTCTGGGAGGTAGGCAATAGTCAAGGTGGGGTTTGCCCGGGGGCTTTAGACTCCCCTCCCTCCCTGTTGTTGCCGCTTTGTCGTTTGTAACTGAAGCCCTCAGCACCCTGACTTGGGATCCGAACATCATTTTGAAAATACACTTGTAAATTGAGACAGAAGTCACATCCCATACCGTTCACCCTTTTAAAGGATACAATTCGGTGGTTTTTAGTATGTTCATAGGGTTGTGCAACCATCACCGCCATCTCCTTCCAGAGCATTGTTTCCGAAAAGAAAGCCTAGACCCGTTAGCAGTCCGTCCTCATTCCCTCTTCCCCCCAGCCCCTGACACCCACTCATCTCTGCTCTGCCTCTGTGCATTTACCTGGTGTGGACGGCTGGTACAAATGGAATCACTCAATATGTGTCTTTTGCTCCTTTTACTCAGCATGTTTGCAAGGTTCATTCATTTTGTGGCCTGTCAATAATAACTTATCCATTTGTCAGTCACAGGGTTTCCACCTTTTGGCTCTTATGAAGAATGCTACTGTGAACATTTCTGTATACATTTCCGTGTGCACACATGTTCTCCTTTCTCTTGGGCGTCTAGCTGGGAGTGTTTCCCCCCAGAGCAGCCCATTTTGGGCTGCCACCAGCCAGAAGGCAGGTTCCCTCCCGGCTTCTGTTACTATTGTCTCCTTATGGCCATTCTAGTGGATGTGAAGCTTTGAAAACACACCCTTAAATTTCAAAACCTCTAATCAGACCTGCAGCAGCACACACACTAGGACGAAAATTAAGGCTGTGTTTTTTGCAAGGTGTGCACACAGAAGGCCCCCAACACCGGCTTCATCAGAGAGAAGCCTGCCCTTGCCCGGTGAGCAGTTCAGAAATGTTTTCCATCTGAAACTCTTCATCTCTGCCGTTTAGATGGGCTTTTCCCCCAGATGATTGTTGTTTATATTATACAACCCAAACAGGTAGGGGAGCAGAGCCTGTGACTCCCACAAGGGACTGAGCCAGACCCACCACAAACAACACATGTCACCTCCGAGGGGACTTCAGACAGAAACACTGTCAGAGACTGTCATAGTGTATCAAAACCACAACGTTTACTAGAGACATACCTAAAACACGACTGCGCAAGATTACACGTATAAGAATGAGAACAAAGATACACTTCAGCCCCTGCTAACCGAGAGAGCTGGTAGAGCGATTGGACAAAATACGCTTTGGGACAAAACAGGAACAGTTTAGAAATAATGTTAAAATAGTTTCAAAACACATAAAGCAAAAATTGACAGAACTCCAGGGAGAAATGGACAAATCTAGCCTCATAGAGGGAGGTTTCTATGGGCTTAAGGTATTTAGGTCAAAAAGAACACAGTTCTGTGCAGTTGCAGAAAATGTGAGCAAGTCCGTGACTCCGGGCACTCCGACAGGCCGGCGGCCTCCCATGCCCCGCCACGTCCATGAGTGTCATCGAAAGCCAGTGATAGCATTGTAGCCTTAAAGCAAAAAGCAAGTACGCTTGAAGACGTGCTGTCAGAGCACATTCTTGGAGCCCAGCGCAACTAGGTCTGAAGTCCGCAAACACACGCGAGCACACGCAGTTGCCATCCAGTGCAAAGTTTTACAAGTCATAATGAGAATTTTAAAATACTTAGAACTACATTAATAAAAATAACTACATAATAACACTGGTGGGTGATGGTACTTCAAGTGAATCTTACAGCATGAGAAGCCGACATAAATTCTTTCTATGTCCCGATTAAGTCTACAACTTGAACTTCCCACATGCATACACTGGAGGCTCCAGTAAACCAGCCCCCAACGGTAAACACCAGTGTGACCGCTGGCACTACAGATCAGTTTTGCATGTCCTGGAACCACACATAAACGGAAGCGTATGACCTGTGATAGTCCCCCACATAACCGCACATAGATCCCCTTCTATTACTGACTGGTGCTCCGTGGTACTGAGACAAGGAAACTAAAGAGACCCCATGAAAACCTGCTCTTTTCGTTCCTTTTCCTGCTTCTATTCTTGGTAGGAGCTACACCCCCGCCTTACACATGCCTGCTAGTGTATGTTCTCCTTGTGAAGGTCAAGGATTTAATGATGTTTTGGAGTCTTCCGGTGCAACAGATAACACCAAAGAGGTGACCGGGCAGGAGCCTCAAGAACGTTTTCCAAGCCCATTGACTCATCCAGACCCCTGGCTCCAGGGGCTCGGTGCCTTGTGGAGGACATCTGCACACTCATCTTTGTTCCTGGATTACTGAGGAGAAACGCACCAGACCATAGTCCTAATAAAAACCCCAGATGAGACTCATTCCCTTTACGAGTCTCCTGGACACTGCCTGTATCTACACTCTCATAGGTCTTTAGTAAACTCTACTCACTTTCTCTTGGCTCGCATTTGATTTCTGTCCTGCATGAAGCCAAGGACCCTCTCGGCTGGTCCTCTGGGACCCATCTAGCCTGCATCAGTGCGGGTATTGGACAGGTTTGTGGAGCTGTTCATTTTGTTGATGGGCATTTGGGTTGTTTCCACCTGCTACAGACAGTCATGCCCAAGTCTTTGTAAGGACATATGCATTAAATCCTTCTTGGTATAACCTAGAAATGGAATCGCTTACTTAGGGTAGGTGAAGTCCAAGTTCATAAGAAACTGCCCAACAGTTATCCATAGTATCCATAGCGGCTCCCCCAGTTTGCACTTCCCCTGGCTCCATGTCCTTACCGACACTTGGTATGACCAGCCTTTTTAGTGTAATCATTCTGCTGTGTGTGTGTGTGTGACTGTCTTCTGCTTTTCTTTTGCATTTCCCCTTGACTAATGAGGTTGAGGATCTCTTCCTCTATGACTGCCCTAGTGCGGAGAGTCAGAGGCAAGGGCGGCAGAGAAGAAGAGCGGTTGGGGGGAGGGGAGCCCAGCACGGAGAAGCACTGCGGGCCTTCAGGACCGGGCTCCTCACTCTTGATAAGCAGTAACTGGAGGTGAGGTGCTTTCTGGGTCTGTGGCCCTGCGCCAAGGGAGAGCCACAGGCTCTGGGCGGGGCCTCTCCTGGCTTTGCTCCAGGCCTCCTGGCTCCGGTGGGAGGGGCCCTTGGTTCCGCCGTGGGCCGTGGGTCGTAGGATTTTAAGGCACGCTCCCACGGTGGGACAGCTAGGAGAGCAGGGAAATTGACATTGCCAAAATTGACCTCAGAAGAAATAGAACATCAGCCACCCCTGCAACAGCCTCAGGGCTTTCAGATACAGGTAGTTCTAGCGTATTAAAGAAAATAAATAAAAGCTTCTAAATGTGTTCTGTGAAACCGAAGAACCTTCTCCCCCTAGAAGAACATTAGCAGCGCACGGATAGACTCCCTGTGGGTTCATTCCAAGAGTCCAGGCTGACTAAATGAATGAAGCAGGTTTCCAGACTTGACGAAGGTAACATCCCCTACAAACGCACCACAGAGGAGACCGCAGATCATGATCACTGATAAATATTGATCCACATTTTGAAAATAAAAATATTAGTTAATATAATCCAAAAGCAGGTTAAGAAATGAATACACCTTGCAGTATGGTCATGAATGAGGCCAGCCTGGTTTGGACTCCAATGGGGCTCCTGATGATTTAATAAACACACACACACACACACACACACACACACACACAAATATATAGTCAGAAAGTGTGTCATTGTGTCATGGGTGGGAGTAGAGGGACTACTCCAGGCAGAAGAAATAGCACTTGGCCTGCCATGCACTTTTATTTTAACTGGGTGAATTCTGCCCACTTAGCAGTGTGGCCTCGAGCAGGACACCTAACCTCTCTGAACCTTCCCCCTTTCACCCATAGAGTAGAAATAATATCTGTAGCTTCACTGTTTTGAACTATACCCATATAATTTATCACCTATAGGAGGACACTTTAAAGAATGATAAAAGGGCACTATTGCAAGCAAGCATAGTTAAGTGGAGTTCATTCCAAGAGCGCAGAGATGATTCAATTAGGAATTATGTTACTGTCATTAGTAATATTAACGTATCAAAGGAGAAAAACGCAGCATCAGTAGATGTCAGAAAGGTACAACAAACAACTGATGCGTGTGATAGAGACATACAGCGCAATGTTATTCAACCGTAAAAAAGAATACAATTCTTTTTTTTTAAGGAGATTTTATTTTGGGGGCGCCTGTATGGCTCAATCACTGAAGCGACCAATTCTTGATTTCTGCTCAGGTCATGGTCTCAGGGTCCTGGAATTGAACCCTGCGTCAGGCTCCGCGCTCAGCACTGAGGCTGCTTGAGACTCTCTTTTCCTCTCCCTCTGCCCCTCCCCCATCTCAAATAAATAAATGCATCTTAAAAAAGATAGGTTTTATTTTTAAGTAATCTCTATACCCAACATGAAGCTCAAACTCACAATCCGGAGATCAAGAGTCATGTGCTGTACCAACAGAACCAGCCAGGGGCCCCAAAAAGGAATAAAATTCTGACACATGTTTCAACACTGATGAACCTTGAAAACATCCTGAGTGAAATAAGCCAAGATATAAAAGGATACAGAGTGTATGATTCCATTCTATGAGATGCCTGCAGTAGGCAAACTCAGAGAGACAGAAAGTAGGACGGTGGGGGCTGGGGGCTGGGGGCAAAGGGGTGGGGAGCAAATGTCTAACGGGGACAGATTTCGGTTTGGGAAGATGGAAACATTCAGGAAATGGATGGTGGGGCTGGTCACACGACAATGTCAATGATCTGAACTGAAATACCACTGAACTGTACAGTTAAAAATAGTCGAAATAATAAATTTTATACACATATTTTACCACAATAACAAAATAAAAGAAAAAGATATTTGATGAAATTCACTTCTCTTAATGACATAGGAATCAGAATAGATGATGTTCCAGGTAACTATTGCTGCGTAACAAACTCCCCCAAACCAGTGGTTTAAAACAATGCCAAGTGTTCGTTATGCTCGTGAACCTGCAAGGTGAGTGGGGCTCATCTTGCTGTTTGTGGCTTTGGCTGGGGAAAGCTCACTGAGGGCTGGGGCATCCATTGCCAAGATGGCAAGTGGGGAGTTGGTACCAGATGTCAGCTGGTTCCTCTGCACATGTGCCTTTCCACGTGGCCTGCCTCACAGCATGGGGTTTGTTTCCAAGGGAGAGCATCTCATGAGAGGGATCCGGCCTCGGAAGTCACTAGTGTCCCTTCTGCCAGACTCCATCTAGTCAAGGCACAGACAGTCCACCCAGGGCCAAGGAGACTCCACCTCTTGGTGGGATATTGGAAATGTTCTAGAAGAGGAAGTGGGATGGGTAATATTATTCCAGCCATATATTTTTTTTCAGGAATATATTTCTCGGGAGGCGCCTGGGTGGCTCAGTCGTTAAGCGTCTGCCTTCGGCTCAGGGCGTGATCCCAGCGTTCTGGGATGGAGCCCCACATCAGGCTTCTCCACTAGGAGCCTGCTTCTTCCTCTCCCACTCCCCCTGCTTGTGTTCCCTCTCTCGCTGGCTGTCTCTCTCTGTCAAAGAAATAAAATCTTAAAAAAAAAAAAAGGAATATATTTCTCAGGACGCCTGGTAATGTCTGCCTTCGGGTCATGATCCTGGCATCCAAAAGAAGTCTGCTTCTCCTTCTGCCCCTCCCCCTGCTCATGTTCTCTCTCTCTCTGTCAAACAAAGAAATAAAATTTTCCCACAAAAAAGGAAATATATATCTCAATCCAAAAGGCGGTGCTATGTCTAATGGTGAAACCCAGGAGCATTTTCATTAGCCAAGAGCAAGGTGATATCCTCATGACCACCGCTATTATTTGACATTGAGAAAGAGAAATGCAAGGAATATATGTTGGAAAGAACAAAGCAAAGTTCTCATCATTTGCAAAGAAGATGATTGTACAACAGAAAATTCCAAGAGAATCAACTGAAAAAGAATTCTAAGAAATAAGCAAATGCAGTCAGTTGGCTGGTTACAGAATTAACACCATGTCACAAACTAGTGGGTTTCTACGTAAAAAAAGAGTTAGAAAATGTAGTGGAGGACCCTGCTCTGTACCCATTTCCTGTAGCAGTGCCATCAGCTGTGGTCTTTACACTGTCAAGTGTCATTTGGTGAGATGCCAGTCAGTGCTCCTCTTGGTGACTGCCCCTACCCCCTGACTTTGGTGGAGGGAGACACACGGGGGCCATGAGCCCAGCGGGCGTCCCTTATCAGTCAGGGAAGGGTCCTACGGTTCCATCTGCTAGAATCCTCTTGCCAGCCTGGATGCTAGTCTCTTCACTGGGCCTCACTCGAGACTGGGCCCCACTTTCTCTTCAGGCTTGTGTGATTTTAGCACTGGTTTCACCCCTTTCCCCAATTTTGGGAGTACTCTCAACTCTGTGGAAGCAGACACATATAATGATTTTATTTTTGCCAGAAATTGCCCCTCCCTTCAGTTCTATTGCTTTTCAGGACTCCTGTTGTTATTCTCCTTCTGGTTCCTAATCTCAATGGTGTTCATTTTCAAACATGACCCTTGTACCCAATTCAAAGCACTCCTGCTGCACGAGGACTTCAACCTTGCCTACCCCATGGTTCTTGCTGCTGGTGGCTCTTCCGTAGGAGATCCTTGTGGGTAGGAGCTGGCGAGACGAACGGCTCGAAGCCCATGATCTCCTGGTGGTGCCTTCCTAGCACTAGGAGCTCTACCACTTCTAGATGAGACAGGGTGACTCAAGCAGGGGACAAGTCCCCCGTTCATTCCCCTCTAATGTCACACCAGCTGCTGCCCCTTGTTGCCAGGGTACTAGTGTGACAGCTGGTGGCGCTGGGAGGGCCAGTTCCACTCAATTACACCCCTCAGTGAGCTCCAAGGAGAGGTGGCTTCCCCCAAATGCAGCAGATTTTGACCTCAGAATGTGAGCTCCTCAGCCCAGAACTGAAACCATCGATAATCACCCAGCTTCTGTTCTCCCAGTACTCACATGCCTTGACTATGCCAGGAAATTCTTCTCTAGGAAGAGGAAGTTGCAAATAACTTGTTTATTTCAGGAACTTCCCCAGAATCCATTTATCCAAACATTAAATTATTCAACTAGCCCTCCTCAGGGTAACAGTTCCCACCAGAGAACACTAGCTGGCTCAGTGGGTCTTTCGAGGCTCCCTCCAAAGCCCGCTCTGTACCCTTGAAGCATCCACCAATCCTAAACAGTTTCACTCACTCCCCATCACATGTCTTCATTGAACGTCCCGCCTTAAGCCAGACCCGACAAACCAAGTTACAAACACCCCACCATTGACCTCACACGTCCAAGAAGCTTGATTTTGCTTGACTTCTAGGGGACTGGGAGCCACTACGGGCCTAGGGGTCTTAGTTGTGAAACCTGAAACCAACATCCTTTCCTAGCCCTGTATTAAACCACACTGGTGCAGACATGACTTCCGGCCGCCATGAGAAACAGTTCCGTGACAGGCATCCTTTCTCATTCCATTGTCGAACTGGGTAAGAGTAAAGTAAACTAACTTCTAGGGCCAGAACATACTCATTCCCGGAAGGTAGGACTGTGACCCAACGCTTTGCAGAGCCTCATCTCAGTTCTTTCTGAGTCATGCCCCTAGGCTGTGTCCACCAATCCAATGAGATGACGTCATAACCTCAGACTCTAAGGCTCTTCTAGTTTCCTCTGTTGAGGTGGTGTTCTTCCTCATTTCAGTGAGTCCAATAAACTCAGCTTTGCTTGATCAACAGGTTTTTCCAGTGGTCATTTCAGGGGGCCCATAGCCAATAGCTACAATTGGAAAATGGGGTGGGGACCCCCTTTATTACCTCTGATGGGTCTGGTGGCTCTGGTGGCTGCATAAGGTAGAAGGAGACCACACACGTCCTTAAAGCCGGTTCTGTTTGACTCCCAAGTTCATTAGCCAAAGATGCAGAATAGTGCCCAGAGCCAGATGCGGCCCCTCAACCCCCTACATGCCTCAGCTGGGCAGGGCCTCCGAGTGTGGGAAAAGGTCACTTCTTCTAATACTCAGGGTTCCTAGGCTTGCCGCCTCGCGTGACCACCTCTACCAAGGGCAAGAACAGTGTATTTAAAATGACCATGGACTGTGCCTGTCACATGGCAGGGCCTCTGGCCCTTTAGAGGCTGTGGCTGTGCCCGGCAATTCCACCCCATGCGAGATTTTTGTCCTATTCAGTTTTTCTACTTCTTTTTGAAACAGTTTGGGGGATTTCTACTTTTCAAAGAAAGTCATTCAGTTAATCTAGAATTTCCAAGGTATTGACATAAAGTTATATGTAGTATTTAGTGTTCGTTATTTGAATTTCTTCTTCAACCCAAATTTACTTTGGAAGGGTGTTTTAAAACTCCCAGGTAGCCCTTCATCTTGAGGCTGTGAGTTTGAGCCCCATGTTGGGTGTGGAGACTACTTAAAGAAAAACTAAATAAAATGTTTTTTAAAATTTCCAGTCAGAGATTCTACGGGGAGGAAGTGCTGTCTTTTCCTGGTTCACCCTAACTTCTTTGCACCGCACTCAGTAACCTGTCTGATTGGTTGACATTTTCTCTGTGGCCCACGGCATGGTATTTTTCTGCAGGTTTTGTATATGCTTGAAAAGTGTGTGTCCTCTGTTTGTTGGGCACAGTTCTGTGTGTATCAGATCAATGCTGGTCTTTTGCATAAAACATTTAAACATTAAAAGATGAACTCATAACAAAGAAAACATGAGTGACCTTTCAAAATGACCTTGAACTGGGAAAAGCCTTTTAAAGCCTCGTTCGTATTGCAAACCAGAAGCTGTAAAGAAAAAGATGAGTAAATTTTGGCATGGAAACTACCACAAAGTCAAAGACACATCACAGACCAGGGTAGAATATCCACAACACGTGTGTGCACAGACCGAGGTTATGATCAAGAATCTGGAAAGAACTCAGTACCCATAAGAAGAAGCTGTGGAAATCTGATCACAGATATGACTAGATTGTGCATAGAAAGGACCTTTGGGGCACCTGGGTGGCTCAGTCAGTTGAGCGTCTGGTTCTTGGTTTAGGTTCAGGTCGTGATCTCAGGGTCATGAGATGGAGCCCCGAGTTGGGCTCTGCGCTCAGCTCAGCATAGAATCCTGGAATCCGCTTGAGGGTGTTCCTCTGCCCTGACCACCCCCCCCCCCGCCACCCCGCTGCGCGGGCTCTCTCAAATAAATAAATAAATCTTTTTCTTTTTTTAAAAAGAAAGGAACTTGAAAGGCCAGTGAAGACAATAAAGGAATGTCCAACCTCACTCATACTGAAAGAAATGCAAATAAAAAGCAAACTAATGCTTTTTCACTGATTAGCTTTACGAAGGTGAAACTTTTGCCCAAACCCAGTGTTTTGGAGGCCACTTTAGCAAAAAGGCCTAGTAATCTGGCTTCTAGAAGTGTCAGCTAAAGATACCCTTGCCTAAGTCTGCAAAAATACACGCGCAGGGATTTGGATTATTTATGATGGTAAAGGCACAAACAGAAAAACGGGAAACCAACCCAAGTGGCCCTCCGCAGAGCACCAGTGGAATCTGTATATAGTGTATTCCTGCAGCGTCTACTATGCGGCTCTGCAGAGGAACCAACACGGAACAGCCTTTTTGTCTGTTGCTCAGTGGAGCCCGGAAGGTGCAGGATGGTGAGTGTAGTTTGAGTGACGGCAGGTGACGGTGGAGGTTCGTGGGGCCACCCCTGCGGGGGGAGAGTCCAGGCTGGGAAACTGAGAAAGGGTTCTTCTTCTTCTGCCCTGTTTGGATGTCTTTGTAATGACCAGGTATTTTTAAAAGGAAAATTTGTTGTTTTTTGGGGGTTTTTTGTTTTGTTTTGTTTTTTTGTTTTTTTTTAGACTCTAAAAATGTTCTGGCTAGGAAAAAAAAAAAAAAAAGGCCACATGGTGGCCGGGAATGGGACTCCCTCTGATCCCAGGTTGGCTTGACTCCCAGCCTGTTCACTGGTTGCCTTAGAAACAAGCTAAAAGTGGGGGAGTCGGTTATCTCGGGTAGCCATGAAGGCAGTGACTCAGCAGAAAACCCAGCCCAAGAGGGAGGTCTCCATTCACTGCTTTCGCCTGCTGACTTTCATTCTCTTCTAGAAAAACAACAGCGGGGGAGTCCTTCTGGTGTCACATCTGCAATCTGGTGAGGAAATACAAAGTGAAGGGGATAAGAGAAGTCGACCCTCTCTTCTCGTCGCTCACAAGGGGAGCCTCGTTGCTCTGCTGTCCTGTGCTTAGGACACCACGGGTCCCAGGCTGTCTGCCCGCCTATCCTTTGACTTAATCCACAGCCGGGACTTAGGGCGCCTCATTCTCGAGGCTCCTGCTGGCACTGTAAAGCTTCCTCAAGGTTGCCACAGCAACTGGTGGCTGAGAGAACAGAAGCTTGGCTCTTGGAGATCTTTAGAAAGAAGCAAAACCAGACCAAAACAGCGCACCGGTCACTGGTGGTGGAACTGAACGTGGTTCGCAAGCAACCGAGAGAAAGGCTAAGGGACACGGGTCGGAGTTGACTGCATTCATTGCCTGGGCACAGACCTGTTGTGAAGGAGGCAAACCAGTGGCAGAGTTTAACATCTTACTTTTATTTTATTTTATTTTATTTTATTTTATATTTATTTATTTAGTGAAGCGACCCTACTGTGCTTACATTGACAAAACTGAGGACTGAGAAGCTGGACTGTGCTGAGTTCCCTGAAGGTTGAGGCAGGGGTGGGCTGCCCACAGAAGGATGATGGAGATGATGGTGGCCTGGGCCCCGGCGGGGGCGGTGGGGGCGGTGGAGATACTACAAGGCAAATGGGAGAGATTTATGAATGGGAGAAGACAAGATGTGTTGGTTCTTTGATGTTGGCCCTGCGGGGGGAAGTGGGAGGAGTGAAGAACAGCTTTTGGAGACTTCTCATTCTGGCCATGATAGAGCATATTAGACTAACCCTTACAGAAAACAGCTATAAAAGTTGGACAAAGTGTACATTTTGGAGAACAAGCAGCCCAGAGGCATGACTTGAGATAAGGACAAAAGCAATACTTGAAGATATAATGGCCGAGAATTTTCCAAATCCCCAGATTCAAGGAGGTTACAGAATTACAAACATTAAACAACGTAGACACAAAGGAAATCACAACCCAGCACATCACAGTTAAGCTGTTGAAAATCCCAGACAGAGAAGGACTATTCAAAGTAGCCAATAAAAGCACTTTGAAGACACACTGCTGACTGTCTGACAGAAAGACCGAAAGGTGATGGGACAGTGCCTGTAGGGGCTGAAAGAGAAAGATGGCCAACATGGAGGTCTGTACCCAGAAGAGTAACCTTCAAAAATGAAGACAAAAGAAGAAGAAGAAGAAGAAGAAGAAGAAGAAGAAGAAGAAGAAGAAGAAGGAGAAGAAGAAGAAGGCAAAATAAATACATTTCCAGCAAAGGCCGGGGCAACTTGCTGCTAGCCTGCCAGTACTGTGAGAGGGCAGCTACTTCTTGAAGCTGAGGGAAACGACCCTGCACGTGAAAAGATGCTCGGCAGCATCAGTCATTAGGGTGTGGACATCAAAAGCACAGTTAGCTAGTACCTCACACCTACCAGAATGGCTATCACGAAATGGATGGATAGTACCAAGTGTTGACGAGAACGTGGAGAAATTGGAACTCTTATCCACTGCTAGTGGGGATGAATTATATCTTAATAAAGCTTCTCCCTCTCCCTCTGCCCCTCCCCTGCTCTGCCTACTTGTGCTCTCTCTCTCTTTCTGTCAAGTAAATAAATAAAAATCTTAAAAAAAAAAAAAAAAGGAGAAAGGAAGGATTGAGGAGCAGATGGGGCAACTCCCCCAAAACAGAATCGTGTGGTTGTGTGTGTGTGTGTGGGGGGGGTTCCTGGTTAAAGGGCACAGAGTCCCCGCTAGGAGGAAGGAAAGGCTCCGGGGTACAGAGAATATTTAATGCCACTGAACTGTATACAAGTAGGTATTAATAGGTATTGTGTATATTTTGCCGCAATAGACACACACACACACACACACGCATACACACACAACCATATTGGTAAATACATTAGAATGTCAATGGATAAACAATGATTGCAAAGCTGGATAAAAGGGAGAAAAAAAAGTCAACAAAATGCTGCTTAAAAGAGACACTGTATTTTTTAAAAACAACTTTATTGAGGTAAAATTGATATAAGAAAGGAACTGCACTGTTGTTTAAAGCGTACACTGTGAAAGTTATATCTGTGAAACGGTCATCCCCGAAAGTTTCCTCGTGGCCCTGGTGGCGCCGCCCGGCAACCCTCCCCTCCGCAGCCCTGCTCGGAGGCTGCTGACCAGCTTTCTGTCCCGAGAGAGAAGCCGGCGCTGCCTCCGACTGCGTGCGCACGGACTCGCGCCCTGGGTACGTTTTGCTCTGCTGCTTTCGCTCCGCGTAGTAATTCTGAAGCCAGGGGCGCTGCCTTGCTTCCTGCGAAGTAGTCTTCCGTCCTACGAACGCGCGCTCTGCGTGTCGGGTCGGCTGATGTCCATTTGCCTTGTTTCCACCGTCCAGCTGTTGTGAATCGAGCCACTGTGAACATTTGCTTACCAGCCTTCGTGTGGACGTGCGATTGTCAGTCCCCTTGCGTCAATCCAGCAAGTGGAATGGGGCGTACCGTGTCATACCAGCGCGCGATAACGGTTTAAGGCACTACCAAACCCATTTCCAAAGCGGCTGAACCATTTGGCGTTCCCACCAGCAGCGGGTGAGCGTTCCGGCGGCTCCACGGTCTCTGTGTCAACGCTGAGGGCCTGGCAGAGGAAGGCCGACCCTGAAGAACAGCCGCCGACGGAAACCGGCTTGCTCCAAGGTTCCCGTAGCAAAGCTGCTCAGCGGGTCTGTCGTGCTGCACCCGCCACGGCGCCGCGGGCGCGGGGTTAGGCCGGTGCGCGGGTGCAGCACGTCTGAGGCCGGCCGATCGGTGACCGACGGAGTCCCCGCTTTCCTTCCGTGGGGAAAGATGGCCTTTTCACCACCTGGTATGGGATACATTGGGTGTCCATGTGGGGGAAGAAAGGGCATCTTGATGTCTGCCTACCACCAAAACCAAAAATCTATCTGAGATGTAGCACAGACCTAAATATGAAAGGTAAAGCAATGAAGCATCTACAAGTCAAAGGAAAAGATCTTCTACAGAGAACAGAAAGCATTAACCAGAACAGAAAAGATGGATAAAGAGGACTTCACTCAAATGAAGAACTATTCATCCAAAGGCCTCACTGGCAGAGTGAAAAAAACTCCGGAGCGATACCTACCTGTGAGCAAGAACGACAACCTAACTGCGCAACGTGTGAAAGAGAAGCAAACGGATCGATGCTCCACATGGAAACCACAGTGCCTGTCAGGACGACTGCAGTTCACATTTGCGGATCAGGTGCTGGCGAAGACGTGGAGCAACCGGATTTCTCACACCCCGCCCCGGGGGGGGGGTTGGTACAGCTGCTTAGGACAATGTCTGGAAGGACCCCCTAAAGCCGACCTTATGAGCCGGCATTCCTCCTCCCAGAACACATATGTGCCTGTGCTGCTTTGGTTCCATGTCCTTCTAAGCTGAGCGGAACTGTGGTTTCTCAGAATTCCCTTCCCCACGGAGTCCCGGGGCAGGGTTGGCCTTGGGAGAAATCTGCATGGAATTTGGCAAGTGGGAGTGAAGCAGTGGGCACTTTTACGCTCCAACAGCCGCTGTAGGGCCAGAAGCCGTTCTGGCCTGGGACGTGGCCGCCAGTAGCAATTCCAGCCCCGAGACCAGCCGTGCTGACCCTAAGCCCAACAGCAGAGGCAGAAGTCACAGCCGTGGATAGATGGCAGGGCTGACCCTGTCCGTGTTTATTATTCTCCTACTTCTCAGACTGAGCCCTGTTACAGCACCTGAGAGAAAGAACGGTACACGTCACCAAGACAGGCACTTTATTTACGCCAGCCCCAAACTGAACACCACCCACATATCCATCAAGGGTAGAAGGGACAAAATGGGCTATGGTCATACAATGGAACACTCCCCGGGAACGAAAAGCCATGAGGTGCTGCTATGGGCAACAACACAGCCACATATAGAGGCCAGATGCAAGAGCACCTGTGTTGCACAATTCCGTTCTCTGTGTGTGACGGATCTTTCTGGAATGACAGAAGTGCCTTTGTACTGGTTTTAAACATGCCCATGAGTTCTTTGGCACTCTTCCCTCCCAAAGTTGGACTGTAATTCGTTTCCCCTTGAGTACAGACTGGCCTTAGCAACTTGCTTCTAATGAAGAGAGTGCGGCAGAGTCCAGGCCGCAAAGGTGACACAGCCTCCCCAGGGCTCTCTCAAGACCCTCTCCCTTAGAAGCCAGTTCCTGTGCTGGGAAGAAGCCACGTGGTATGTTCAGGTGTCTTGGGCCCAGCAGGGTCTTCGGCGGATAGCCGTGTGTGTGCAGGGGTCTCCAGATGGTTCCAGCCCCAGCCTTCAGACTGTTCCAGCCGATGCTGGAGGCATATCCTCTCTGACCCCTGCCCAAACTGCAGGTCCGTGGGCAAACAAAATGCCATTGTTTCAGCCCCTAAACTTCGGGGTGCTTTGGAGCAGACACAGTGTGGTCTACACCATGCATGCCACGTGGCTGTGTGCATACGTGACAAGTCACTGAGCCGCACACACGCGGTTGGTGTACTTCTCTGCTTTTAAGCGGTACCTCCTTAATGAAGTCTATTAACAACAGCCTGACTTCTGAGGATCTGGCTTGGACGGCTGGGTGCTTCTGCCACACACTACAACAGACAGCTTGTGGTGACTGGGAATCCAAAGTCCCATTTTCTCATTCAGGCTTATGATGTCTGTGAGACATGGAGGAGGACATGTCTGGTGGGCAGCCGGAAGTACAGATGAAAAGCTCAGATGAGAGTACACTGTTGCAGACGTCCTTTGGGAGTGATCAATACACAGATGGGTGTTCAGAGCCATGAGAGTGAGTAAGGTCAGCACAGCAGTGAATGGAGGTAGCAAAGGGGGCGTGGGGTGCTCCCTCAGGGACTCCCACCTTGTAGAGCTTGTGTAGAGGAGACAGAGAGGGCAGTGTCTCAGAGGTCGCAAGAGGAGGGCGGTCTGAGGGGCCCACAGGATAAAGTCAGAAAGGAGCCACTGGATTTGGCAACGTGATCATTGGTGTCCTCGACACCCCGCTTCGGTGCAGGGTGGTGGGGTGGAAGCAGGTTAGAAGGAGTTGAAGAGGGGCGCCGGGGTGGCTCAGTCAGTGAAGCGTCTGCCTTCGGCTCAGGTCATGATCCCGGGGTCCTGGAATCCAGAGCCCCACATCAGGCTCCCTGCTCAGCAGGAAGCCTGCTTCTCCCTCTCCTTCTGACCCTCCCCTCCATTCGTGCTCTCTCTCTTTCTCTCATAAATAAATAAATAAATAAATAAATAAATAAATAAATCTTTTTAAAAAAGGAGTTGAAGAGGCAATGGGGAGAAGTAAGGAAACAGGCAACTATTTTGAGAAGAAACAATGGGGAGAAGTAAAGAAATAGACAACTTTTTTTGAGAAGTTTGGTTATAAAGAGGAACAGGGTTGCTTGGGTGGCTCAGTCAGTTAAGCATTTGACTTTTTAAAAAATATATATTTTATTTATTTATTTGAGAGAGAGAGAGCGCGTGAGCATGTAATGGGGGGGCAGAAGGACAAGCACACTCCCTGCTGAGTGCGGAGCCCAACACGGGGCTTGATACGAGGACCCTGAGATCACAACCTGAGCCAGAGACAGATGCTTAACCAACTGAGCCACCTAGGTGCCTCCAGCATCCGACTCTTGATTTTAGCTCAGGTCATGATCTCAGGGTCATGAGACTGAGTCTCGTGTTGGGCATTGCGCTGAGTGTGGAGCCTGCTTGAGATTCTCTTTCTCCCTCTCCCTCTGCCCCTTCCCCTGCTCTCTCCCTAAAAAAAGAAATAAAAAATAAAAAATTAAATATACTGTTTAAAGAGGAAAAAGAATCAGGGTTGTGATTGGAGAGAGGTGTTGGGTCAAGAATGGATGCTCCTGGGACATACCTTACAATTCAGGAGAAGAATGGGTGAACTTAGGAGTGAAGAACTCCTCAAAAGAGAGAAGAAACGTGATTCTGGCCATGGTGGGATGACAAATACCAGAATAGCCTCCTGGTTGAAAACAACTAGAATACTAGGCAAAATATTGAAAACAACAGGCAGTACCAGACTGTGATCAGAAGGAAACCAAATGCAGTGACCCCAGTAAGCAGCCTGGACTTCTGCCTCAAGGCACTTTTCAGATCATGGTGCAGGAAGGGGTCTCCTGAGTTGACCCTGTGGTCTCCATTATTAGAGCTAACAAACCAATAGTAGAGAGAAAAAAAATAGAAGACCAGAAACATTTGACTAATCCAGAAGAAGTCAGGAATGGAGGAGAAAAGGAACAAAGAACAGATGGGATGAATAGAAAACAAATAGCAAGATGGTATACTTAAACCTAACCATTAAATATAAATGGATTAAACAGACCAATTAAAAGGCAGAGATTATCAGACTGGTTAAAAAAGTAAGACCAAACCACATGCTGTCCATAAGTGCACTTTAAATAAAGACACACACAAGTTAAAAGAACAAAGTTATATTGAGAAATAAATTAAGCATAAGGAAGTGGGAGTGGCTATACCAAAGCAGAAGTCAAAAGAAGTAACATTATCAGAGATAAAGAGGGGCATTTTCTGATAATAAAAAGGGTCAATTTATCAAGAACACAGAACAGTCCATGGGCACCTGCATGGCTCAGTCAATTAAACGTCTGACTTCAGCTCAGGTCATGATCTCAGGGTCCTGGGATGGAGGCCACCCCCCCCACATTGGGCTTCCCCACTCAGTGGGAAGTCTGCTTCTGCCTCTGCCCCTCCCCCTGCTGGTGCTCTCTCTCAAATAAAGAAAATCTTTCAAACAAAAAGAACACATAACATTCCTAAATGTGTATGCACCCAACAAGAGCTTCAAATTAGATGCAGCAAAATCTGACAGAACCAAAGGAGAAAGACAAATCCTCAATTACATTTGGATGCTGTGATACTTTTCTCTCAGTCTGCCAGAGAGAACTGGTGGAGAGAAAATCAGTAAGGACACTGACGACTTGAACAACACTATCAACCACTTGAGCTAACTGACAAATGTCAATACAGCAGACCAGGCAACTGCAGAATACACAGTCGAGCACTCGCCAAGCTGAAGCAGATGCTAGGCCATGAAACGAGCCTCAATAACTTTAAGAGAAATGAAATCAGACAGAATGAATTCTCTGTACTACAATGTAATTAAAAACACATTACAAAGAGATACAGGCAAAATCCCCAAATATTTGGAAATTAAATACACTTCCAAGGAAGTCATTGGTTAAAGAAGTAATCACAAGGGAAATTAGAAAACGTTATGAACACAATGATAATGAAAATAGAACACATCCAAATGTGTAGAATGCAGCTAAAGATGTTCTCAAAGGGAGTTTATAGCTTTAAATGCTTGTTAGAAAAAGAAAGGTTTAATTTTAAAAAAATTTTTAAGTAGGCTCCATGCCCAATATGGGGCTTGAACTCACGACACTGAGATCAAGAGTCACATGCTCCACTGACCAAGCCAGGCAGGTGCCCCGAGAAAAAGGTTCAAAATAAATGATTTAAGGTTATACTTTGGGAAGCTGGAAAGGACGAGCAAATTAAGCACCAAATAAGTTTTATTACTCCAAAATAAGTAAAAGAAAGGAAATGATAAAGAGTGGAGATCTTTAGATGATAAGCTAAAGAAAATGGATAAACGATGAAGAAAAATCAATGAGACCAAAACTTGGTTCTTTAGAATGGTCAGAAAAATTGATAAGCCTCTCTCTAGGCAGATAAAAAAAAAAAAAGAAAGACACAAAATACCCAAACAAGGAATGAGAAGGGACATCAGTGCAGAGCCTATAAAGGGTTGAGAAAGGGGCATTATTAACTTTATTTCAACTTGGACACAACAGGCAAATTCTTTGAAAGACACAAATTACTGAAATAGACACAGGAAGAAACAAAATCTGAATGGCTCAATATCTGAAGGAATTTAATTTTAAGATTTTGTTTTTACGTCATCTCTACACCCAACATGGGGCTCAAACTTACAACCAAGATCAACAGTTGCACTCTACCAACTGCGCCAGCCAGGCGGCCCTAAAGGAATTGAGTTTATGATTCAAAACCTTCACAAAGAAAACTCCCGGTGGAGATGACTTCACTGGTGAATCCATCAAAATACTGAACTAACACTTGTGAAGTACACAAGCCCTTTGAGAATATAAGAGAAGGGAACGCTTTCCAATTTTGTTTTATGAGGGCCCTGATACCAAAGCCAGATAGACATTACCAGAAAACTGCAGGTCAATATCCCTCATGAACATAGATGCAAAAATTCCCAAGAGAGGTTAGCAATGGTAAAAGACAGAACAAAAGACAACATTTTGCACCCAAGTTTGAGAACAAGGCAAGGATGTGCATTTTCACCACCTCTATACAACATTTGGTTCAAGGCCCTAACCAGTGCAGTAAGGCAAGAAAAAGAATGGAAAGGCATACAGATTGGAAAAGAAGTGGTAACTACCTTTATTTCCAGAAGAAGCGATTGTGTACGTAGACTATTCCAAGATGTTTACTCAAAAAAAACGACTAGAGCTTGGTCCATTCCTTAATTTTGGCACCAAAAAATAAAACAAGAACCTACTAGAGCTAATAAATGAATTTAAGCAAGCCTACATAATGCAAAGCCGTTATTAAAAAGTCAATTGCAGGGGACGCCCGGGGGGCTCAGTCAGTGAAGCGACCACCTTCAGCTCAGGTCATGATCTCGGGGTCCTGGGATCGAGCCCACATTGAGCTCCCTGCTCAGCAGGGAGTCCACTTCTCCCTCTGTTCCTCCCCCTGCTTGTGCTCTCTCTCCCCCTCTGAAATGGGTAAAATCTTTAAAAATAAATAAATAAATAAAGTTTAAAAAAAGCTCAATTGTATTTCCAGTAAGTATCGATGATCAGTGAGAAAATGAAATAAAGGGGCACCTGGGTGGCTCAGTCGGTTGAGTGTCGGACTCCTGATTTTGGCTCAGGTCATGATCTCAGGGTTGTGAGATCGAGCCTCGAGTCGGGCTCACACGCTGTGCACGGAGCCTGCCTGAGATTCTCACTCTTCCTCTCTTTCTGCTCCCCCTACTTCACCAAAAAAAAGAAAGAAAATGAAATAAAGATACAATTTACAATAGCATCGAAACCCATAAAAACCACATGGGTGTGGAGACAAGAGCCTTGAGAGGATTTGTTTAGTGGGGGGCGGGGGAGTGCTTCTGATGTTGGGGCTGAAGAGTAAGGAACCCTGAGATGAAAAGCACCGCAAAGACTCAAGCGAGTACAGCCAGAGATTGAGACGTAAGCTTTTATTCCTCCTGGACAACTTGGACTTCACCGACGCCTAGCTTCGGGGGGGGCACGTAGTGTGACTTGTGACCGCAGACTTGTCATCGTAAGCCTGTGCTACTTTCCAAGACAATTACATGAAACCTGACTTGCCTTTCAAAATGTGAGTCCCATTTTCTTCTTCCTCCCTCTGTGCCTTGCTTCCAACTCCCCACCTTCCTGGGGCTTCTCACTGTCTGGGTAACACCAGGTTTGGGCCTAGCCCAACCTTGGGGTAGTGGCCCCTCTCTCATCATCAGTGTCTGGCCCTGGGACCAACCCAGTGGCCTCTGGAGCCTGACCTGGCTTGGCACCTGTCGGTGGGTGCTCCCAGGGGTGGCCTGGCCAGCAGGCCATCACGTTAGGCTTCACTCCCGGGTCCCTGGTGCAGCCTGCAGACACAGGCCTGATGAGAGGACACTGCTGGGCTCTCTGGGGTGTCTCATTCGTGAACTGAACCATAGGACGGCCATACCTTACTTTGCCAAGTCATGAGTGGCTGGGAGGGCCCCAGGCCTCATATGCTCTGATCTACAGAGCAGTCCCTAAGTCCAAAGAGAAGGGCTAAGGGCTGCCCTGCCCAGCTCTTAGGGGAGCCAGCTCCCTGCTCCCTTTTCCTCCCCGGCCTGTTCAACCAGCAGCCCTCACACACGCATTCCTCCCACAGCTGTGTGCCCCTCCGACGATAACAGCTTTCCTGTCCCCCAAATGCTGGAATGAAGGCAGGCCTTTGAGATGTCCTGCCCTACTGACAGCTTTTAGCAGCTGGCCGGGGTGGCTCGGAGCCCAGCCTGTGCCCACACCCCTAGAGCAGCTGGGGCCACCACCTGCTCTCCCCTGTGAGGAGGAGGCCCCCACCCCCCACTGCCCACGGGCTGCTGAGGATTCGAGAGCCATGAGAACTTCCGACTATGAGAACTTTGACTTCCAGGTTTGGGGAATCTGCAGGTGAACAGATCAGCTCTGAAATTCATCACTCTCTTCGGGCCCCTGCCTGTTTTGGCGTTCCACACCTAGGCCTGCGGAAGGAAGAAATGCTAGTTAATGAATGGGGGAGGCTCCGCAGAAGCCTTCCATCTCAGCTCCCGGGCAGTCTCTGGAATTAGGGGTCTCTATTCTTAAGCAGCACTTCTTCAAATAGCACCTAGAAGGGAAAGTACCTGCTGGAGCTTCGGATGTTCTGGAAGCAAATGGGGGGGGCTGACACCCCCAGGCTAAGGGAAGGTGTTGTTGTCAGGAGGTGGTGAGGGAGCTCGAACAAGGCCTTGTCCGGAATACATAACTTCCCGGGGGAGACGTGGGGGGCAGGCTGGGCTTCTAGCCATCGTTAGAAGGGCTGTCCCACGCCCTCAGGGAGCAGAGGCCTTGTCCATGCCCGATGGGAACAAACCCCCTGCTGTTCGGGGCTGGCATGAGGAAGCGTGCCCGAGCGGCCCTGGAGGCTGGCCATCTAGCTGCAGAGGGCACACGGAGCAGCAGGGGCCCCTCTGGGGTCCGAGCCCTGTCCCTCGAGCCTCCGGCCCCATAGCGGCCAGTCCCGGGGTACCTGGGAGGGAGCTCGAGGACAGAAGCTGCAGGCTGTCCAGGACCCCATCCTCATACAAGGCCAGCTTCTGCACCATCTTCCGTCGGGCCGGGTTGATGACAATCCGCGGCGGCTGCGATGACGCGGGGCTGCTCCAGAGCGATCCTGGGGCAGAGAGAGCACCCTCTCAGCTGCCGGGGCCGCGGGCCCTGGGAACTCCTCAGTGACGCTGCTCACCTCACGGCTCTTCCCAGCCCCCAGCTTAGCTCCCTGCCCCTTTGGGACAGAAGTTCTCCATGCTGTCTCTGAAGGAAAGGCCTGGAAGGGGCCATGCTGTTGCCCCAGCTCCTGGCGAGGCCAGGAACCCAGTCCTGAATAAAGCCTTCCTTGTTCCCAGCTTTCAGGAAGTGAGCTCCTGGCCTCTTCTCACCCACCTGAAGGTCAGGGCCTGGAGCTTGCTAAGGACAGAGTGAGATTAAGAGCAGGCCCCCAGTTCTCACCTCCCACAAGGCTGGGGGCAGGGAGTATGGGGACTGTCACCAAAAGAGGCCCCTGGTCCCTCTTCTGGGCACCTGTCCCCAGCTACCTTCCATAGCTGTCAGCTGGGGCCCTGGGTCACTTCCCCAGCTTGACTCTTGGATGGCGCCCCCTTGAGTACAGCTGGCCTGCCCAAGGGGTGCTGGGGCCCACACGGTGGCCCCTTGCCCAGTGCCGCCTGGCAAGGCCAGGCCTGGGGGGCAGCTTGGGCTCAGGTGCCAGGAATGCAGGGCAGCAGACAGGCCAGACACACTCTCGTCACTCTCCACAGGCTGGTTGGGGCCTTTCTGGAGCCACTCTGGAGCCTGGGCTGGTGCTCCCGAGGGAACCGCCAGGGGCTGCAGTGGACTGGCACCACTTGGGGCACTGCCAGTGAGGGAAATGTAGGAGTTCTCCTGTGGGGAAGAGGGGCCGTGGCTGGCAGCCTCTGGCTCCAAGGCTGGTCCTGCCATGGCTGCCTGCAGCTTCTCCAGACTCTCATACACCTGTGAGGAGAGAGAGGGCTCTCAGGTGAATGGCCTGGGTGGGGCTCTCCCCAGCTCCACGGGCAGGCCACTCAGAACAATCACAGTCCTCACGTAAGAGGGCCCTGCCCCAGCACACCGTGGTCATACCACAGGGCTGCTCCAGGTCATCTGTGGCCTGTCTTGGGGCTTGGGCTTCCTGGGGGCTGCAGGGACCACAAAGCTGGGAAAGCTCTGTCCCTTGCTTCTTTATCCCTGTCACAAGGAATGTTGAGAAATCATGGCCACTAAAATGAAGGACTGAGAATAGCTTTTCTCCATCTTCTGGAAAGCAAATCTCACTGCCCTACTGCCCTCAAATGGGGCCTGTCCATTCTCAACTGTCAGAGGGAAAGAGGTGAGGGTCAGGGAGGGGACAGGAAAAAAAAGCAGATGCAGTGGTGCAGTGCACCCAGAAGGGGGCGCAGTAAAGGCCCTTTGCTTCTAATCTACCTACCAGGTGGGGTTTAGCAGGGGGCTCCAGCCACCCTAAGAAGAACTGAAGGGCAAGCTAAAAATGTTTGGAGACTGTGTCTCCAGAAAGAGGTCTGGCAGGTGCCATGGGCAGCACCAGGAATATGGGGTTTCTAATAAGCCACCACCCACCACAGGCAGCCAGAGTCTCAACCGCTTTCTGTCCTTACCACCTCTCCCCCATCCCGCCTCCCCCCCCCCCCCCCCCCCCCCCCCC
>NW_024423319.1:1700937-1702925 GCF_017311325.1 Ursus maritimus | reverse complement strand
TCCGGAATACATAACTTCCCGGGGGAGACGTGGGGGGCAGGCTGGGCTTCTAGCCATCGTTAGAAGGGCTGTCCCACGCCCTCAGGGAGCAGAGGCCTTGTCCATGCCCGATGGGAACAAACCCCCTGCTGTTCGGGGCTGGCATGAGGAAGCGTGCCCGAGCGGCCCTGGAGGCTGGCCATCTAGCTGCAGAGGGCACACGGAGCAGCAGGGGCCCCTCTGGGGTCCGAGCCCTGTCCCTCGAGCCTCCGGCCCCATAGCGGCCAGTCCCGGGGTACCTGGGAGGGAGCTCGAGGACAGAAGCTGCAGGCTGTCCAGGACCCCATCCTCATACAAGGCCAGCTTCTGCACCATCTTCCGTCGGGCCGGGTTGATGACAATCCGCGGCGGCTGCGATGACGCGGGGCTGCTCCAGAGCGATCCTGGGGCAGAGAGAGCACCCTCTCAGCTGCCGGGGCCGCGGGCCCTGGGAACTCCTCAGTGACGCTGCTCACCTCACGGCTCTTCCCAGCCCCCAGCTTAGCTCCCTGCCCCTTTGGGACAGAAGTTCTCCATGCTGTCTCTGAAGGAAAGGCCTGGAAGGGGCCATGCTGTTGCCCCAGCTCCTGGCGAGGCCAGGAACCCAGTCCTGAATAAAGCCTTCCTTGTTCCCAGCTTTCAGGAAGTGAGCTCCTGGCCTCTTCTCACCCACCTGAAGGTCAGGGCCTGGAGCTTGCTAAGGACAGAGTGAGATTAAGAGCAGGCCCCCAGTTCTCACCTCCCACAAGGCTGGGGGCAGGGAGTATGGGGACTGTCACCAAAAGAGGCCCCTGGTCCCTCTTCTGGGCACCTGTCCCCAGCTACCTTCCATAGCTGTCAGCTGGGGCCCTGGGTCACTTCCCCAGCTTGACTCTTGGATGGCGCCCCCTTGAGTACAGCTGGCCTGCCCAAGGGGTGCTGGGGCCCACA
This sequence comes from Ursus maritimus, assembly GCF_017311325.1. Classification (NCBI taxonomy): domain Eukaryota; kingdom Metazoa; phylum Chordata; class Mammalia; order Carnivora; family Ursidae; genus Ursus; species Ursus maritimus. The sequence goes on along the minus strand of NW_024423319.1, from coordinate 1,701,977 downwards.
CGGTGGCCCCTTGCCCAGTGCCGCCTGGCAAGGCCAGGCCTGGGGGGCAGCTTGGGCTCAGGTGCCAGGAATGCAGGGCAGCAGACAGGCCAGACACACTCTCGTCACTCTCCACAGGCTGGTTGGGGCCTTTCTGGAGCCACTCTGGAGCCTGGGCTGGTGCTCCCGAGGGAACCGCCAGGGGCTGCAGTGGACTGGCACCACTTGGGGCACTGCCAGTGAGGGAAATGTAGGAGTTCTCCTGTGGGGAAGAGGGGCCGTGGCTGGCAGCCTCTGGCTCCAAGGCTGGTCCTGCCATGGCTGCCTGCAGCTTCTCCAGACTCTCATACACCTGTGAGGAGAGAGAGGGCTCTCAGGTGAATGGCCTGGGTGGGGCTCTCCCCAGCTCCACGGGCAGGCCACTCAGAACAATCACAGTCCTCACGTAAGAGGGCCCTGCCCCAGCACACCGTGGTCATACCACAGGGCTGCTCCAGGTCATCTGTGGCCTGTCTTGGGGCTTGGGCTTCCTGGGGGCTGCAGGGACCACAAAGCTGGGAAAGCTCTGTCCCTTGCTTCTTTATCCCTGTCACAAGGAATGTTGAGAAATCATGGCCACTAAAATGAAGGACTGAGAATAGCTTTTCTCCATCTTCTGGAAAGCAAATCTCACTGCCCTACTGCCCTCAAATGGGGCCTGTCCATTCTCAACTGTCAGAGGGAAAGAGGTGAGGGTCAGGGAGGGGACAGGAAAAAAAAGCAGATGCAGTGGTGCAGTGCACCCAGAAGGGGGCGCAGTAAAGGCCCTTTGCTTCTAATCTACCTACCAGGTGGGGTTTAGCAGGGGGCTCCAGCCACCCTAAGAAGAACTGAAGGGCAAGCTAAAAATGTTTGGAGACTGTGTCTCCAGAAAGAGGTCTGGCAGGTGCCATGGGCAGCACCAGGAATATGGGGTTTCTAATAAGCCACCACCCACCACAGGCAGCCAGAGTCTCAACCGCTTTCTGTCCTTACCACCTCTCCCCCATCCCGCCTCCCCCCCCCCCCCCCCCCCCCCCCCC
>NW_024423319.1:1597400-1700927 GCF_017311325.1 Ursus maritimus | reverse complement strand
CCCCCCCCCCCCCCCCCCCCCCCCCCCCCCCCCCCCCCCCGCCCAGGGCTACCTGGGTCATGGGGGGTCTCCTCTTGGCCCGGCGGTGCAGGCAGCAGCAAGCCAGCTGGCCCAGGGCCAGGCCCAGCTCGGGTGGGCATGGCCCAGGCCTGGGGTCCAGGTGTTTCTTACAGATCTGGGTGGCAATTGGGACAGCCCAGGCATCTGTGGGCAGACCTGCTTGGAGTGTGGTCTGGGTGCTTTTCAGAGCCACCCCGGCCTCCTCAGCCTCTTCTTCAACCAGGTCTTTCTGTGGGACAGATACTATGAGTGTGGCCATGGGCGGGGGGCGGGGGGGGCATGCCTTCAGCCCCATTCCCCAGGCTCTCATCACTGACTCCTGTGGTCTTTCTGGAGATTTATTAAGCACCCACTGTGTGCCCAGCACTGCCCCAGGCCCTAGGAATCCAGCGACAGAGCACCCTGGGCCCACCCTCATAGAGCTGACTTCCTGGCGTGGGGGAGACACCAAGTCTCTAAACCAACGGAAAACTTCGACAGGCAGGCCCATGGGGCTTCTGACCATGGCCTGAGCAAGCAACCTTTGGGAGCTGGGATCTGAAGGCATGAGTTAGCCAGAGGTCAGAGCCAAGGAGGAAAGGGAGTATCCCACAGAGAGGTACCCAGGGGTGCAAATGGGACTGGAGGCCATCTTGGGTTTTGAAATGGGAAGGGCCAGGAGGAAGCACCTGGGTGGGGGGTGGCCTTTCGGGCAGAAAGAAAGGCTTAAACCAAGGCCCTGGGGCAGGCAGCGGGGAGCTAGCTGAGTCTGGGGGACAGAGAGAAGGCTGGTGATAGCAGGACCTGGGGAGTTGTGGCCATGTTAAGGGATTGGACCTTCACCCCAAGCACAGTGGGATGGCAAAGGGGCTTCCACAATCTCTTTGCTTTTGAAAGATTGCTTTGGCCGTGGCATGGAGAACAAATAGGAAGGGTCCAAAGAAGCCCAAAGAAGGATCCCTGAGGAGTCTGGCATGCTGCCCTGGGGCAGCTATGACGATGTGGAGAGCAGCCTGAATTGGGTTGGCTCTAACACACAGGGCCAACGGGATGTGCTGACGGATGTAGAAGGTGAGGGAAGGAGGGCTCCTGGATAGCTCCCCGATTCTAGCCCAGAGCCAGCGAGACTTGGTAATAGACAGAAAACAGTCCCAAGCCAGGAACAGCAGCAGCAGGAGGTAGACCAGTTGTAAAATGTAAAGAACAAACGTTGAGCGAATGTGTTCTGGGCCCAGGAAGGGTCTGAGCACGGCACGTGTACAAGGTCTGTTCGCATGGAGGGAAACGGGTCCTCCAGCAAGGACCACTATCAAACTGGGACTAGAGGGCACACCTCCTGTCTCAGCCCCCAGTGAGGCCAACAGAATCCAGGGGTGGGGGCTGCCCCCCACAACCTGGAGCGCTCATCCACAGCTTGTCCGATTTCCCACCACAACCTCTCCCAGGGCCCTGTGTTCTGTTTTCCACAGTAGCTTCTGGTCCCAGAGCACTGGGATTGCCCTGCTGGGTGGACCCCTGCCCCACTCCCAGCCCAGGTGGGGTCTGGAAAGGCCCTTAGCATCTGCAGAAGAAAGACAGGTTTTTCCTCAGCAGGGTCAAGGGAAGCTGTTTGGAGCCCTGCCTACTTTCAAAGATGAGTCAGCAGTAGCAGAGGCTGGCTTCTGTGGGGCACTGCATTCCAGATCATTCCACCCTCCAGGGCTGCACCTGTTGGTTATCAGGAGTAGCGCTTCCCTGCCTCCCTCCCTGATGTCTCCTTGCCTTCCTCCCTCTCCCCTCTGCCTCCCTGCCTGCCTCCCTCGTTCCCGCCCCACCTCAGGAGGCTCACCAGATACTTGGTCCCAGCACCATGTGTCCTCACAGCCCTCTGGCCGGCCAGGGTCTCCAGCACTACCTGGAGAGGGCAGGATGGAGAGTGTAGCAGTGGCTTCTAGGATGGTGCTGCCCCTGGCCTTGGCAGGGAGGGTCACATGCAGCGGGGCTTCTGGGGTGGACAGGGAGGCCCAGCCCAAAGAGGCTGCTAAGGCTGACAGGGGCACAGCCCTCAGACGGGCAGATGAGGATGGGCTGCCGGCAAAGGGGGAACCACATGCTATGGGACTGACGCTTCGGCAGCTGGAGGGTGCACTCGAAGAAAAGGATTGCAAAACTACGCATGGGAAATGAGATGCAGGGCCCCCACAGGAGGGGCCTGTGTCAGGGAGAGAGGGGCCCTGGAGCTGAAGCTCTTGTTAGCTTCCTGCCAACTTGGCCTCTGGTCTTATATGGAATTAGCCAGGCTCTCCTGCCCTTGCTTGGCCACAGCTCCCCCACCCCCGAGCCAGCAAAGGGGCCAGTGGCTCACCACGCCAAAGCTGAAGGTATCTGTGTCCACAGCCAGTCTCCCTGTCTTCACGTACTCCTCGGGCAGGTAGGCCAGGGTGCCACGCACGGTCCGAGTCCGGGCCACCGTGCTGCTCTGGCTGGGACTGGCCCCTGCAAAACGGCTAAGACGGGCCAGGCCAAAGTCTCCCAGTTTGGGCATCAGTCTCTCATCCAGAAGGACATTGGAACTTGGGGAGGGAAGGAGCGGTGTCAGATTGGCCCTGGCCAGCTCTGTACCCCACACCTGCCTGGCTCCGACAGCACTGGACTCAGGGTGGTCCCGCTACCCGGGGGCTCCTTCACACAGTTTGGTCTCTGCTCATCACTGGCGCGGGGGGGGGGGGTTCCTTAGCCTCTGATTCCACACCTGTCCCATGCCAGGTACTCAGTGACCCAGGGCTCCACCCCATCCCTCAGCTCAGCCCTAGTCTCATGGGGGACACCCAGAGCAGGGCTCCTAGGACTCGGAGAGCAAGTGCCACGGCTGCCTGCCACAGACTCCACCCTTACAGCGCTCAGAGGCCCCAGGGGCCTGGCTGTGGCCCCTCCTCACCTTTTGATGTCTCCATGGATGAGGCTGGGGCTGTCCTGATGTAAAAACTGAATCGCCCGTGCTGTGCCCAGAAGGATGTTCAGTCGCTGAGGCCAGGAGAGAGGGGGGCAGGCCTGGGTCTGGAGTGGCAGAGGAAGCAGAGGGGCACAGGAGAGGCTGGGAGCCACTGTTCCTTGACCCCAACTCCCTCCACCTGTCCCTGTGGGTTCTAGACAAGCCACTTCACTCTCTGGGCCTCAGTTTCCTCTTCCGCACAAGAAGGTGGAGACTAAGCACGTGGAGCGTGCTTCCCGGAGTCATCATGAACTGGGGCGCTCCTCAGTGCCTGCAGGTCCCCCTTCTCCCTGGGCAATCGGGATGTTGGCGGAGGCATTCTCCCCAACTCCCCCGGCAATGTGTGCTTATCCTGAGAGCAGAAGTGCCCTGTGTGCCATCAGCCCTTGTGTCTTGTGGGTACGTGGCTAGAGGAGGACCAGTTGCAGGTCCAGATGGCGCAGTTTACTGCCCACTGCCCCCTTTTCTCGAGGGCAATGCTGACAAGACCCTTCAGCTACTGTGCTTGCAAAAGGGAGAGGCGTCAATCGGGGCACTGAGTCAATAACCCCTTTTTTAGAGGCAGCATGACCCAGGCTCCCAGGCACGCAAACAGCCAGGGAGAGACCACGGGAAAGGGTGCCGTGGAAACCACTGGCCCACCTTGGGCCAAACCCTGAGCCCGGGCCCTGCCCGCTAGTGGAACCCACTCACAGAGCCAGGTGCTGAGACTGCTCTGGGTCCAGGGAAGCGTGCCAGGCCAGGGACGGCTACCTGGAAGTGGAGGCGGTCTTCCAGGGAGCCATTGGGCAGAAAGCCATAGACGAGGCAGTAGAAGCCACTCTGAGCACAGTAGCCAGCGAAGTCCACAATATTTGGGTGACGAAATCTGCTTGGAAAAGGGGGACCTGAGCACTCTGGCCCCCAGCCTCCACCATGCTTTCCATTTGGCCATGATTGGGGGGGGCAGTCCCTGCTGGGCCTGGCAGGCTCTGGGGGCCTGAGGGAGCCAGGTACCACGCTTTGTGGTCCTGGAGGCCAAAGGGGCCCTGACGTGGTTCTCCTTCTGCCCCCTCCCCAGACTCACCGTGACAGTTGCTCCACTTCAGTCAGGAAGCTCTGCTTCACTGTGGTCCACTCCAGGTCTGCCCCCTGCAGCCCGCAAGGAAAATGAGGGCGGGAAGGCGGCATGAAGCTCTTGCAGCCAAGGCCTGATGGCCACTCTCACTGCCACCTGTCCTGGGCCCAGAAGCACCAAGGCGCTGGGGATCTTGAACTGGGGAATCAGAGGGCTGAAGGAGGTACATGGGGAAGCATGGGAGAAGGACCAGAAAAGTGAGGGTTTGTTGACAACCTGCCAGGGCCTTTGCAGGGAAGGCTACACCCACCTCCTTCAGCCTCTTCACAGCGTATAGTGTGTTCCTCATCACCGCCCGGTACACACACCCGAAGCCGCCCTCCCCGATCTTCAGCTCTTCTGAGAAGTTGTGGGTGCCCTGGGAGATCTCACTGAGAGGCCAGCAGAATGGAGAGGGCTGGGCTCCCTGCAGGAGGGACACTGGGCTCTCTGGGTTAGGCTGTGGGCAGAGATCCTGGATTAGCTGAGGTCCTGTCTTCCCCTCTTGCCTGAAAGTCACCAGTACCCCCTATCCCAGCTGCCTCCTGGCTGGCCCTGCTGGGCTACATTTTTTGCTCCTTGTCAGGACCCACCTACCTTGGTAGAGGAAGGGGCTGGATATGGTGGTGGTGGCTGGAGGGCAGCAGGGCTTGGGACAGGAAGGAGCTCAGCCCCAGAATGGGTCTGGGAGCCTGGAAAAGCTTCATAAAGGTACCAGTGAGAGGCAGGCAGAGACTGACGGTATGGTCTACGGCAGTGGCCATGGTCAAGGTGGCCCTTTCCAAAGGTCCATCAAGCCCAACACCCGGGCCCTCTTACCTGGGGAGGGGAGTGTGGAGGCTGACGTCTGCAACTTCCGGGGGTGGGGGACCTCGGTCTCACAGGGTGCTGGGGGGCTGCTGGGCCTCGGGGTGCTGGTGCTGGGGGGCAGAAGGGGGGCGGGAGGGTGCCCTGGGATACCAGGGAAGAAAAGGGCGGTTAGGCCCAGGCGGGGCGGGGCGGGGGAGGCGTGGGAGGCCCTGAGCCCAGCCCGGGGTCCCGGGGTTTCCCGGCGCCGCGCGCTCACAGGCCGTGATGATGTCCCGAGCGCGGAGCAACTGCAGGTGCGTGAGGATGCTCACGAGGTCAGCCACGCGGGCGTTGCGGTTGATCCAGGGCCACAGGACGCTGGCCGTGCGCTGTCCGGAGCGCTCGCACAGCCGCAGCTCGGTCTGGTCGCGCACGATCAGGGCGGCTGTGGGGCGGGAGACGTCAGGCCTGGGCTCCCGGGGCCCGCGCGTCCCCCGCCCCAGAGTCCCCCCGCCCGACGCCACCCACCGAACTGGCACCAGTCGGCGGGCTCCAGGGCGTCCATCACTTTGTAGAAGCGGCACATGACCCAGGGCGGCACCTCGTACAAGAAGTGCTGGGCGCCGGGGGCCGCGGGGTCCCCCGGGCCCGGCCCACCGGCCATGGCCGCCGCCGCCGCCGGGCCAGGGCCTCTTAGGGCCTCTCGAGGCCGCGGCGGGCGCGGGCCTTGGCCGGCCGGGTCCGCGGACACTGACTCACTTCCCCTTTAAGCCGGCCTCGTGCAGCGCCCGGCGGGGCGGAAGGGGCGGGGCCCGGGCCCGCCGCCATCTTGCCCGCCGCTGCCGCCGCCGCGACCCTCGGCCACACGGGGGCGCCGTTCGCGGTCTCTCCCCGTGAAGGCCGCGCCCCTTGGCCCGGGTTGGCGGCGAGGCGGGCTTCTCGGAGGAGGCCCCGCCTGAGTGGGGCTCTGAGGGATGGAGGATCGCGGTTCCGAGCACTGGGACAAAGGGCATGGCAAGGCCCGGGACATTCCAGAAAGGGCTAGAGCCGGGCCTTGTGAGCGTCAGCGGAAGGTCCCCTTATGAACTTTTGGCTTCATTCGGGAGGCAGCGGAGAGTCGTCAGAGATCCCCAGGCAGGGCAGGGTCAGATGTGGGTCACACAGAGGACCCCCGCTGCCTGCTGTCAGCTGGCCATGAGGCTGGGTTCAGGAAGAACGATCTGGAAGCTTATACAGCAGGCTGCCTCAGCTCAGAGCGTTGTTGCCCTCCTCCTCCACCCTGCATCCCATCTTTTTCACTCCTTCAGGAACCTGCTCCAGCAGTTCTTTGCTCTTTGCAGTGTTTGCAACTTTTCCTTCTTTGGTGGCTTCTTCCCACTAGCACATAAAATTCCCTTCACCTTCTGCTGTGACTCCTCCCTCTTGTTGCCATGCTTCTGGCTCACTTGGCACTCCCCACTGTGAGGATGGCAGAATCCAGCCTCTCCTGGACACCAGGCTCCGTTCCTAGCCTGTTTGATGTCTTCACCACATTAGTTCTTCTTGCCCATTCCCACAGTGCTCTGCAGCCACTGATTTCTTTGGATTCTCTGGCACTCCTCCATTCCAGCAGCCCCTGTTTTCTGGTCATTTCCCTGAACATCTCTGGAGTCCATTTCTTCCCCCAGGCCCAATGCTCTCACGACTCCTCCTACCCGGAGGACTGTAGCTCCTTAGCTCTCTAGGACCCTCTGAGCAGAGCTGCCTGCAGCGCCTGCTGTGCCTGGCATCTGGGGTGTGTCCCATTTGAGCGTCTGCACTTGTTTGCCTCCCCCACTAGATGGGGGAAGACCCCACCAAGCAGCAACAGTGCCTTCCTTTTTTATTTCTCCACTTGGATGAGTGTTTGCATGGCCACAGGCCTCCTTCCCTCACCACCCGCACCCCCATCCTGACCCTAGAAGGCTCCCCTTCGGGCTGTCCTCCTAAGATGGGCCTCCATGGGAGCCTCTCCCCAGAAGCCACAGCCATTGCCAGCCACACCCTGGGCCCCAGTGGCTTCTCATGGGGACAGCTTTTACAAAGACTACCAACTCCAGTATGGGAAATTATCATGCACGCACACACTAAGCTCTAAGGGAACAGCAACTGTGTCCTCCTTGCTTACTGCTGGACAGCGGCTCCCAGGACAGGCCTGGCACACAAGACACGCTCAACACACACAGGTCCAATTTCAACCCTTTGTTTTAACCTTCAAGGCCAGGACATTCGAGTGCACCTTCTAGCAGCTGTGCCCACATTTATTTGCATGTGAAGCTGGACTCTGAGCAGTTGTTCCCTCCAGCCCAGCAACAGCCTGGTGAGAACAGCTGTGGCGGGGCAGGTAGCTCCTCAGTGCCAAGTTGGCAAAAGGTCTGCAAACCCCAGTGATGACAGCGCCCCCCTTGGGCAGGGGGCCAGGTCAGCAGAGGCTATGGGAAGGTCTCAGGCTATAGGCACACGAACCAGAGCTGGGGGATGGCTGGTTGTTTCCAAAAGCACCTGGACACAGGAGGCACCATGGCCCTCAGGAGCAGGGAATTTGTGCGGCTGAGCGGAAGGCCTGCAGCCCACTTGCCTCTGGACCTGGGGCTCAGCGGGCCGACCTGTGCCAGGTCCTTCCCAGCCTGCCATCCCAGAGCTTCCCATCACACGCTGGAGCAGTGTGCCTAGAAAGCGTAGCCTTGGAACCCAAGGGGAGGCAGTGTATGGAGTAGGCTGGTCTCTCCTCCCAAGGCAGTCCTGAAAGCGGCTGGCTATTTGCATTCAGGGACAGCCAGAGGGAATCAGGAAACACAGCACCACGCTGTCCTGTGAGCTGTCTGATAATGAAAGCCCAGACCTTGAGTCACTTTCACAGAGAGATTTATCGAGAATGCTAACAGCACAGGATACAGTACTTCCCAACAAAAGGTGCAAACGCGTCACTTAGAAAGGCATGCTGAGTATTCTTTGCTTTCACACGTATTAAAAAACTTACAAAAATAAAATAAAACTGCGTGCTGCCCATCTTTTCAAATAGTAAAAGAACCTTATGAAAAATCACTTGATTTTACAACAAAAGACACAAACGGACATTTTTATGTAAATTTATAAGGCAAACTCTTTATATAATAAATAGGTTACAGGGATTCAGTGGGAGGGGGTGTTTCTGAAACGTATACAGGTACATTCAGACAGGTTTACTGAAATGGTACAAATTTCCTTAATAAATTGCCTTTTGTTTTTAAATATATCAGTGCTTTCAGTCATTTGGCTATACACAAAGAACCTTTTTTTGAACACTACAAAAAAGCAATCAATATTTTTTTGTTTTTAAAACGACCTACTTATTTTCTAAAGTAATTGTCCCAAAACACAAAAACTGAAGGTGAATGTGATGGAGGGCTTTGGAGACATCTCTAGCCAAGTCTGTCCTGGGCTGCTCCCTGTCCACACACACCTGTCTCCCACCCTCGCCAGGCTTCCAAGCTGGAGCTCCTCTGTCTAGGGTGGCCAGTGTCACTGTGACTCAGGAGGGGCAGCCACCCTGCCTGGTTCTTCCTGATACTAAACCCATGTGCAAATAGTCATGACAGTCAGCATTGTCTTCGCCTTTGGGGGGGTGCTGGATGCTAAGGGAGCACACATCTGTCCCTGTTCTGTGAGCCCAAAACAATGTCTGGTGGGGATAATGGCTTTTCTCAGAAGAATCTGGTTTTGCCAGGGGAAGGGAAGTGGGGTTTCCCATCTCCAAATTTTGCTGGGGATCAGATGACAGCAAAGAGAGTGTACCCCCTTCACCATCGTCATATCACCCAGGATGGTGAAGAATCTAGAGGTCATGTTAGTGTTGTATACTCTGGGACTGGGTGGGATGTGATGGGGGTGTCCTGAATGGTAATGCCCACCACGTGGCCTGTCCAGGAAGAGTTGCATCAGGTGGAGAGTGGCCAATCTGCCCTGTCAACATACACCTGACCCGTGGCCACAGCGGAGGTCTCCAGGGAGATGACCACCCTTATTCTGAGCTATGCTCTTCAGGCCTGCCCTATCCTCCTCCCACTGAGGCAAGGTCAGCTCTACTCACACCCCTCCTGTCTCCCTTCAAAGGAACATCAACCTTGTCTGTCCTTAAAAATAATGATGATGCTAATAATCTCAGGGGGAAAAAAGGAAACAGAATCCATTGGGTTGGAACAAAACCTGGTTTTGCTCTGACTTCGAAAATGGCAACACATCACCTATTTGGTCCGCTGGCTTAGGCTTAACTTCTTTGGGTGGCATCTGGCTGATCTGGGCAGGGGTCATCTCTTCGGATCTCCCCTCCTGGGGAAAAAGGACAGCCCCTCTCATCTTGGTCACCATCCCCTCCCTCCAAATTCTTTTGTTTGTAAAGAAAAGGTGTCTAGAAGCATTTGTCTCTGGAACAATTACTTTAAACATGGTTACAATACAGACTTCAGTTCAAACACAGAAGAGATTTACTTAGCAAATTTCCTTTCACCCACCGAAAATTACACAAATATAAGCCTCAACACCACAGTTAAGAGGACCAGTAGAGAGAACCTCATGTTTGGAACACAAAAGGAGAAATAAAAACCAAACCAAACCCAAACAGAAAAACCCCAGAAAAACGATGGAAGGATGAGGGAAAAGGGGAGGAGAGCAAACACAGCACACGTTACAGTGTCCGGGTACACAGGAGCCCAGCGCGAGGAAAGGGCTCGGCACACATTGAGTAACAGTCCTGGTGATATTTGGTCATATATTCATCAACTACTGACTCTGGAGCGGCCGTTATTGATTGAAGCAGTGACAAATCAAACGGAAAAGGAGGCCTTGGTAGCAAGGGAAGGAGCAGGCTTCAAGTTCTGCAAGCCTTTTGCACTCCACCGTCCATCTCCCCAGAAACACTCAACTGGGTGGGCCCTGCTCCGTCCAGGCAGGCGAGAGGTCACTGGGTGAGGCTAAGTTGGGTGCTGATTTCAGATTTCAGTCAGAAAGCACACACGTGGACACCCACCTGTTAGTGGCAAACATCAGCAGCAACGGCCTCCTCGCCTCCTCTGCCCCCATCCCAGGCTGGGTGGGAAAGGACGTCGTGACCCACTGCTAATACTGAACGCAGGCTGGAGCGGGCCCCAGACTGGGACCAGAGGCTGCCCCAGCCCAGGTCCTCCGAGGGGCCCACAGGTAGCCTGGCCACCCAAAGGGCTTATGAGTGTTTCTCTTTTGGTTCAGGCCTCAGAAGAAGTAATGATGCAGGGAGGGAAGCTTTTGGCCCTGGTGATTATAATGCTCTCTGCTTTGGAAGAACAAGTTTCTGGTTTTTGTTTTTTTTTTTGTTTTTTTTTTTGGTGTTTTTTTAATTACTTAAAAAAACGATCAAAAAGAACTGTTACGGCTAAACTCTCTAGCAGATATTGCTCATTAAGAATTACAAAAGCAAATGCAGTTACTCGTAGGATGAGGGAGAAGAGAAAGGGATGTTTCTGGAGTCTTTGCTACCTCCTAGAGGAGACCCAGTGGACTCTTGTATGTGGTTCTGGGGTCCCTGGTGTCTATCTGGCGCAGCTCACACATTCAGAGATGTGCTAGACCTCCCATCCGCCCTCCAGCCTCAGCAAAGTGGAAGCCCTACTGGTGGGGAGGCCTGCTGAGCTGACTCTCCATACATGATCACTCTGACTGGGTCACTGGGAGGGCTGGGGGTAGGATCAGCTCCCCGCCCATGGACTCCAGCTGCCCCACCCAGAGGTCGAAGGGGGCCAGGTGGTACCAACTACATTCCAGACTTTGCCAGGGCAAGGAAGTGCTCTTACACCCACCCGTTGAAGTGAACTGTCTTGCACCAGCATCCTGGGACCTCTCTCATAAGCATGGGAGAAACAGTGCAAAACCCGGATGCTGCCAGGAGCCTCCTTCGCTTGGCACAGGGAAGCCCTTGAAAGCGCGGAAAGACCACTGATCTGCTTGGACAGAAGTGACCAGCAGACAGATTTGTAGTTTTTTTTGTTTTTTGTTTTTTGTTTTTTTTTTGTTTTGTTTTTTTTTTTAATTTTCCCTTGTCCTATGCTATGGTTATCAGAAATATTTTAATTAAGCAACAGGTATAATTTTAACAGGTCTTTTGTGTGTGTGTGTGTGTGTGTGTGTGTGTGTGTGTTGGAGCCACAAGCAAAATGAGTGTATAATTGTGCAATATACAGATATATATATAAAAATTCAACTGCTCTGTGTGTCTAGTCGGTGCATTAAATAAAAGGGACAGAAAAACTAAAAGCAAAGCTAAAAAGCAAAACAAAAGCCCAGGAGAGAGGAGACCAAGCAGGCCTATGCGTATAGTCTATAAGATACCGATATAATCAGGGTCACCAGGAAGAACACCTTTGTCACTGGACACACAAACACTGAAGGGAAAGGGACTACCAGTGAGCAGGAGCCCAATCTCTTGGCCTTTTCATCTCATTGTCTCTCGCTGCTGAGGACCTGAGAAAAGGTAAGCTAGAAAGGGGGCTAGGGGAGCAAAGGCAATTTCCAAGTTTCCCTAATGCTCTCAAACTCAAAGGCTGGACTTCCCTTTATGAGGGTCTCGATTCTGCCCAGCACCTGTTCTTGTGACTGCCCTCCCTCTGGCCCAGGGGCTCTCGCTGGTGAAGGGCGAGGGGGACACACACCACAGGGAGTGCACAGGCTTCTGTCTTCACCTCTGAGTGCAGAAGGGAGCACCACTTCACCTAGACCCTGGGCCCTAAGGAGAGCAGAGCAGGGGAATGTCCTCAGGGGACAGGCTGAGGCCAAAGGGGAGACCTCACCCTCACCTTCCTAGTTGCCTGGGCCCTAGTTAGAACTCCCTTTTCCCCAGAAAAATCAGCACTTGGGGAATATCCTGTCAAAATGAGAAAGGAGCAAGAAACAGGTGGTGCTAGGTGGTGAGAACATCGCAGGCCTTTGAAGTCACTGGTGACACTCTGCTTCCCACACCAAGCGTGGGGCTCGTACAGTTTGGGACCAGGCAGGCAGCCCCACAGGACAGGATGGCCCCGAGTCTCAGATCAGCAGCTTCAGGCTGGATTCCCCTTTTCCTGTAGCACTCACGTCAGGCCAAGCTCCAAATATTTTTAGATCAGCATTTTTGCAAAAGCTTGCTCTTACTCATTCAGAAACACTGAAATGTAATTTTCTGCCAAATGTTTTCTAGGTTTTCCTTCTGAATTGTTGAGAACCAGTTTCAGTGTTCACTTTTTTTCCCCTTTAATATGTAACGTTAGACCCTGGGGGAGGCAGTATCCTAGCGATATGAAACAATTAGACTATGCCTTTTCTAAAGATTGATACAGTATCTAAAAGAGAAAGACGCAAAAATGGAGACTCAACGAACCCCTCCAGAGTGGACGAGTTTACTGACGAAGAGAGCAAAGGTGGGGGCCCTTACAGAGAACAGAGTAAAATTAGGAACGCGACATGGTGGGGCCACAGGGGCACAGGAGCAGGGGCTCTACCACAGGCCAGGCGACGCTGCCATGCTTGGCCCCCCATCCCCACCCCCACCACCGTGAGCCAGGACTCTGGGAATTGGCTAGGCAAATGCCCACAGGGCTCTAAACACATCTTGCTTCCTGAGGTCTGGGCCATCAGTCCTAAAATCGGTGCGTGAAACTCACATTAGGAAACAATTCGGGGTGACACTGGCTACGAAAAGATGCGCAAAAGGCTTCTCCAAGAACCGGCACCTGTGACCTTCTCTGGCTCCATCAGCCCAGAGAGCCAGGTGCAAATGCTCTGGAAAGGGGGCACAGAGCTCAGCTGCTAGGCTCCCCTTGGGTTCTGCAAGATCCAGTCAGCCCCACCTGGTGAGCTCACGTCACACCTGTCGCTCCCTCCTGCGCTTCAGCCGCTTACTTCAAGTTACTTAAACCCAGAGGTCCTGTCAGCTAAAGAAACACCTTTCCCACCAAACATGGCAGCTTGTTTCAGGCTAGTACCTTCTTTCATGATCCCTGTCACAGCAATGAAAAGCTGAGTGGAGGAGCAGCTGACAACTTGCGGCTGCTCTGCGTCCTGGTGCCACCATTTGCGGCCTCCAGCCTGGAATGGTGCCCCTGAACAGACTGTTGCCCGCACCTGCACAGGGTCTCAGTAGAAGCCAGGTGCCTGTTGTGGCCAGTGTCCCTGGGCCACCACCACGGCTTTCACCTTCCAGGGAGTTGAGGGGGCTGAGGTCCTCGGGTAGTTTGGCACTGATGGACTGGGAAGTGGGGCATTTCTAGGTGTCGCCTGTGCCTTCTGATAATGGGAATACAGCAGCAGCAGAAGGGAGCTGTCTTAGAGCCTGGCTGTGGCTCAGTGCCCTGGTTTGCTACAGTGTCAAGGCCAGCAATTGCACTGGTTAGGACAGGCCCACCAATGGGTAGGGCAGGGCTGGGCATTGTGGAAGAAGCTCAAGGACATACAGCATTCTGTTGGGAGAGGAGGTAGTAACTAACAACTAGAACGAGGGTTGGGGAGACTGAAAGTGACTGTGACCTAGCCCTACAAACAGGTGTCTGAAAGCTGTCGGTTAATTTCTGTATTCTTCACACAGTCCCTAAAAGATGCCCCCAATCTTCGTGATGCTCAAGTACACACAAAATCAACCCCCAAAGTGGGCTGGACATGGCTGGTGAGAATCCCATGGCCTGGCTTTCCCGCCAACCTCCTGTACGGGAGCTGCAGGGCCCCTGCCTGCCAGGGCGACAAACCACCAAGGCGACCTGCTTAATGGTGACTTACTTGTGATGTCTTTATTAGGTGAGGAAGAGGGAATGTGGAAAAAAGGGAGAAGGAGAGAAAACCCTAAGGAGCCTCGGGGGCTGCCTGCAGCTTTGGAACTGTAAGGAGAAGCAACTGGGGAGCGAGGGGGCTGCAGGTCAGGCCGGGCTGAAAGAAAATGACACTTGAAATGCTGTGCTCTCAACAACCAATGCCCAGTCAGCCCATGAATGGTCACGGGTGAAAGGGGGGCATGGTGGACCCCGCACTCCTCTTCCCAGGACCAGATGGTACTGAGCTCATGGAGAGGCCAGCTCTTGACACTGGTTCCAGGAGTCACATTCCACTGGACTAAGTGTAATGCATAAAAACCCAACCGGCCAAAATGGACAGTGTCTCCACGAAAAACTGGCCGGACGCTGTACTCGCGTGGATAGGCATCCTTTGTGGGTGCCAGGAGTGTGAGGCCACTTCAGGGTCAGGAGCCTTTTGTCCTTGAAGGAAGAGGGATCCTGAAGGACTTGCCCCCTCCTCCGATCCCCCTTCCCTTCCTGGGGAGGAGTCAGAAGTGAAGCCCAGAGGGTCAACAGCAGAGCGGGTCTGGTTGTGGGACTTGCTTTTGCAGCATAAGGAAATGGGTACAAAAATGCTACAAAGGCCAACTATGATTCTGCAAACAGAATGGGGGCAAACTCCCTTGCTTCTAACCATTCTGGAAGAGACAAACGCGGTTTTTTTCTTAAGCTACTGATTGGAACTGTCAACTATGGTTCCTGATCACTAAGGACTGGCAAGGAAGTGCTAGACGGTTTTTAGGATGTTTCACTCCTTCATGGTTACACCGCAGTAAGGAAGCCAGGGGACAGTAACTGAAATACACGAGACAACACGCACTTGACAGTTCATGGCAGCAGCTCGCATGGGACGTGCTTGTGGGTGTTTCTGGAAGCATAAGACTGCTGTCTCATTTGCTACTTTGATAAGGTACTTCTCAGTTGGACAGATTTAGATATAAGAGACATCTCTGTAAACACAGAAAAGGATATACCAATATGATGAAGATATGCAGCTAGATAAGGACTTCCTGAACACAGAATGAAAGGACGGGGTCCTAAATGGAGATTGATCAATGAACACCCATAGCAAACCCACACCTCTTGGCCCCCACACCATTCCCCTGGCACAGATGTGGAGATGTGTGATATGCTGGCCCCAGCCCGTCTCCAGCAAGCAAAACCCAGACATTTTCCACCAGAAAAGAACTCGTGGTTAACTTAAGGGAGGAACAGAGGGGCCAGGGGCCTAGGCACTGGTCCCAGCTCAGGTCTGGGGCATCTGCATTTCTTCCCACCTGCTGCCTCACTGCACCACACTGTGCTAGCTGGGCCTGACCCAGGCCAAGGTCAGGGCCGCGCTACTTGATGACTACGGCAGGCCATAGGGGCCTCTGTGTTACTCTCAGCTCCCAAATCCAAATCTGCCCATCTTCTCCTGCCTGCTTCTCTCGAGTAGAAGGTTGAGAAGGCCCAGAATCCAGGGTCTGACCAGGGAAGGGGACTCCCTGAGAGAGCAAGATCTTGCTGCTCTCTTGCCCTTCAGAGAGGCCAAGGCGCTAGGGCCAGGTGGACTCAGCAGAGACTGGGGCTTCCTCAGGGCTCAGAATGGGGTGGGGCTACGGCTAGGGCTGGCAGTGGGAAGGCCAAGGGCATGGTGAGATCTGGGGGCCTGAGCTGACCAGCATCAGCGCAAGTAAAGCTGAGAACTGTGGGTGCCTGGTACAGAAGGGATGAACGAGGAGGGGAAGAAATGAAAGGATGAATGAAAGAAGGCAGAAATGGAAGGACAGAAGAGAAACCAATCAGGAAGTCCTTATAAAATTGCAGCAAACACTTAGAGTTTCGGAGCTTCGTGGGAACCCTATGTGCTGAGCCCACTTTAAAACAAGCGCAGGTATATACAGATCCAGGTAGTTCTAAACACCATCATGTCTGGTGGCTTGAGGGACTAAGTGTCACCAATTCAAGCCAGTTTGCTCTCAGAGCATGTTTGTTTTGAAGTGGGAACATGAAGACTCAATAGTGCAAATAGTTCTAAGCTGTCCCTAAAGGAGTAGAATTGGAAAGTTTTGGAAGAACATTTTCCCCTCCTTCCCCGTGGCCCCCCAACCTGTCCACTAGGCCTCTACCTACCAGTCACAGACTGCTCTGAGTGACTAGGAATTCCATTGGCCCCCCTGCTCTCTGCCACCCAGAGGAGCCCAGGAGCCTGGGGCCAGCCTGCCTGCGCCTCCTCCTGTTACTTCCACGGCCCCCCTCTAGCGCCACCCACTGGAGAACGGCCCTGGACGGTCCTCTCACCTGGCTCAGGCCAGTCTACACCCAGCAGCTCAAAGGACTGACTCCCTCCTAGCCATGCCAGAACTGGAACGAACAGGTGCTACTTCCCTGTCCTGTGAAATGTCCTAGTCGGTTTTGGATTGGGGCTGGCATGGGGCCAGATTTGTGCCACCATGGGTGAGATCACAGAGGCTGTAGCCACTGGCCATCTCCCATCTTTTTCTCTAAAGAATCCAACTGTCTCTCCTGCCTCACACCTCCTTGTCCCAATGTGGGTGGGGATGGGGAAGGCGGGGGAGGGGCAGGGTGAGGGAGAGGAGAGCGGAGACTGGGGCACCAATGGCACTCTCTGTCCCTAATGACCACATGGGGGGTGGGGGGAGGTCTGGGTGGGAGGGGAGGTGCAGGCATACCCTAAGAAGCCTGGTCAACAGCTTGTCTGGTCAGTAGTATCTGCAGCAAGCCTTGTTGAAGGAGCCTAGTTTAGAAAAGTGCAAAGCTACTTCTGGCCCTGGTTAGGTCTTCAACCTGACTGTGCTTGTCGGTAAGAAAAACATCCCAATGCTCCAACTACTCCCACCCTGAAGCCACGAAACTCTAAGTTTACTGAAAGAAAAAAAAATATTTTTTATTTCAGTTAATCGGGAAGCTTTGTCAGAGCCCTACCCATAAGGAGAAGAGACAACAGCTGCCTTTATTCTTGTTGGTTTGCTTTGCAATCCGCTCTGTGTAAAGTCAGCTAACTCTCTCGGTCACGGGCGTCCGGCTGTCCACAGGCTCCTCTCTGTTTGGCCTTGGCATGGAGGATGAAACAATGTCTTTGCGCTCTCCCTCCCCTCGGTGTTTGTACTTGTCTGCGGCCGTGGCAGCGGTCGCGACCGCGGGCTGAGTCTTAGCTGGCTCCTTGGGGCAGCCGTCGCTCTCCAGCGAGCCTCCTCTCGCCATCTTCTCCTCTTTGCAGATGCCGCTGCTCAAGTCCTGGGGCTCAGGGGGGCTGGCGGGGTCCTCAGAGCTCTGGGGCTCAGGTGGGGGCGGGGGCGGGGGCGGAAGCAGCGGCACGGGTGCCTTCGGGGGCTCTGAGTGGTGGTGGTGGTGGTGGTGCTCCTTCTTGGGGGGTGAGGCGGCGCTGCTGCTGCGCCCCTTTGGGCTGCTCTCCTTGCTTTTCCGTCCGGGGCTCTTGCAGGTCTTCAGTCCCTTTCCACTCTTCTCACCGAGGGTGGACACCAGCAGGGGCTTCACCACCTCCTTCACCTCGATGCTGACTGTCTCCCGGGTCTTGCGCTTCTTGATGGGGAGCACAGTCTCCTGCACGGACCGGATGGAAGACTCCTTCACTGCTTTCTTCTTGGCCTCTGCAGCAGCGGCTGCCACCACACTGCCTGGCTTTCGGCCCCGCTTCTTGGGAATGGCCTGGGGGTCGGCCTCGGCTTTTCTCTTCCTGCCAGGGCGTTTGATAACCATGACCTGGGCTGACGTGGTGGCCCCGCCCCCTTCAGCCTTGCTCCCCGCTGAAGCTTGAAAAGGCATCTTGACAAGCAGCTTCCCGGGACTTTTCTCCAAGACCCTTTTCACCTGCACACCCTCTGATGCTGCTGCCTTGGGTCTCGCAGTGCCGCTCCCTTTGGGGCGTCCCCGACCTCTGCCAGTTCCTGGAGCTTTGGGAGATTTGGGCTTCTTAGGTGGTTTCTGCTCTCGCCGGGAGGGGCTCCCTCTCCCAGTTACCGTGAAGTCAAAATCATTAGGGTCCAGGGAGGTGTCGCCTACCTTTTCGAAGTACGCAATCAACTCCACTTTAGAGCGAAAGGCTTTTCCCTGGGGACTGTGGGAACAAATGGAGAGGCACAAAGAATGATTAGAAGCTTCCACACTAATGTACAAAGATGGGGCAGAGCAGAAGGTGATGAAGTCTGTGACAGGACATTCTGCAAGCGACCTGCCTGATGATACTATTGAATGAGAGTCACATTAGAGAAAAGCCAAAACAGGCTAAAACTAGAGGGGCACAGCCATAGTCACACTCAAAGCACCTGGGTCACCAGGCGGTGGCAGGTACCTATAGGGTATGCTCCAGTGACAGAACAGCTGGGTGCCGGCTGCTCTGCAGCTGTTGCCCAAATGCCCCTGAAGATCCGCCTACCACCAAGGCACCTCCTCTGGCCCCCAAAGGAGCCTGGCCTGGGGACCCTCTTAGCCATCAGGCTGGGGGATCTATTCTGCTGGTTGGTGCCTGGGCCCAGTCAGTAAGTAGAGCACTCCTCTGTCTGAACCTGGGCATGCTGCTTAGCCTTCCTGGGATCAGTTTCCTCATCTGTCAACAAGATTATGCTTTGCTCACCCTTGTCAGAGTTGTTGGAATCAAACGAGGTTGTCTGCAAATGTCCTTCCAAAACTGTTAACCTTTTCTGGATGGTCTGAGGGCCAGAACTGAAATGTACTTATTCAGTCCTCCTCTGAAGCTCTGGCTTGGAAGTTACTCTGTTTGAACAGAAAATGCTCAACGACCAGCCCAAAGCTGGACAAATGCACCAATGACAGCTGGAAAGGCAGACATGTGTCTCTCCCCAGAGGCCCTGTCAGAGAGCCCACTTTTCCCAACATGATTCACAGAGTGGACTGAGCCCTATGAATTCCTACTTCTTCTGGGTCATGAAGCCATGTCACAGAATGACTCATAGAAAGAAGGGGAATTTAACAGGTTTTGAGAAAAGTCCCTCAGCTGGATGTTTTCTGGTGGGGAAATGGGAGGAACCCAGAGACCTCTGCTTGCCTTCCAAGCACAGGCCACTACACATGGCAGGTCCTGTGGCCTCTGGGCCCAGCCTGGCCAGGACCTTGTGTCCTCAATGTTTCCCAGGTGACCTCTCCTGGTATCCTCACTGTGGCCCTCGGTAGGCCCTACTGTTATGCTACCTCCAGGCAAGACCTCAAGGACTGGTGGAGTAAAGTCACACTCTGCTACCCTGCGTACATCTCACTTAGGGCAGCGACCTCTGTACACAGTCATTCCAAATATACCTGGTGGGGTCTGCCAGTGGTGTACTGAAGCCCCCCAACCCACGATGGGGTTACACACACACATTTTCGTGATCAAAAAGCAACAAACAGCTGCCACTCTAAGGGATCCCCATTAGTTTCTTAGCACCTGCTGCCAACCTCCTGCCCACCCAGGCTTCCCTGCTCTGTAGACAGGAGTTGCCCTTACTTACTTGATCAAATACACATCATACTTCCCAGCGGAGCGGCCAGATTTCCTTTGCTTAAGCTTTCGGGTCCAACCTTCAGGCAGAGTGGGGTCATCATACATGGGTCCCCGGTCACGAATGATGGAGCGCCGCTGTTTGGGGGAGGCAGAAGCTTCTGGGACAGCTGGGGCTGAGCCTGACCCTTCTGAGGTCTCCGCTTTGCCTGCCTCTGCTGGCTCAGCAGAGTGGTGAGCCGGTGGCTGCAGGGGCTCATGCTTGCCCTCTTTGTCTTCTTTCTTATCCTTCTTCACCTTTTTAAACTTCAGGGGTTTGTCCTTGAGGCCCTGGAGATCCTGGTCTTCTGACTTTTCTTCCCTGAAGTGTTAAATAAGTATGTAAGTATCACAGGGAACACACTGATTTGTAGAAAAAGAGAGCAATGGCAGGTTTGGGGCACCCCAGCACAGGTAGGGCTCTGAGAGACAGGAATACCCCACCAATGCTCACCCAGATCTTGATGCCTTTCCCCTTCACAGATTTCTTTAGGAGCTTTGGGCTTTACTCTGAGTCCTTCTGTCCCAAGTCCTACTCCTAACATACAGGAGAGTGAGTGGCCTGTACAGGTGGCATTTTTCTTGGGAGAAACACCATGTGGCGTCTTAGAGCGCTGCATTTACAAGCTGTGCCCGAGAGCCTCTAGGCTTGATGGCTGACAAGGGGCCCTTGACTGCTGGAGAGGGAGCTGCCCACCCAAAGTGTGAGCAGGGCTCCTCTTCATGAAGACCTGGCTTGGGCGTTATGATAGCTTCTGTATTTTAAGTTTTCTCAAATGAGTGCTTGATAAAAACCAGTCTTGGGGCAATACAACTTACTCATAGTAACAGAGCCTACCACTACTCCCTTGGGAGGTGGTGCACAGCACAGCGCTGTGGAAAGAACACGCGGGTTTAGAGTCAGCCAATCTGAGCTCAAATCCTGACTTCGCAATTTCTAAACATGGGCCTGAGCAAGTGACCTCAACATCCCGTGCCTTAGTTTCCTCATCTTGACAACAGGTACCAACACCCTAGAGGGAGAACAGTCATAAAGGCACTAAACAAACACTGGCCAAAGCGGGAAATCAGAAACTGCTGCCCAGGGTTCTGGAGTGAGAAGAGACGCCATCCCAGGTCTGGTAAACTTTATCACCAGACATTCCCTCACAACACATGACTGCCTCAGACTTGACCAATGGAAGAGAAGAGCAAGGACAAAGGCGCAGAAGAGCACCCTCCCTGTTCCAGGGAAGGCGCCTCCCCGTTCTTTCATACTGACAGAGCGGCTCCTTCCCTATATTTTGGCTCCACCTGGTAGGATCCACTCCTTGTGTGCGTCGGAAATGATCATCATGAGGCCCTGGACCCTGGAATCAGAATCTGGCCATGATGTTCTTGGGGAGGGCTGAGAGGGCAGAAACACAACCCGGGCTGGGGAGGCTTGGAAAGAAACATGGCTTGGAATCGGCTGTCTACTGGTCTCTCAGCAATTCATTCTAGAAAAGAATGAGACTATTCTTTTCCTCAGTATCTCAGCCCTAGAGCTGCCCTGTCCTACAAGGCTCGTGTCAGCACTAGTCACTGCCTCACGGCTGGTCTATCCCAACCTCCCCCTTGTTCACACTGTGGAGACTCCAATGAAGGCACTGTGGTGTGCACTAGAAACCAGACTCAAATGATGCGGGTAAGGTGCCAAAGGTGGGTTCATTTCAGGACTCACTTGGCACCATGAGGACATGCCTTTTCCAAACAGCTCAGGTCAGGGGTCGAGAGACAGGCTCACCCCTCAGTTCCTCCCTATCCTGGGTCATCATCTAGCAGTTCAGGGCTCTAAGCATTGCTGCCAGGGTCACCATGATTCAGTCCATGGCCCAGAGGAGATCTTTTCTTGCTGTAAAGTGAGGATCTCTAATCTGTTGTAGCACACAGCTTAGTGTTCAATTCTCTCAATCTTAGCTTCTCAGCAGGAAATGGGAAGAAACTTGGGAAGCTGTGTGGCCTATGGCCTGCATACCCCCATCACAGAGGGGAGAAGGGGAGCTTGCCAGCGGCAGAGTGGCAGATGGACTGGAATGACCACTTCCACACAGTCCGCCACGGGTGCACTGCTGAAGGCCAGGGCTACTCCCTGGAGCCTGGACAGTCCTGGAGTCAGAGGACAACACTGCACCCATGGGAAAGGTCTGGCTTCTTCAGAACGCGCATTTATAGTTCCCAAATAGTTTAACCACCATGAGGTCAAGTACAAACCACATGCCCCAGCAATGCCTCTTAGATACAATCAAGGGTATCAATGCCATCAAGGATAACCCCTTCTAGAACTCTACTACCCTAAAGAGACACCCCCAGAAATGCAAAACAACAGGTATATGATGTTATTTGTAATGGCATTACTTTTCCTACCTCAATATTGCAGACAATTCAGAGAGCTGCCAGCAAGGATGTGCTGAAAGAATGGACGATGCTATGCCTACAGCACTGAGAGCCATGCAGCCGGAGCGGGCTGCGAAAGAGCACCTCCGGATCTCCTACAGATTGTAGGCCACCTTTCATGTGAGAAACAAGGGAAGAAGTGCTTCCTAGTCCTGGGGTGGGTGGGAATGAGGTAAGGTATAGGTGTGAGGCAAAACCTCTCTGAATCATGTAAAAATTTACATAACCAAAATGAAAACAAAAATAAATGATAACAAAACCCTACTATACTGAATGCGAACACAAACACATGAATTTAACTGTGTATCAAACTGATACCATACCACAGAGGAAAGATTTATTTCAAATACCTCTGACCACAGTGCTCTGCATATCCTGGGTGGGACATATTCTAAGACCTAATATGGCACCCCAGGGGCAGGGAATGCACCCAATGTCCAAGGAGGGAACCAGGCTGGCCCTGGGAGAAGAGGGTGGTTGTGGTCTAGGGTAGCCTGTGGAGGCAGAAAGGCAGGGGAGTGGGGAAAGAGAAAGTCAAAGGACATAGCTGCTGGTCTAGCCAAAAGGGCTCCCTGCACTAGGTGACACTGTGACAAGGTGAGTATCCAAACGAACAAACTGACTGGAACACAATGAGGGACAAAAGAGGGAAAAGCCTATAGGAAGCAAGGGGGCAAGCCATGTAGTTATGTGCCAGTAGAAGGTTCTGGGCAGCAGAGAGGCCTCAAGGGGGATGTGGAGGGCTGTTAGGTTGCTATTGGGGAGACTTGAGAAGAGGAAGGGATGAGAGCTCTTATGTTCAAAAGATCACTCAACTTGCTATGGAGAAAGCAGACTTCGGGAAGCCAAAAAGGAAAGCAGAGGAGCCCTGTGAGAAGCCTCTTGCCGTGGTCTCCCGTGGCCCAGGGTGGGGACAGTGGAGGATTTGGGAAGTAACCAGGAGGGAGAGCAATACAGCTGAAGACAGGCTTACGTGAGTGAGGGGAAGGGATGAATTAAGGACCATGGCCAATGCTGGAAGGACGGTGGTGCCACTGAGGACAGGGAAGCCTGGGCCAGGAACGGGTGGGGGTTATAGCCACATCCATGGTTAGAAGTTCAAGGAGAAGAGAATACAGCTCTTTGATACTAGCCACAGAGGAGAGACCCAGCTGTACCCACACTCTGACTTGGGCCTAAATGAACTGTTTTGGGTTTCTTTCTTTCTTTCTTTCTTTCTTTCTTTCTTTCTTTTTCTTGAAGTTCTTTATTGTGATAAAACATTCATAACAAAATTTACCTTTTAAACCCTATCTAAGCGTATAACAAATGAACTTTTAATAGCACTAAAGAGGAGGAATAAAAGGGCCTTTAACTCAATCTGTAATATTTTAGTTCTTTCAAATTAAAATTATTTGAAGCAGCTATGACAATATGGTGATGTTCAATTCTATGCACTGAGGGGCACACAGGTGTTTGTTACTTTGACTGCTACTTCTCTACAAAAATAAATGACAAAAGCCCACAAAGAAGCCTAGAAGTCGTTCTACTGGGTGTGGACTGGAGGTAAAAATGATGCAAAACAGGTAATCCACCTGCTTGGTCCCAGGGCGACCCAACTCCCTAAGGCCTCCCCACCAGGGGGTTATGGAGTTTGCTGAAACACACAATTTTTTCAAAGAAACCAAACACCCCTCTTCATCCTCCCTTGAATCAGACCACACACACACACACACACACACACACACACACACACACACACTCCCCCATCCTGAGGTGAGTAGAAGAACTGAACGAGCACCTACTTCACACGTTCATATATTCTGGAGTTGAGAGGATCCCCAGAAAAACCACCCATCCTACTCTTCAGTGTTACAGACGAAAAGAAAAGGAAGTACACAAAGTTTCCTTGTGCGGTTGGGGGATTCGTCTGAGGTCACGGTTGAGTTGATGTATGTTCATCAACCGCCCCTGCCCTGAGCCAGAGTCTGCTAGGGGCTGGAACAACAGGGCAGAATTACCATCATTCTCTGGTCTTCAAGAGCCCCCACTTTAGTCAGGGGAACAAAGAAGTAACAAAAAAATACTGACACCCTTCCCTGTTCCAGGCACAGGGGAAGCCTAGAGACGGGGATTCCCTGAAGGAAGAAGGCCTGAGCTGGGTTTCCAGGGCTAAGGAGTTCTACTGGGAGGCAAGGAGGGCTCAGGACAGGCCAGTGATAGTAGGCAGTGATATCAATAGCTCCATCCCTAGAGGGAAGAGTGACTAATGACTCCTACCCTGTGTAACCAATGGCTCTGGGCTGGCCCTCTTTCCCATCCTTTTTTTGGGTTAAGATGGCACTTCTCAGGAGCCTTCCCTGCTCCTGCCTTCCCCAATCCCATGAGCAAGAGCACCCTATGCCCCCCAGTGTAGTTGGAATACAACATTACATAGGTCAGCCTCCCACCCCCCACCCCACTGACAGTGCATGCCTTTACTATTGTCTCTCCACTCAACGCACAGTGCCAGGCACAGAAGTGCCAAGTGACAGTCACAACCCAGAGGCTGTACTACCTTTGCTTCTTTTGATGACTGCATCCCTCTGACCAACACCTCTGAGGAGCAGGGGCTAGCTGAGCACCCAAAGCAGGCACAGTTTGAGTAAGTGAATACAGGATGAGTTTGGGTGCTACCGTAGCCTGCTGAGCACTGCCGGGCTGGGCTGGCAGGAGACGAGGCTGGGGCAGTAAGTGAGGGCCTGGGAGAACAGGCAATGACATACGGTAACAAGGAAGGCAGGGTCATGGGGGCAGTACGGAGGATGGCTACACTGGGACGACAGGCTCCAGGCTTCCACGGATCAGCATCAGGTCTGCAGACACTCCTGTGAAACTACAAAAAATGCTAGACTGAACATCTTCTAGAAGATACTACAGAAGACGCTGTTTAAAAAGTTTTATTTGTACTAGTAAGCTGGTGAAAAAGTAAGGAATATACAGTTTAAAGAGTAAGGGAAGGAAGGTAGGGGGTCCTGTTCTATGGAGAAATCTGGCAGGTGTCCCGTTAACAAGTGATCAAACTGAGCACCCCTGATCATGGCAGAAATGCCATGGGATGAGGAGCATCAGCGCTGTCCCATCCTGCAGGAAGGGGTAACTGAGGCCATAAGGAAACGACTGGAAGATTCCAAATGGAGGGGCATTCCACCCAACTGTGAGTCTGGACTCTTCAAAACTGCGGCATGAAGAAAAGGTTTGGGAACTGTTCCCGGTTAAAGAGGACAGCAGAAGGCAACATGCAATCCTGTACTGGCTCCTGATTCAAAGGCACTGAAGGGGTGGTCATGGGCCATTTGGGGAATGGGAGTATGGTTCAGTTAGCATGGTGCTAAGCTCCTTGAGGGTCAAAAGTGCACTGTATGCCCTTAGGAAAGCCAGGCTCAAGCAGCACTTATGACTCAGGGAAACATATACAGCACTAATGCGGCAGCACGTCTGAAAAGGGGGGGCTGTGCAGGTTGACAGTGATATTTTGAAGCAGTTTCGGGCAAGTTTTCTAATAATTAAAGAGAACACCTTCACATTACACGAAGAGGGAAAGCTGGAAACCTTGTCAAAAGTGCCTTCTTTTAGTGGCTCAAAGAACCACAATGTTATACTCTACATGGTGAAGCTGTGAGTGCGAATGAAGGGAAGGTGTCAGGGTTATTTCCCTGTGTTTAAATAAAAATCATTGCAAAGGGCACCTCGCTGGCTCAGACGGAAGAGCATCTGACTCTTAATCTTGGGGTCGTGAGTTCCAGCCCCACGGTGGGTGTAGAGATTACTTAAACTAAAAAAAAAATCACTGCTGAAAGCAGCCTTGCCTAGGACCCGTCTCTAAATGTCAAAGGAACTGTGTGATAGAATCTGCACATGATGTGGAAGGAAGCACAGATCTGGGCGTTACAGTGGAAAATGGTCAGCTGATGGTAATGCTGGATGCAAATCCCAACGGATACTTCAGTTTGCTCTGGTGTTATGTCTCTTAACCAGAATTTTAATGAGAACCGTCAATGATTTTGTAGTGAGCTCAAATCACATAGGTTTGGTGTGGTCTACCCCTCCCATTTTTCCCATAACAACTCTTACTTTTTATTGTGTGATTTGTAGAACACAGGATTTTTTTCAGGAATGTTCATATGTTCAGGAATGGACATATCACATTGAAGCAGAAACGCCTTCACAAACCTTAAGTATCTACGAGGCAGGTAAGAAGGTTCTTGAATAATAAAACATCATCTAGCAATTTTACTTCTAGAACGCAAACATTAGATCAAATCTTTTCTTTGATCTAGCGAAGGAAAATCAGAGTTGTGGGAATCTTGTTTTCGAGCCAAATTACCGTATCCCAAGGGGTTTGTTTGATGGAGAGAACCGCCTGTACTTTCATAATGAAAGCAACCTCCAGTGATCCTGCAGAAGGCCGCCCTGGGAAGCTGTACCTGGCACTCATGTGACCCCAGGCTCCTGTACATTATAAGGGTGCAGGCGACCAACAGTTGGCAGGTGCAGCTGGCCAGACAACTGTGACTGAGGAGGGACTACTCAATTCCTGAGGCTTTCAGATTAAAAAAGAAAAAGGCTACAAAGCCAGGTGAAAACAGCAGCTGAAAGGTATTTTTCACTTAAATTGGAATCCAGCCCCCTCCAAAGTGAGCTTCGGGGATCCTTTCAGAGGCACAGCAATATCCTGGCCCCATTTCAGTCATGTTTGCATGAGGCCAATTTCAGGATACAGCGTTTCTCAGCACCGTTTATTTCTAGTCACCCATTCCACTGAGCTGCAGAAGGAGCCTAAGTCCACAATGAGGCCATGACCCATCAGGGCAAGGTGGTGGCTACTTCCCCAGGTGAATGGTCAGGGACTAGAGGAGAGAAATGGCCTTCTTGCAGTGGCTGCTTCCATCCTGCAGTGTCATTCACTCAGTGCTTCCAATTCTTTCTACCTTCAGTATGAGCTGCAAAATCTCAGAATCAAAGGGACTTCTCTGCACGAATCAATAAAGGCAGCCGTACTTTGAGATGCCAGCTTCAGTCCCTTTAAAGATCTGAGAGAAATCAAACTGGCACTGGAAGAGAGTGTCTCAGTGGTCTCGGGGGAGCAGAAGAGCAAATGGGGTTCAGCTCAAAGGCTATAGCAGTAGAACCTGAAGTTCAGTGGCTCTGAATTCAGTGTATTTTTAAATACCTCAGTTTTCAGAAGATGCAAGAGAAACTATGTTTTGAAAAGCTAAATAAAATACAGCTCTTGACAGTCAAAGGGAGATCCTTCCCCAAATGAAGGCCCCCAGTGCCATACGGTAGATCTCATCTTCATAGCATGAGTCCGCCACACATGGGGAAAGAAAAGCAGTTTTAAACAAACACTGCCACTGTGGAGAACAGTCAGGCAGTTCCTCCAAAGGTTAAACATGGAGTTCCCACAGGACCCAGCATTTCCACTCCAGGTGTAGCCCCAAGAGAAACTGAAAACAGGGACCCGAACAGGTATCTGTACACCCATGTTCACAGAAGCATGATTCACATCAGCCAAAAGGCAGAAACAACCGTAAGGGTCCACTGACAGATGAATGGATAAGCAAAATGTGGTCCATCCACAGAATGGAATGTTATTTAGCTTTAAAAAGAAATGAAATTCTTTTTTTTAAAGATTTTATTTATTTATTTGATAGACACAGCCAGCGAGAGAGGGAACACAAGCAGGGGGAGTGGGAGAGGGAGAAGCAAGCTCCCAGGGAGGAGCCTGATGCAGGGCTCGATCCCAGAACGCCGGGATCACGCCCTGAGCCTAAGGCAGACGCTTACGGACTGAGCCACCCAGGCGCCCCTAAAAAGAAATGAAATTCTGATACAGGCTACAACATGTATGAATCTTGGAGACACTATGGTGAGTGACATCAGCCAGCCACAAAAACACAAATACTATGTAATTCCATTTATATGAAACGTCTCAAATTGGTAAATCCACAGAGAGAAAGATTAGTCATTACCAGGGGCTGGGGGTAGTGGGTAATAGGAAGTGACTCCTAATGATTACAGGGTTTGTTTTTTTTTTTTTTAGTGGTGATAAAACTGTTCTGGGCACAGACAGAGGTGATGGTTGCAAAACACTGTGAATGTAATAAATGCCACTGAATTGTACACTTTAAATGGGTGAATTTCCTGGCATGTGAATTATATCTCAATTTTTATAATACCCCACTAAAATGACTGCTGACTTTGCCTATCACCCTAAATCGTAAAGGTAGGTTTTACGATGCCCAAGCAGTGCTCAGAACCCACAGCTGTCTCCAAGCAACCCTGTTTGGCTACAGACAGAGCCCAGGCAAGCAACTCTGCTGTCCATCTGAGAGAAAGAGGCCAGCGTGGGACTGAGAGTGATATATGCTAGACTAGACCAAGCCGATCTGAATGCCATCTCTGAAGCCCAGGACATGGTAACCATGGCAGCTGGAAAGAATTTAGTTCAAGAAGTTTAATGACATAAAGAAAGTTTAATGACTAGGCATTTAGCCAAGTTGAAGGTTACTGGCTAAATATTCTGAGGGCATTTGATCAACCTTTTTTTATTGTGGTAAAATGCACATAACATAAAATTTACCATTAGCAGCACTTAGTACATTCACAATGTTGTGCAACCATCACCACTATCTAGTTCCAGAACATTTCATCACCCCCTGAGGAAACCCCATACACATTAAGCAGTTATTCCCCCAGGTTGCCTTACTCCCAGCCCTTAGCAGCTACTAATCTGCTTTCTGTCTCTATGGATTTGCCTATTCTGGACATTATATAAATGGAATCATACAATATATGGCCTTTTGTGACTGGCTCCTTCCACTCCGCATCATGCTTTCTAGGTTCATTCATGCTGTAGTATGCATCAGAACTTAATCCCGTTTTATGGCTGAATAACATTCCATTGTATGGAAAGAGCATACTTTGGCCACACATCTGTTTATGAATAGCTGGGTGTTTTCCACCATTTGTGTACAAGTTTTTGCACGGATATATGTTTTCAATTCTCTTGGGTCTACACCTGAAGTGGAAATGCTGGGTCATATGGTAAGTCTATGTTTGACCTTCTGAGGAACTGCTAGGCTGTTTTCCACAGGGTTTCCTTTGGGGTTGATGAAAATGGTCTGGAACTAGATAGAAGTAAAGTCGGGCAGCAGAAACTGCTTCCACTCTAGAATGCTTAGCAGGTAGGGGCAAGCTTTAAACAGAAGTCATCACAGCAAGACCACTGGGAGCAGCACAGTGTTTTACCTACTCACTCGCTCAGTAGCTAACACTCTTCTAGGTACTGAGGATGAGCTGTGCTACGGCCAGGAATGCTACAGCAAGAAGACAAGCTTCCTACCTGCATCCATTTCTTTCTTTCTTTCTTTCTTTTTTTAAGATTTTATTTATTTATTTGAGGGGGGAAGAGGGAGAGAGCACACACACGAGCAGGAGGAGCAGAGGGAGAGGGAGAGGGAGAGGGAGATAACCTCCAGCAGACTTCGCACTGAGCATGGAGCCGACTCGAGCCTCGATCCCAGGACCCTGAGATCATGACCTGAGCCGAAACCAAGAGTTGGATGCTTAACTGACTGAGCCACCCAGGTGCCCCTACCTACATCCATTTCTCATCTTTCTCCTGGTGCTGTCTTCTGAGCAGAGAGTCAATAATGAAATCATAGCAATTCTGGTGAATGTTGTGAAAGGGGAGATACTGGGAGGTAGGGGAAGAAATCCAGAATATGGATGCAATGGCAACACTATGGCCTGATGATGTGAGGCTGTTGGAGGTGGGGGTGGGAGAGGGTCCAAGGTGGTAAAGCTGGTGAAGCTATGGATCATGAGGTGGCTTCCCCACCAGCTGCCCCCATGAAGGCGACTACAGACAGAGCTGGCCAGATGAGATAAGAACAGGAGAAAACTAAGAATCCAATCCTCATTACTGATGTTTCTGCTATTTTATCTCTTCCCCTGGAAAGCCCATATTGTTCAAATTTGCTCTCCATTCTCTAGCTTCCACATCTAGCAACTTCTCTTCCACCTTGTTCCCTGGCACCTTTGCTCCTACATTCCACAGGGTGCTCACAATCCTCCATTGCATGAGTGGTTGGACACTTGGCCTCCAGTGCCCCCACGACAAATATCCAGTCTTCAACATACCAACAGCCAGTCTCCATATGCACTTACATTGTATTTGCCTTTTTGGTCCCCAACAATACATTCCCACTGCTGCTTCTTCCCCCATTTGTCTGTTGATACTTTTCTTCTTACCTCTGTATACTTTATGTACGTTTTACAGGCTTTTAACAAAGTGTTGGCTGCTTTTATCAAAGAACAGAGTATTTGCCAAGATACATTTTCACAGAGGCAATATATTTTTGGGGAAAAAAGAGGCAGAAAGGAAGTCTCTAGTAATGGAAGAGAGAACTCTGTAAGAGCCAGCTCACTTTATGTTTTCCTTATTATGCCTCTCACTAGTGTAGGTCACCTTCTATCTGCATTCCTAACAAACTTCTTTTTCCCAGTGATGACATCTGAGCCCACCGAAATGGCCAACAAAACAGAAAAAAAGGGGAAATGTCAGTGCTGGCAACAGCTGAAGCACTCTGAGAGAGTGCTATAGAAATCGTGCGGCTGGGCCAATGTGACTGAAGTACTGTTTGTGCAGTTCTCCCCTACTCAAATATGGGAGCACAGGAGGGACCCACCAGGAAGGTCTGAGCATAGGATTCCCCAACAGAGCCTGAAAAAGTGTTCAAGGTCAGAACAACAGGAGCTTGGAGCCAGGCTGGCTGAAGTGCAGTTTGCTGGTGGCAAATGGAAGGTCTGGAATACTACTAGTGCCCTACATGAAAAGGCCAGTAATAGGTTGAGAAGTCTCCCTGGGCACTGCTGAAAAGGGGGACAGCAAAGAAATGCTGCAGTGCTCCAGTCAGCCTGCATGGCTGGAACATCCAGAAAGAGATACACAGATATGGATGGAGATCCTACTTGTCCCAGCAACCTCCCCAGCAGTACCCTGGGCCCCCATCCTACACCAACCCTGGCTTTGGATGATGGGGTTGAAAAGCCATGGGGAAGTACTGGACAAGCAGGAGGGACTAAATCTGTACCCCGTAAACAACTCTGGGGACTGGCTAAAAATGTAACACACCTGGTGACAAGACAAATATCAGCAAATTCAGTCACTTCCCTGTGTCTAAACACTAACCAGGGAGAAAATACAAAGGGAAGATTGAATACTGTTCTTCCAGTCCAGAGCCCACTGGAACTCCCTTCAGAGACTGACATTTACCTAGAATAAACACTGTGAACAGCCAGAGAAAGTATAGGGGACAGGGCTGTGACTTGCTTCCTATGACCACTGCATCACATGCCACATAACAGAATGGATTCCACATGGATTAGAGAATTAGCTTTAAATGGCTGGTTACAACCTCCCACAGACTTGCTCTCTCTCAACCCCTAATAAAACTGAGAAACAAAGGTGGGAGGAGGTGTGAAGGGAAGACTCCATCAAACAAAGGAAAGGGACATAAAACCTACCCAGCAGCCTACTGGAGCTCCTGTCCCTGTCCCACCCCCGGAAGCCATGCTGGGGAGCCAAAAATACCCAGAGACCTTAGCCAATAAGCTGGAGAGAAGCAACTGGGTAGGAGTCTGTCACTTTTTCCATTTAGATACAGGAACTACTGGGAGGTGCCCAGCAAGCCAGGTGGGGTCTGTGGGAGGTGACTGCTCTTGGGTACATAAGGACCCAGGGAACTACCCAGAGCCTGAGGTGCGCCCTTTTCCTGCAACCCTGTGGGAACAGCATATACATCCCTCAAGCAGCCAGAGCGAACCTTGGTATAAGACATTTAACACAATTCTTAGGACAGAAAGAAGAATCCAGATACTGCCAAAGACTACTGAAGGGTGCAGCTCCCCCAGTGTGCAACTTCTCTCTGACCACACAATACTGAGCTCACGACAGCCCAAAGGAGAAAGCAGTGAGAAAGGATGCCAAGAGACCAGGAGGAAAAAGCCAAGGACTCCCCCACTGTACCAAAGCAAACAGAGCATCTGGAAATGACATGGTAACTGCATATTATGGCCAAAAGAGAAAAAAAAAAAGGGATGGCTCAGGAAAGGCAGTCTTTAACCAAGAAGAGTCTATGCTGTAAGGAAAAGAAGGAAATTCTTCGCAACTTTGTAAGAGCATGTTCTCAATAAGAATTCAAAGATGTGATGATAAAACACACAGTAAGATGAAAGGGGCAAATTCCCCACCTAGACAAACTGCAGACCAAAACACACCATTATGGAACTAATAAATACATTAAAACAGCCAGAAACAGAATATACATAGCTGAAAATCAAAGCAGACAAACAGTGAATGCAGATGAAAAAAACAAAAGCTAAAGCAATTACAGCAAAGCTAATAGCATTGGGAGAGAGACAAAGACAATCCAACATAAGGATAATTTGTGTCCCTGTAGTAGGACACCCAAAAAATGGAACAGAAGATGCTACTGAAAATATAAGAGAACAGACCTGAAACAAAGATGAGCTACATTTGCACCTTGAAAGAACACGTGTTCCCAGGAAAATGTGGTAAGGAATACTCAACAGTGAGACTCTGGTCAACCTCCTCAACTTCCAGGATAACAGAAAGAATGCTTCAGGCATTCGGAAGGAAAAAGTAAACACAAACAACTTGCAAGGTAGGAACAGCAGAGGAGCAGGAATGCAGAGCATTTGCACAGTTGCAGGGCAGCTCAGTGCAGCGGTGAGCAGCACAGGCTTGGGGGCCAGCCTGCAATGAGCTCAAACCCTGGCAGGGCCATTTGTGCTGCATTCATGTGTGTGCACACACACCGAGCAGAGATGTCTGAGAGATGGGCAGGGGCCTGATCTCTGGGGGAGGCCTCTCTGAGGGGAGTCTGAACCCAGATTTGAAGGAAGTGAGGGGTGAGGGAGTGGGTCATATAAAGTGGGGCCCAGGTATAAGGAGCAGCAAGAGCCAAGGCCCTGACCCAGGAAAAACCTGGCCTGTTCTAGGAAAGGCAAGAGTGGTGGGCTGGACCCAAGTGAGCAAGGAGGGGAAGAGAACTCAAAATGAAGCAGGCCAGCCCAAGTGATTTGCAGGGCCCAGTGCAAAATGAAAATGCAGGACCTCTTGTTAAAAAATGGGAGAATTTTGGGGCGCCTGGGTGGCACAGCGGTTAAGCGTCTGCCTTTGGCTCAGGGCGTGATCCCGGCGATCTGGGATCGAGCCCCACATCAGGCTCTTCTGCTATGAGCCTGCTTCTTCCTCTCCCACTCCCCCTGCTTGTGTTCCCTCTCTCGCTGGCTGTCTCTCTCTCTGTCAAATAAATAAATAAAATCTTCAAAAAAAAAAAAAAAGGGAGAATTTTGAGATAGCCACAGTAGAGCATTAAACCAAACCTGGTTCTTCTAAGGCCCAGACATCGTATAGGCTACATGCCCAGAAAGCTGGCTTTGCTTCCAGGCAATGGACTTCGGATTTCATTTTTAGAGGGTAAGAGGTCCCCAGAGGGTTTGACTCCAAGGACTGGCATGACCACATGAACAGTTTAAAAAAATTCATCCTAATGATGAAGTTATAGCGTGTAAGGGGGGTGAGGGGGCAGAGAGACACCAGGTGCTGCAAGGCGAGCTCATGGTCTGGGATACTAAATGTTTATTAGGGATTTACATCTGTGAAAAAAGGGGCAGGAAGCACACCCAGGCAGAGGAAGAAACGGAAGTGTACCACAGGCCCAACAAAGCTCCTGTGCACCTCGGACAGAGGTGGCAGAGGTCTATGGGGGGGGGGAGTTGTATTCCCGCCTTACTCAGTCACCTGAGTGCTGCCCTGGAAATGGCGGTATGACCTTGGTGAGGAGGCTTTTGCAGCTGAGGCCCAGCAGAGCCCAAAGGAACTGGAGGCTGCCTGCTAACACACTTCCAGCACACCAACCTCCACACCTGCCACACAGGGCCACTGCAGAGTCTAGGAGGGTGATTAGGTGGCTGGTCTAGGTGCTGGGAGTAGAGGGCACGTGTGTGCTGGGGGCAGGGGGAGCACAGACCAAGGGTTCTGACTTCCAAATTAGATATTTTCAATGTTGAGACATTTCACCTTCTAAAAATCTAAAGGGCTGTTGGATACGTAAGTCTGCAGTTCAGGGCAGACGTCTGGGCTAGAGGCAGACATCGGGGATCCTCAGCACAGAGGTCTGAAGAGGCAGGTGAGTGAAAAGAGGGCACCTCGGATACCAAGCATGGACAGCCCTGCCCCCCCGCCCCCCCGATCTGTAGTTGTGATGAGGAGTCAGCAGAAGAGACAGACGAAAAGAAGCATGATCACGTGTATCTGCCCAGATTATTGGTGGCAAGTGACAGAGACCAACTCAAGCTGATTTATGTAGACAAGGACTTGATTAATAGGCTACTGGAAGATAGAAGGTGGCAGCATTTCCACAATATGAATGTACTTAATATCACAGAACTGTACACTTAAAAATGGTTTGAAAGGTAAATTCTGTTATGTGTATTTTACCACAATAACAAAAATTAAGGAAAAAAGGCTACTGGATGGCCAGACTACCCTTAGAGGTTTGGAGGAACAGGCTGGAGTCTAGTTGGCCAGAAACAATATTCCAATCCTGTTGCCAGGCTGACACAGGGCAGCCAGCACTGCCTCTGCCACCCTGCAGGGGCGCAGCACTGACCACAAGCACCATGGCCACTGTGTGGCCCAGCAA
Organism: Ursus maritimus; assembly: GCF_017311325.1. Taxonomy (NCBI): domain Eukaryota; kingdom Metazoa; phylum Chordata; class Mammalia; order Carnivora; family Ursidae; genus Ursus; species Ursus maritimus. The sequence goes on along the minus strand of NW_024423319.1, from coordinate 1,666,537 downwards.
CTCGTCCTTTCTGCAGCCCAGATGCTGAGCAAGGGCTCCTCTGCTGGCTCTGATCCCCTCTGAGGATGGGTCTGACCAGAATATGGGGCACATACCCATACCCTTGTGCAGAACTTAAGGCATTTTTTTCTGTAAAGGGCCAGACAGTAAATATTTTCTGTTCTGCAGACCCCATGATCTCTGTCACAGACACTGAACTTGCCTGGTATACTGGGAGAGCAGCAACAGACGATGCATAAAGGAAGGGGTGGAGCTCGATTGCAATAAAACTTTATTTACAAAACAGGCAGCGGGCCAGATTTGGCCTTGGGATATAGTTTGCTGACTGCTGCCCTGGCTAAAAGGGAAACTAAAAGGGAACCATCTGGCGTTTAAGTGACTAGTCAGGTCACCTGCTCTCCCATCAAACTCATAAGGTGGGGGGAGAGTTCCCCTCCCACACAGAAGGGGACTTAGATGTGAGGCGAGGTGTCCAAAGAAAATAAAACTAGGCCAGTGATGCTGCATCAGGAAAGGGTAGGGTCCCCAACGAGACACAAGGAAGGAAGGGTTTCTAGGAAGGAACCACCATGTCAAGAGGAAGACTCACCACTTCCCATGGCAACATGGACATCCACAGGGGAACATCTGTTGGGGGCTAACAAGACTGCTCTGTGGACTGTGGGGGAAGAAAACCTCCACGAACAGGCTGAGTAGAGTGGGAGGTGAGAGGGGGAAGGCGAGTAGCCAAGTCTTGAAGAGTTTGGCCAAAGGGCTAATAAAACTGGGTGGGAGATGAGGAGGGAGTGCTCAGTGAAGATGGGAAATTCTAAAACACATTAGTATGGTGATGGGCATGAGTCATGAGAGAGAAAACTGACAGGGTCCCAGGGAGGGTGGAATCTGTAAGCTAAGAGCACAGGAAGTCTTTGTCACCAGCCAAGCTGTCTGTTAGAGCTCTGTGGGTTGAGCAGTTTCCAGTGATGACAAATTCCAGGCTGTGATTACGGCAGTGGGTGGCAGAAGTCCTGGAACAGAGGAGGAGGGGTTAAAGGCCATCTACATGCACACTTCAGTCACCTGTGGGATGGAAGGGACTGGGACAGAGAGACAAAGATTGTGTGCCTGGCACCAAATCCTTAGCAGAGGGGGACTGTTTGGGCAGTGAACAAGCCTGTGTGGGCTTGGAAAGCTGAGTGGCGTGAGTGTCACAGCATGCTTTTTATGAGAACATGGATCCTGAATACACAGGACACAGGTTCTCCTCCTGTCTGAGGTCCACGGGCTGTGACAGTCAGCAGACTGCTCTCTTAGCATGAGGTACTGGCAGGGAGCCAAGAATGCAAGAGGAGGCTCTAACCCAGATAAGGCCTGGGGGCTTAGTTAGGGTTCTCTTCAGAAAGAGATACTTGAACTGAGTCTTCAAGAATAAGTAAGAGGGGTAAATGTGGCAAGGGAATCATGGACATAGCCAGGAGTAGGAGAGCAGTTCTGTACAGCTGAACAGTACACGTATAAGAAAAAGAGCAGCAATGAACGGAAGAAAACAGAAAGAGGCAGGGGTCACATCAGGGGCCCTGATGCCATTTGAAGACAGAGGTACCATTCTTGAGTTTAAAGCAGGGGAGAGAGATTTGACTCTAGGGACCTCGTGGAAGATAGAAATGTGTAGGAGAGTTGGCAAGTTATTGCAGGAGTCCTAGTGAGATGAGGGCTTGAACCAGGTTGGTGGAGGAAGGGATGCAGAAGACACAGGTGGGAGAAATAAAGGAATGTGGGCAGTGAAGGGTGGGGCAGGTTCCCAGCTTGCATGATTGCTGCTGCTATCAACTGTGACAGAGACAGAAGGATGTGGCGTTTGGCTGTTTGCTCTTCTGATCTACCCACCTTATTCTGGGGGAGGCAGGGGAGTGGTGGGGGAGGCAGTGGGTTGAGGAGAATAGGAGGGAGAAAAAAGGGCAAAAAACCTTCAAATGCCTTGTGTGGTAAAATCTGACTAATGTGCACAAACACCCCATATGCCTTTTCTAACACAAAGCAAAACAAGTTTTATTTCCTTCATACTTCTTTTTGTGCTCTCTGTCGCCACCTAATGGGATGTCAGCTGAAACCCAAAGACTTACCTGTGGACTGACCAGTCAGTGGCCAACAGGAGGCTCCTGAGATGGGGGGACCTGTCCAGCTAACTTCAGATGTCTGACAACATCTCTAGGGTCCATGGGACCACCTTCTGGAAGATCAGAGGTTCCTGGAGCTCACAGAAATATTCATTAATAATACCTTGTTCAGGGGCGCCTGGGTGGCTCAGTCGGTTGAGCACCTGCCTTCAGCTCAGGTCACCATCCCAGAATCCCAGGATCAAGCCCCGCGTCGGGCTCTCTGCTCAGGAGGGGAATCTGCTTCTCCCTCTCCCTCTGATCCTCCTCCCTCTCGTGTTCTCTCTCACTCTAATTAACAGATAAAATCTTAAAAAAAAAAAAAAAAGCATCCGACTCTTGTTTTTGGCTCAGGTCATGTTCTCAAGGTTGTGAGATCGAGCCCTGTGTCGGGCTCCACACTCAGAGCGGAGTCTGCTTGAAATTCTCTCTCCCCCTCTGCTCCCCCCACTTGCGCTCTTTCTCTCTAAATAAATAAAATCTTTAAAAAAGTAATACCCTGTTCAACCTAAGATCATTTTCCAAACGTGCTCTGACCTTGACTTCTCTGTACTCCCAGGATCAACTATCAAATTGAAGTATACTGAGGGATCCACCGTGTAGTAATCCAAGAACTCTTGTTTGGTGGGACAAAAACAGTGGGGCACCTGAGCTTAGCTGAGCTCAGTTTTGGGTTCTAGTGTTTAATGTGTCACCTTTCGTTTAGGTTTATAAATTTGGGAATGCAAAAAAAAAATCTATTGAAAAGTCTTAGCTGGGGTGCCTGGGTGGCTCAGTCATTAAGCGTCTGCCTAAGGCTCAGGGCCTGATCCCAGGGTCCTGGAATTGAGCCCTGTGTCGGGCTCCTTGCTCCACTGGGAAGCCTGCTTCTTCCTCTCCCACTTCCCCTGCCTGTGTTCCCTTTCTCACTGGCTGTCTCTCTCTCTGTCAAATAAATAAATAAAATCTTTAAAAAAAATGAAAAGTCTTAGCTATGGGGACAAAATAAGGAGCTACACCCTGTGCTGTGTATTCACATAGGAGAAGGAGCAATAGTGAGCTATTTATTGATAATTCCCATCATGGGGGGCCCAACCCTCATGTTCTCTTCTAATCCTATGACTTCCCAAAGGCCCCATCTCCAAATATTATCACATTGGGGGTTAAGGTGTGAACACATGAATTCGGGGGGGGAGGGGACACACAAATACTTTGGTCCATAACAACGGGGATGTTTATTTTCTATTTTTTAAAAGATTTTATTTATTTATTTGACAGAGAGAGAGAGACAGCCAGTGAGAAAGGGAACACAGGCAGGGGGAGTGGGAAAGGAAGAAGCAGGCTCCCAGCAGAGCAGGGAGCCCGATGCGGGGCTCGATCCTAGGACCCTGGGATCACGCCCTGAGCCGAAGGCAGATGCTTAACGACCGAGCCACCCAGGTGCCCCTATTTTCTACTGTTAAATGGAAAATGAAAAGGCAGTGGATGGCACTATGTATATTGTGGGATACCAATTAAAACTCAATCCAAGGGGCACCTGGATGGCTCAGTTGCCTGACTCCTGATTTCAGCTCAGGTCACAATATCAGGGTCCTGAGATTGAGCCCCATGTCTGGCTCCGGTGTTCAGCAGGGAGTCTGCCTGGGATTCTTTCCCCTCCCTTTCCACTCCCTCCCCTGTTCCCATAGATGCACGCACACTCTCTCTCTCTCAAAAAAAAAAAAAATCAATCCGACAGACAGTAGCGCAACAATGAGAATGTATTTCAGGCCACTGAACTGTACGCTTAAAAACGGTCAAGATGGGGTGCATGGGTGGTACAGCTGGTTAAGTGTCTGACTCTTGGTTTTGGCTCAGGTTGTGATCTCGGGGTCCTGGGACTGAGCCCTGTGTTGGGCTCCACACTCAGTGTGGAGTCTGCTTGGGATTCTCTCTCCCTCTGCCCTCCCACTCGTGCTGTCACTGTCTCTCTCTCTCAAATAAATAAATAAATCTTTTTAAAAAATGGTCAAGATGGTAAATACTATGTTATATGGATCTTACATTTTTTAAACCCTCACTCCAAGAGAAGGCAAGAAAGAAGAAAAAATAAAGAACAGAAAGTGTGGAAAAAAACAGAATGTACAAAATAAAGTAGTATGAACAATCTAAATGCATTTGCAATTAAATGGATGTTAAAGGATGAAACAGATTTTTTAAAAAATCCAGCTATTTGCCATTTTCAAGACCTACATCTAACCCACAAAGACAGAGAAGTGAAGAAAATGAAAAGTGGCAGTGCTGACCAAAAACACAGGTGGTGCAGTGCTACTACCCTTCAGATGCAGTAAAATTCAAGATACAGGCACTATTAATTATAAAGACAGTCACTTCATGACAAAGGGTTCAATTCACCAGGAAGATAAAACTGTTTCTGGGGGCGCCTGGGTGGCACAGCGGTTAAGCGTCTGCCTTCGGCTCAGGGCGTGATCCCAGCGTTATGGGATCGAGCCCCACATCAGGCCCCTCCTCTGGGAGCCTGCTTCCTCTCCCACTCCCCCTGCTTGTGTTCCCTCTCTCGCTGGCTGTCTCTCTCTCTGTCGAATAAATAAATAAAATCTTAAAAAAAAAACTGTTTCTGAAACTGAAAATCTGGGCACCTGGGTGGCTCGGTCAGTGAAGTGTCTGCCTTCAGCTCAGGTTATGATGCCAGGATCCTGGGATTGAGCCCCACATCGGGATCTCTGCTCTGTGGGGAGTCTGCTTCTCCCTCCATCCACCCCCCGCCCCGCCGCCCCGCCGCGCTTGTGCGCTTCTCCTTCTCTCTCGCTGTCTGAAATAAATAAAATCTCAAAAAAAAAAACCCTGAAAACCTGGCCTCCAAATAAAGAATACGGCCCAAATTAACAAAGCCCATGAAGAAACTGATGTGTCCAGGAGTAGAGAATACTGAGACACGTGTTCCTCAGCAGTGGGTAAATCGAATAGACAAAATGACAGAAGAGAGAATCCTTTCATAACCCAGGCAACAAGACTGAGGTGATGAGCTTATATGGGCTCCTGCACGCCCACCTGGCAGCTGCACACTGCATTCAGGCAGCATGCACTTCTCAACATGCTGCCAGGGCTGGTGTCACACAGACCACATTCTCAGACCATACTATAGTGTAACTGAACTTGATTTTTTTTTTACAACAGTAACTAAAAAAACAAAACAAAACACAAAGCCACATGCTTGGAAATTTTAAAAACACATTTCTAAATAATTAGGGGGGGTGTCAAAGAAAGACTCATAAAGGGAATTGAAAAAGCCTTTCAGCTGACTTAAACTGATGATGCTACACATCAAAACTTGACGCATGCAGCTGAAATAGTTTGCAGGTCAGCTTTAAATGCTTGTATTTGGAAAGAAGGTTGGAAATCAATGAGCTAAGTTTACAATTTGAGGAGCAAGAATAAGAAAACCAGATAATGTACTCCAAGAAAGTAGAAGACGTGCTAGAGATAAAAGCAGAGTGTAATGAGTTGTAGGTGCACAGCAATATGCCAACAATAATGCCAACAAGTTTGTTCTTTGAAAAAGTAATAAAACCAACAAAATTCTACCAACACAAGGAACATAAAGACTGTACAAGCAAACAATACTAGAACGAAAAAGGAGACATAAATACAGATGTTGCAGAAGTTTATAAAAGTTATGCATAACTTCATGCTAGCAAATTTAGTAACAGACCTAATGGACAAAAATATACCTTAGCCACACTAACCCGAGCAGGTGCAGGGAACAAAAATTAGGTTTCAAATTGTGTGTACGTGCACAGGACACCTCACAGGAAATGTGTCAGACCCTGGAAGCAGCTGTTCCCTGCAGAGGGGCCAGGGTGGCACAGACCAAGGGTCACCCTATGGTGTGTACTTCCTGAGTTATGAACCGTGTGCATGGGTCACCCACTCAACAGCAGATCCAAACATACCTGTATACAAGGAAAGACCTCACCTGGCTGGATGTGCAGGCCAGGCGTGGAGGTGGGGAGTGAGCTGTGTGGTAGGAGCAAACCCCAATATTAGCTGGCACTAGGTCTTCTCTTTCCTTTTTCCTGTCATTTTCACCTTTACAAATTTAGTAGGTGGAAATGGCATCCTCTTTGTTTTCATTTGTGTCTCTATCACTGAGGCAGAATTTTTTTCCTATCTTCACTGGCCACCTGTATCTCTTTTTTTTATAATTTCCTGTTCACACTCTTTGTTAGTGGTGACTAGTGGTAAGTTAGCAATAGGAACTGTTACATTCAAGTCCAGACTAAAAAGGAAATTTGAAAATCCCCCCAACTCACAATAAACAACTGTGGAACAGCCCAAGATCATTGTTCCCAGTGCCCAGTCGGAGGCATTAAGTCTAGGATGATTCACTGGATGGTGATCTGTAGCTGGAACTATTCAAACCCTTCAGACTCACTCAAATCCCATGAAATTGCACCCAAGCATGCATGCATGCATTCACTCACTCACCAGATAGCCTCTCTTTGTCAAGCACCGGGCTTTGATGGAGGCCGGGGTCTGCTGAAAGCGTCACTCGAAGCGGGAACTAATGGTGCTTCCTGCCCTCCCTCACCTGCTTTCCAGAACGGCCCTTTGAGGCACTACCAGTACTCCTAAATTACAAGCCCATGACTCAGACAATATATAGTCCATCGAAAAGCTCAGAGCAGGACATTTTCCCAATATTCTCACAATCATCACTTTACAATCTCACTGAGTGCTCAGCAACACAGCAAAGCAGTGTTACCAAAGGCAACACTGAGGCTCAAGGAGGGAAAAGTGACTTGACAGCTAGTAGGTGAGAGCTGGGATTTAATCATAAGGCGACATGGCTCAAAAACCTATGCCTGTCCACTATACTTAAGATAAAATTGTGAAAGTAGCATGTTTTTACCTTGCCTAGACCCCGTGCACTGCAGCAAGGTCCTGGGTTGCAAGCAACAGAAACCAACTCTAGTTAACTTCAATCAGAAAGGAGTTCTTTGGCAGATCTGAAAATGGAGAGACGACTCCTGAACTAAGCCCAGAGAAGCAGCTGCACAACTGAAAACACAGCTACGGTTGTACTAAAGGGGCCATCTGGTTGGGACACCCACCTTGGGCACCACTACCTCCTTATTATTGGATTAGCCACTACCACTGGCTTCCTGATGCATGTGCCACTACCAGGACTTTCTCTCACTGTCCCTCAAGAGTCAAAGTGCCTGAGGATAGTATGGGTTTGGCCAAGCTTAGGTCTCACTACCATCCCCTAGCTTCCAGGGAGCAAGGAGAAAGAATACTTGTCACCTGTAGCAGGTACTGCCAGCTACCCCTCAACGCCCAGATTCACTGTTGGCCTTCCTAACAGGACCCTGTGCTCAGCTAAGGAGAGACATTTTTCAGCTTCCCAGCAGAACTGGGGTGACATCCTGGCCAATGAGACAGTGGCAGGGAGTACACTGCCTGTCCTATTCTTCATGCCTGGTCTTGCCCCATGGACCATGGGCAGAGCACACCTCCCCGCCCCTGACTCTGCACCTGCTCATATGTCTGGCTTCCACTGATGAGACTGAGGAGGAAAAGACTTTAAGTAGCTTCTGTGTCTCTACTCATTCCTTTTGGGAATGACATCCACCTAAGAAGAGACTGTCCCTGGCAGTTGTTTCTCCCTCCTGGGTCCTGGAACGATAGGCGTGAGAACAGATTTGAACCCTGTTTGGCAGCTGACCTAGACCTATGAGTGTGAAATAAATGATTGCTGTTCTAGCCACTGTTTGTTCCTCAATAAAAACTGACAGATATGGAGACGGAAATGGAAGTTACTCAGTGGGATTGGAGGGTGAGCCCACAACTGCTCTTCTGCCCTTCCTCCATGCCTCCTCCTTCCTACCTGGAGAGAAGAATGCAACGCTAGACCTGCAAATGCCATCCTGTGACCACAGGCAACCTTGATAGATGGTACCTGCTTAGGGGGATGGAGGAAAAAGATTGAGGGGCCCTGGATCCCAGATAGTTCTGCAGCCACTGCAGTGGCCAGGAATACCCTGACTCCAGACTTCAGGGCAAGGAGAGAAGACAATTAATCCCATCTTAGGCTTTCTTAAGTAGAAGCTAAGGTCCACTTCTTCCTAAGAGCCACAAAATGGGGGATTCAACACCAAAAAACAGTACTGAGGTGCTCAGAAACAAATGAAACCCACACCAAAATGTTGACAATAAACCACATGTGAGGTTCACTTGTTACATGGTTTTTTCACCAAATTATCACAATCACTATAATCCAAGCTACTGAAAAATGACAAAATAAATTCTGAGATCCTTCCTATTTCTGTTGGCTAAAAATGCAGACTTGGTTTGTTTATAAGTGAATCTGAGAGACAAAAATAAACCCAGATAATTCAGAACGTATTGAGGACAACACATATGCCTTCTATGTGATAACCTCCCAGCATTATTTATTTAAAGAAAACTTGCTTTACTGCAAGAAATATAAAAAGCTTAAAAGTAAGACAATTAATGACATAACACACTACCTCCTACAACACCAGATTCCTTTCCTTGCCTTCATAGTAGTGGGTGCCATAACCTGACCACAACAAAAATAAAAAAACACTGTTCAAATTGCTGAGGCTCCAAAAGTTCAATTAGCCAGAGCATTTTGCTCTCCCAAACTACAACCACTGAGCAGAAAAAGGAGCAGCCCAAGCCTGCTGAGTGAGCCTGGACACCAGGTCCAAGTAGCAGGCATACACACACATGTGCTTGGAGGCCATCTGGTGAGCCAGAAACTCTGCCCCTTACTGCTCCTGGGAGACTCAGGAGTGACTGTCAGCTGCTCATGTTGGGCACCGTACTACAAAGGGGAAGGTCCCAAGGAGTTGCGTGGGATGTCTGTTCCAGAAGCTCATAACCTACTAGGGAAAGAGCAACATGCCAGAAAACCATTGTCCTTTTTAGCTATGGAGGCTACCCCTGATGTCTGTAGGGGTCGCTAAGGACCAAAGGAGGGGAGTGGTCAGGCTCCTCAGGCCTGAGAGCTGGGGTGGGCAGTGTCAGCCTCTTCTCAGGAAATCAGTTCCTGAGGTTCCGCCCAATTGGGTGGAAAACCATAAAGGCCATTCTCACAGGTACTTTAAACAGCACATCTGTTGGTAAAACACAAATGTTGTTACACAAATATGAAGCCACAGACTGCAAAGACACCTGACAGTCTTTAAAATTCATTTCTCCTGTTTTGCAAAGCTGCATCGGAAAATCATGCTGTTAAATTATACACTCATAGAGGATGTATGTTTAAAAAGTGGGGGAATTGTGTGGGTCTTATTTAGATTTTCATCAATTTGTTCCATGTTTTTGGATAACTGCAAATCCCCAAAAAGTAAATCAAACTAACCACTCCACACATCTGCCCTTTATGTGTACCTTCTGACTCCAGATTGCAGGTTTTATTAACCTGTAAACAAAATTGTTCCTCTTGGCTACAGAGAAGCTAATGAGTCAACAGCAGAGCAGGCTGCGTTCTATTCTGTCCCTCTCAGTGTAAGACAAAATCTTAGGGCAAGGTCCCACTACAGAATTCAGTCATCCATCCATCCACGCAGTAAGTATGCATGATTCTAGGCACTGGAGATCCCTGCCCTCATGGGGCTTCGATTCCAGTGGGAGGAAGGGGGAGAGGGAGAGACAGACAGAGACGAGACAGAACACAAATAAAATCAATGAGTAAAACAGCATATAGCAGATGGTGACAAGTGCTTGGCTAGACAGGGGGAACTGGTGGGGTAGAGGCAGATGTCAGCTTTCAGGGAGGGCCACACTGAGAAGGTTACACTTGAGCGGACTTGAAGGAGACCAAAAAGGGAGCCATGTGATACCTGGGGGAAGACTTTCCCCAAGAGAGGGAAGGGCAGGGGTATACCCAGAGGGTCCAGGAAGGGAGGCTAGGGAAACCATAGTGGATGAGTAACAGGAGAGTGGCAGGAGAGGTGATCACACCAGGCCACTGTAAGAACTTTGGCTCTAATTCTGAGTGAGGGGGGGCCCCAGGGAGGGTCCTGAACAAAAGAGTGCCATACTCCAGCCCACACGTTGCAGGACTCAACAGAGGTGTAGGCGGCAAGCAGCAAGGCCGGGAGCTTGGACCAGGATGGGACCAGCAGAGATGGGAACTTGTCAGGGAGAACGAACAGGGCCTGTAGGCAAATGGGACACAGTGTGGAAGCTATGTGGAGTAACTAGCACCAGGCTTCTGGCCCAAGGAGCAAGAAGACCAAGGAAACAGAAGGGGGGGGTGGTCATGTCAAAGCCCAGGTTTGAACAGGTACAGTTGGAGAAGCCTGTTAGAAGACTAGCAAATATTAAGTCAGTACTGGGAGCATGGGTCTGGAGCTCAGGGGACCTGGTTAGCCTGGAGACAAATTTGGTAGCCAGAGGTTTACAAATGGATGGAGAGCCATGAGGCTGGATAAGATCACCTGGGGAGTGAAGGTGGAGAAGTGTGAGCCCGAGGCCCTCCAACATCACATGGGGCACAGAGGAAGACCCAGCACACACTCACGAAGGACCTCTGAATACAATGGACAATCTTGCCCTGCAGGAATGACAGACAATTAAGATAAATATGGTCAGTCACTTATTCTGTTAGAAAGGGACCAAAGCTGTGGTTTGGAAGAAACAGGGTGGTCAGGGTAGGCCCCACTGAGAAGGTACACACTGATGCAAAGCCTAGAGGGAGGGAAGGGACTGACTCACATGGATAACTGGGATCACTGATACTGACAGGTCAGGAAAGAGGAGAAGTAACAACTGGCTCCTGGATTTAACAACACAAAAGTCATCACTCATGTCAGCAAAGGGCCGACTAGAGAGATTTCAAGAAAGTGTGTAGAGAGAGAGTGGAGTCCTGCTGGTAAAGGGAAGCAAAGAAGCTGGAAGGGTGGTGGGGTCAAGGGCCACTTCTGTCAAAGTTGGCGAAGCAGCAGGCTTCAAGGGGGATGGGAAGGATCTGGCATTGAGGAAAGAATCCCTAACACAGGAGAGGGCTGCAGAGATGGCCCAACAGGAACAGGAGCAAGGGTCCAGGAGAGGAGTAGGGTCATGGGATGGGGGGCAGATGCTGGTGAGGAGATGCAGGAGCTGCTGCTGATCCCTTTGGACTGCTTCCCTGTTCTCCAGGAACTAGGACATGAGGTATCAGCTGCGAGAAGGTGTGATGGCTGATGAGGAGGGTGAGAGAGGCATGGAGAGACTGGGGAATTGTAGTATGCTAGCCAGAGATGTCAGGGGGCTCTATTCAGCTGTGAGGCAGGTGATGACTGAATTTCGACAACAGAGTATGATAAAGCATGAAAGTGGTGAGGCTGTGGAAGTGGCATGCCAGGGAATTATGATGACTGCCCATGCCATTCTCATCAGGAAGGAGATGACTTGAGGATACGAGGGAGGGAGCAGATACCGGGCCAGGGAGCAGATGGAGCCTTCACTGGCATCTGAGTGCCTGCAAGGACAAAGGCTTATTGAAGCTGGCTATGGAGGCACTCAGCTGGACACATAGAGAAGTTCTACTTTTGCAGATGATGGAAACGATTAGGGCTACATTTTCTGGCACCAGCTACAGCTACGGTAAAAGTGGTCTGATCTTAGGAAAGAATAAAAAGTTGTGGCTATGGTTCAGAGCATACGCACCTTTAAAAAGTCGTTTTTTTAAATGAGCACAATTGTAAGCATTTTCACATTTTTAAAAAAATAAGCATTATGCCCAACGTGGGCTTGAACTCATGACCCCGAGGGTCAAGAGTCACATGTTCTACCCACTGAGCCAGCCAGGTGCCCCAGTCACTTTTTCATGTTTCATTTCCACGTCTAGTCACAGAGCAAGGTACAGGAGTATGAGAACAGACTTAAAGGAACCCTTGATTTTAACTACACAAACTTCCCAGTGAATAACAAGGCTGTTCTGTTATAGCTCCCAAACTGTGGCAGCCAGAAAGCCAGGAGTTACATGGATGCTGTGTGAAGATCACTCAGGAGAAGATAAACATCTCATTAAGTCTACCACAAGAGCTCTGTTAGCTAAAATACTGTGGTCATGCTACACAAAATAAAACTGAATGACCACTGTCCCTCTGCCTATAGCCTGGATTCCACTGAAAACTGTTCTGTGGGGACTCCTGGCTTTCCCTGGGCCCTTCTGCCCTTGTGATGGATAGTGGGTTCAATGGTGGCCACAAAAAGGTATATATACACCTTAACCCCTGGACCCCTGATCGTGACCTTATCTGGGAAAAAGGTCTTTGCAGATGTGGTTAAGTGAAAGATCTAAAGATGAGCTCCTCTTGGATCAGGGTGAGAAGCCAAGTGCAGATGGAAGAACCAGCTGCAGTGATGTGACCACAAGCCAAGGAACATCTAGGACTGCCAGACAGCTGTCAACCACTGAAGAGAAAGCATCCTCCACTAGAGCCTCTGGAAGGAGTGGGGCCCTGTGACACCTGAATTTTAGACCTCTGGCCTCCAGCACTGTGTGAGCTCTAATTCTCACTAGACTACTGAACCTTAACCAAGGATCCATGTGACTTCGGGACACCTGGGTGGCTCAGTCATGAAGCATCTGCTTTTGGCTCAGTTCATGATCCTAGGGTCCTGGGATCGAGTCCTGCATTGGACTCCCTGATCAGTGCGGAGTCTGGTTCTCCCTCTGCCTGCCACTACCTCTGCTTGTGCTCTCTCTCCCTCTGACAAATAAATAAAACCTTAAAAAAAAAGTAAGGATCCATGTGACTTCTACCCTCCCCACCCTTACCAAAGAGGAAGTTCCCACCCAAAGTCCAGCCTCCAATGGCCACTCTCCATGCAAGGACTCTGCTTTTCCAGGGCTCTGTGTCCTCCTCCTCCTCCTCCTCCTCACACAAACATGCTCTCATAGCCACCCACCTGAAAAAGACCCTCTGCAACGCCATCGCCCTCGACCCTACTCTCATTTCTCTGGTCATCACAGCACAACTTCTCAAAAAGAGTTGTCTATACCTGGTCTCTACTCCCTCATCTCCCACTCACTCCAATCTGGCTTCGGTCTCCATTACCTCTGATTAAGTTCACCACATTACAGCTAGGTCCCTGCTTACAATCCTTCATTAGACAATAAACTATATACACGCATTTGCTACCTAGCCCTTCAAACCTTGAAGAAACAAAGTACAGATGTATAAAGAGGAAGAAACCTCCAACAGAGATGATAGCAGGAGGGGACTTCTGAACAGATACATTTCACAAATTTCTAGATGCCAGAAGTAGGAGGAATATGTTGACTAATGGAACAGAGTAGAATGTACTACAAAGGAGATGGGAGTTAGAATCGTGTGCCGGCTAGAACCCCAAAGAGGCTCTCAGAGGAGACCAGGGACAAGCAGTGCCCTTCAAACTCTCATACACATGGATCACTTGGGGGGCTTGCTGAGCATCAGATTGTGATCCAGAAGGTTGGGGCAGGGCACTTCCAGAAAGCTCCCATGTGAGGCTAATGATACTGGGGCTGATCAGTGGCACCCTTTCAACGGCAAAGTGCTACTTTCTCCCATGGGCAAGAAACCAAGGGGTCTTTTCTAAATTCCAGAAAGGGCTGGAACTTTCCCTTCCTCCCAGCAAGGCTCCTGGTACGGCTGACAGCAGCCCGTGAAACCCATCTCTACCTGGCCTCTGAGGGTCCATGGCATGAGGACTGACTCCTATCTGCTTACCCTGCAAAACCAACTCTGGTTAATCTGCCCTGCCCCCCACGGAACTCCTATTCCAAATCTCTCTTGTGAGAGAGACCCCGCAGAAAGTGGGGGACTCCACCAGAGCAGAGGCAGTGTGCCAGCTACCCAGGCCTCTTGTTCCCAACCTGAATGGCTCCCCTGGGCTAGAGGAAGAGATCCAGCAACATGGAAGGGAGACCAATTCTGTCCCTAAAGGAAATACAATATTCTGGGAAAAATTCTAGAGGACAATATAGCTATAAAACCAGAAAAGAAGTATCCACAAACAAGAAAGAAACAGACAATAAAAGAGTTCAGAGATTAAAAATGGATTAGCTACAAATACAAAACAACAGTGTGGCATTATTTATAATAGGAAAAGGCTGAAAAGGATCCAAATGTCCATCCATAGAGAGCTGCTCAAGTAAAGCACAGTTCATCTATACAACAAGGGTCTATGCAGCAGGAACAAAAAGAATGAGGAAGAGAAAACTCCATACTGCCACAAAAAAGGAGGGAATCTACACTGATAGGGAACAATCTCCAGGATAGACCAAGTGAAAACAAACTAAAAACAAATGTGAAACATATCCATCATGCTAATTTTCTATGTAAGGAAGAAGGAGAAATAAGAATACATGTCTATTGGCTTATCTTTGTAGGAGGAAACACTAGAAGGATGAGCAAAAAACTAATAAAATGATCACCTATAAGGGGACCAAGGGGGGGGGGTAGAAACAGAAATGTGACTTCTGAGTATATATTTCTTATATAGGGTTGGCTTAAAAAAATTCAAGTCTGTTATACTAGATTCAACAGACATCATCTTGCATTTCAATGCTGCTCATGTGTACATAAAGTGTGGGCATATAAGCCGTTAATATAAAGAATCACTATTACAGTCGTAACTTATTATTCTATGATCATAACTAAACAAGATTCAGTGAAGTAGCAATTCCCCATATTAAATTAAGGTTGACTTTTGAACCATTAAATACTTTACATATTTCAAAAATAGAGAAAAAAAGCAAACAACGCTGAAAATAAACTTAGCTGTATATCAAATCAGTAACATAACCACACAGAAAAGAACTATTTCAAATGACTTCCCCCCAACATATTATAAAGTTTAAACATACAGAAAATTTGAGCAAACTGCACAAAGAACACTCACATACCCATCACCTAGACTCTGCCGCTGTTTACATCATTCATTTATCCAGCAATCCATCTTATTTTTGATGCATTTCGAAGTTTACACACCAGTACACCCAAATACTTTGGCATGCATATCATTAACTAGAGCTGAAAACTCATTATCATTTTTTTTAGGTAAAATTTACCTCTAGTGAAATGACAAATCTTTTAAGTGTATCATCTGATGAGTTCTGTCAAGTGCATGCATCTGTATAAGCCAAACCTCTATTAAAACAGAAAACATCACTATGGCCACAGAAGTTCCCTGGTACCATTTCTCATTCAGTCATACTCAACATCCTCATCAACATTTGGTATTGTCAATTTTCAATTCTGGCCATTCTGGTGGGTGTGTAGTGGTATTTCATTGTGGTTTTAATCTGCATTTCTCTGATGGGTAATCAGATGCCTTCCTTTGTGAAGTATCTATTAAAATCTCTTCCCCTTTTTATTTTTGAACTGTGAGTTCTTTATATATTCTAAATACAAGTCCTTTGTCAAATATATGACTTTCTATTTTCTCTATGACTTGTCTGAACTATTTTCTCAGTGATTTGTCTTTTCATTTTCTTAATGGGTACCCCTTGAAGGGCAAAAGTTCTAAATTTTAATGTTTAAGTTTCCTAACCCCAGTACCTCAGAATGTGACCTTATTTGGAAATAGGGTCGTTGCAGATGTAATTAGTTATGATGAGGTTATCCTGGAATAGGGTGGACCCCTAATCCACTATGACTGGTGTTGTTATCAGAAGACAGCTATGTGAAGGCACAGACACATGAGGACAACACCATGTGATAAGGAAGGGAGACACTGCAGTTATGCAGATGCAAGTCAAGGAACATCAAAGATTGCCAGCAAACCACCAGAAGTTGGTAAGAGGCAAGGAAGCATTTCTCTACAGGTTTCAGAGGGTCCATGGCCCTGCTGACACCATGAGTTTGAAGCTACCCAGTTTGTGGTATTTTGTTACAGCAGCTCTAGAAAACTAACATGGATAGGGTCAAGGTTCATTTTTGTCTGATTTAAACATCATTTGCTATCATCCAGAACCATCTGGTGAAAAGGCTGTCCTTTCTCCCATTGAACTGCTCTGGTGCCTCTTAAAAATAAAAGGATCATTGGGGCACCCGGATGGCTCAGCTGGTTAAGCATCCAACTCTTGATTTCGGCTCAGGTCATGATCTCAGGGTTGTGAGACCAAGCTCCACATCAAGCTATGTACCAGGCATGGAGCCTGCTTCAGATTCTCGCTCTCCCTCTCCAACCCCCTCTTCTTGTTCTCTCTCTCAAACAAAAAAAAAAGAATGATCATATAACTTTGGTTGATTCCTGGGCTCTCTATTCTACTCCACTGAAATACATGTTTATCCTTATGCAAGTACCAAGCAGTCTTGATTACTGTAGATTTATAGTAAGTCAAAGTCAGGTAGGGTAAATGTTCCAATTTTGTTGTTCTTCAAGATTGCTTTGAATGTTCTAGTACGTTGCATTTCCATATACATTTTAGAATCTGCTTGTCAACTTCTACAAAAAGCCTGTAGTTATGATTGGAATTATGTCTAATCTACAGATCAATATTGGGGAACTAACACCGTAAAAATCAGTCTTTCAATCCATGAACATGGTATATCGTTCTATTTATTTAGGTCATTAATTTCTTATAGCAATGTTTTCAGTTTCAGTGTACAGACCTTGTACATTTTTCATTAAATTATTCCTAACCATACTGCATTATAAATTTTATTTTTCAATTAATTTTTGTATAACTGACCTTTTGTCCTGAGACCTTGAATTCACTTTTTAGTTTTTGTTTTTCTTTTATAGATTCTCAACTTTTCTACATTACCTTTGAAAAGAAACAGTTTTATCTCTTTTTAACATTAATGCTTTTGATCTTTTCTTCCCTTATCATACTAGCTAAAACCTCTAGTACAATATTGAACATAAGTAATAAGAGTGGACACCTTTGCCTTTTTCGATTTTAGGGGTAACATGTTCAGTATTTTACTATTAAATACAGTTTATCTATAGCTTTCTTAAATGTATTGTATCAAATGAGGAATTTCCCTTCCATTCCTAATCTGGTGAGTTTCTATTATGAATGGGCAATGAATTTTATCAAATGCTTTTTCTGTTTATTGAGATAATTATGTTGTTTCTCCTTTATTCTCTTTTTAAAAAGATTTATTTATTTATTTGAGAGAGAGAGAGCATGTGTTTGTGCACGCACAAGTGGGGTGGGGGGGCAGAGGAGGAAGGACAGGGACAAGCAGACTCCACGCTCAGTGTGGAGCTCAATGTGGGGCTCGGTCTCACGACCCTGAGATCATGACCTGAGCTGAAATCAAGAGCTGGCCACCTAACAAATTGAGCCACCCAGGTGGCCCCTCCTTTATTCTCTTAATATAGTGAATTACAGAGTGGTTTTTGAATGTTAAATCACATTTTTAAAAAAGATTTTATTTGTCAGAGAGTGAGAGAGAGAGAGCACAAGCAGCGGAAGCAGCAGGCAGAGGGAGAAGCAAGCCCCCCACTGAGCAAGGAGACCGATGTCGGACCCGATCCCAGGACCCCGGGGTCATGACCTGAGCTGACGGCAGACACTTAACCAACCGAGCCACCCAGGTGTCCCACACCTTTCTTCTTTTCTAATAAATGCATTTAAAGTTACAAATTTCAGGGGCGCCTGGGTAGCGCAGTCATTAAGCGTCTGCCTTCGGCTCAGGGCGTGATGCTGGCGTTCCGGGATCGAGTCCCACATCGGGCTCCTCGGCTGAGAGCCTGCTTCTTCCTCTCCCTCTCCCCTGCTGTGTTCCCTCTCTCGCTGGCTGTCTCTCTGTCACATAAAAAAAAAAAAGTTATAAATTTCCCTCTGAGTACCCCTTTAGCTGCATCTTACAAATCTTAATACGTTTTATTTTCATGATAATTCATTATTGCTTGAAATCTTTTCTAATTTTTCTTTTGACTTCTTCTTTGACCCATGGGCTATTCAGAAGTGTATTATTTTTTAAACAGTTGGGGTTCTTCTTCTAGATCTTATTGTTATGATTTCTAATTTAATCCCATTCTGACCAAAGAACATAACTGAAACTTCTGAAATTTATTGAGACTCGTGTTATGGTCCAGCAAAATGATAACACTGTTGAACTGTAATTATGTACATTGGAAAAGAATGTGTTCTGCAATTGTTGAGTGTTATTCTATAAATGTCAATTAAGTCAATGTGACTGGTAATGTTCAGATCTACATCCTGATTTTTTGTCTAGTTCTAACAATTACCAAGAGTATTAAAATTGCCAAGTATGATTACAAATTTGTCTATTTCTCTAATTTTGCCAATTTTTCTTCATGTATTTTGCAGCTTTGTAATTAGGCACTTACATATTTGTGACTGTTAATGTCTTTCTGATGAACTGACCCTTCTCTCATTATGAAGTGTGTCTCTATCTCTGGTAATATCCTTTGATCCTTTGTTTTGAAGTTTGCTTTTTTTTTTTTTTTTGGTTTTAGTATTGCTACTCCAGCTTTCCTACACTTACTGTTTCCACACTATACCTTTTCCCATACTTCTATTTTCCACCTAATGGTGTCTTTATATTAAAACTGTTTCTCTTATAGACAACATATAGTTGGGCCTTGATTTTTTTTTAAGTAGGCTGCTCACCCACTACAGAGCCCAACTTGGGACTTGAACTCATGACCTTGAGATCAAGACCTAAGCCGAGATCAAGAGTCAGACACTTTTAACCAACTGAGCCACCCAGATACCCTGGGCCTTAATTTTTAATCCAACCCATAGTCTCTGCCATTTAACTGAAATGTCTAATCCATTTTCATTTAATGTAATTATCTATATGAGTGGATTTAGGACTACTGATTCCTGCTTTCATTATGAGCGTATTTTCTTTTACATCCTTGATCACAGTTACAACAGCTGCTTTAAAATCCTTCTCTGCGGGGCACCTGGGTGGCTCAGTCAGTTAAACGTCTGCCTTCAGCTCGGGTTGTGATCCCAGGGTCCTGGGATTGAGCCCCACATCGGGCTCCCTGCTCAGTGGGGAGCCTGCTTCTCCCTCTGCCACTCCCCCTGCTTATGCTCTGTCAGATAAAAAAAAATCCTTCTCTGCTAATTCCAACACTTGGGTCATTTTGGGGTAGGTTGCCATTGATTGCCTTTTCTCTTGAACAGGGATGGGCAAAGTATGACCTGCAGGCTCAATGTGACCCACAGGCCCAATGTGACCCACTGACTATCTTTGTAAATAAAATTCTATTGGAATGCAATCATGCCTACTCATTTATAGGCTGCTTTCACACTACAACAGCAGAGTTGTGTAGTTGTGACAGAGACTATATGGCCAGCAAAGCCTAAAATAGTTACTATGTACAGAAAAAAAATTCGCTTACCCCTGCCCCTGAGTAAAAGTCACATTTTCCTATTTTTTCAAATGTCCAGACATTGTGAAAGATACACTGTCAGACTTTGGGTTCTGTTATGTTCCAATAAAGAGTATCAATTTATTTTAGCAGGCAACTTGGTAGAATTCAAACTCCAAACTGTCTTCCCTATGGTAGGCAGCATCTGAAATCTCTGTTCATTTCTTTTGCATTAGCTGACTTTAGCCAAGTTTATAAGAAGAATTTGGGTCCCCTGCCTGTGGCTATCTGCTTTACAGGATTTCTACTCCTGGTTTCCAGCTGCTGTGGTTGCTGTGAACTCTGTCCTGTGATTTTTCAACCACTGAGACTGCAGGTTAGTAGTATTGGTATTATAATTTTATAACTATTTTATGTATATTATTAAAGCAAATAAAGTATGTTAATTAAGAATGAACATCTTTGGGGCACCTGGGTGGCTCAGTTGGTTAAGTGTCCAACTCTTGGTTTTGGCTCAGGTCATGATCTCAGGGTCCTGGGATCGAGCCCTGCATCGTCAGGCTCCCCCACTCAGCGGGGAGTCTGCTTCCCCTTTCCCTCTGCCCCTCCCCCACTTGTGCACTCTGTCTCTAAAATAAATAAATCAATCTTAAAAAAAGAATCAACATTTTCAGTGTAAGAAAAACATATAAATTGATAAAAGTTAAAGATAAGCCCTCAAATGTTAAGTTTCCACTAAAGACATCATTATGTATACATGAGTTTAAAATTTTTTTCAGCATTTTTTTTAAAGATTTTATTTATTTATTTGACAGAGAGAGCCAGCGAGAGAGGGAATACAAGCAGGGGGAGTGGGAGAGGAAGAAGCAGGCTCCCAGCAGAGAAGCCCGATGTGGGACTCAATCCCAGAACGCTGGGATCACGCCCTGAGCCGAAGGCAGATGCTTAACGACTGCACCACCCAGGCGCCCCTCAGCATATTTTTTAGCTTTGTCCACTGAGAGAGCCTAGACAAAATGTCACCCCAGTAAGAATGAGCACACCTAGCACCCAAATCTTGGCTCCTAAATACCATTTTCCACTAAAAGGAACCAGAACTCTTGGAACCAGTTTTGGGGCAGGAAAAGCACACATGGAAAAAGCACACATGCTTTCTTGTGCCAGAAAGCAAAAAAATTACTCAAAGACTACTCAATGAGAGTATGCCAAGAGGACATAGGTGCCAGCATAAAGGGACTCACACTGACCAACTGTGGAATACTTTGATAAAAAAAATAGTGACTGTAGCTGAATTGTAAAACATTAAATAGATAAAAATCCATGAGTCCATACTGACACAGAAGTGAAAACATAACAGCAGATAGTTTGCCACAATCTGGGGGTGACTATTGCACCAACTCCTTACTTTGGAATTTAGTAATTAATTTTTTTTAAAGATTTTATTTATTTATTTGACAAAGAGAAAGACAGCCAGTGAGAGAGGGAACACAAGCAGGGGGAGTGGGAGAGGAAGAAGCAGGCTCCTAGGGGAGGAACCCGATGCGGGGCTCGATCCCAGGACTCCAGGATCCCGCCCTGAGCTGAAGGCAGACGCTTAACACTGAGCCACCCAAGCGCCCTTGAAATTTAGTAATTAATTTAGTAATTAAAGGCAAAGATTTAGTACTTATGCTGTCTTTTTAGGGGGAATTACAGATCCTCCTTACTTGACGAGGGAAAGTTCTTTACAGAAGAATGCCAGTATTAAATGTAGAAGAGATGACAGAATTAGAAAATCCATCATTTTGTAACTCCCAATGAAATAACAGATTGAGGCAAGCAAGGATCATCAATGAATGCTAAAATCATTAGATGAATAGTTGTTGGGAAACAGAATCTTTGTGTCGTGCCAAAGCATCATACCACATATTACTTACAAATTACAACAGGAAAACTGTGCATCTGCATCTGGAAAGATCCAGCAGTCATCTGCTTCTTCAACCAAATGGCAAAATGTAGCATCAGGAGCCACAGAACTATCCGGTATATTCCTCCTGATCTGATACTAATACAAAATAATCTTGCCCAAAATAGTTACCTAAGCAAGCCCTCAAGTCTAACCTCTCATTTATAATTAATTACAAGGGGTAAACAGGAAAAGAGACACATGTAGAATGTGGGCCTTCTGTAAAACAACTGGGCTGCTTGCTTCAAAAATTGTCACCAAGTGGACTGGAGGTGGGGAGATTTCTTATTAAAAGAGAAAAGGGATGCAAGGTATAAATCTTAATTGCTTTCTAGTTCCCCTCTTCCCTAATAGCTGTAAGAATCATTTGGGAGAAATCAGAATTTAGAATGGCTGTCTGATGATAACATTAGAGAACTGTCAATGTTTGTAGATGTGCTCAGGGCATTGTGTTATATTGGAAATTATCCTTATTTTTAGGAGATGTATGCTGAAGTACTTAGGGATGAAATGTCATGATGTCTGTGATTTCCTTTCAAATGGTCACCAAAAAGATATAAAAATGCACATATCCAAACAGACCAGGCAAATATGTCAAAATGTTAACAATTGTTCAATCTAGGCAGTGGGCACATAGGCTTCACAGTAAGTAGAGAAAAAGATTTGGCTGAAATAAAGAATTTAACAGAAGGGATGGAAATAGAGTCTAGGAGATCTTCCAAAATTCAGAGTGAAAGAAAACAAAAGGAAAATATGAGAAGACTGAGACAGAGGACCAATATAAGAAGTCCAAAATTAAGCTGAAAGGAATCTCCATAAAAAAATGGAAAATGAAACATATTTTTTAAAAAAGAGCTGACAATAGACAAAAGTATTCTGACTGAATGACCCCAGTACAATGAGTGAAAAAGACACAACTCCAGACACATTCTCATGAAATTTCAAGACACCAAAGAAAAAGAAAAAAAATCCTAAAAATTTTCCAGGGAAGAAGAGAGAAAAGAAGGCAACCTATAAAAGAACCACAATCAGATTGACATCAGATGTTTCTTCCATTAGTGACTTTGCATGCTAAAAGACAATGGAAGCAGTGCTTTCAAAGTTAGGAGGAAAAATGATTTTCAACTTGGAATCTTATGCTCAGTCAACAGAATAGAAGAGCAGAAGAGAAGCATTTCAGACATGCAGTGACTCAGAAGACTTGTCTGTTACAATGCTTTTGGCTGCAGGTAACAGAAAAGCCAACTCAAACTGGCTTACACAGTAAGAAAATATATTCTCAAATAACTGGAAGCCCAAAGCTGGGGCAGGCCCCAGGTTCCTCCTGTCCCTCTGCTCCCCCATCCTTGGTGAGAAGGTGCTGTCACTTCCTACTAAGTGAGGCTCAGTACCTCATTCTGAGGCTACACCAGAACTGCTAACAGCACTTCCTGATTTACATCCAGTGGGGGAAATATAGTCTACCCTGAACACACCATCAAAGCCCTTCCCTTCATTCTGAGTGAACCAACTGAGACCATAGGTCCAACCTTGATCAGTAACAGTTGCTAAGGGAATGCAGTGTGCAGAATGACTTAAGGATCCTTGCTGGTGGTGGGAGTAAGGTAGGAAAGTGAATTATACCAGGGTTCTGTTAGGAATGGGTAAAGAGGGAATGGACATAGGTAAGCAACAGGAGTGACCACTACAGTTTACTACCCCACACCCTATCTTGGTAAGTTATTTAAAAATGTATTCCAGAAAACAAGGAGTAAGCCATGTAAAAGACATGGCTTCTGGGAAACAGTGGTTCCCAACTCAAGAGCTCAGTGAAGGGAAGATCCAGGTGGCAGCTGTGTACAACCTTAGAAAGCAAGTACTTGTCCACATTGCAGGAGGGGATCAGAGAACTCTGAGTGGAATCTCTGAGAGGGGAAGGGGAGATGATGACACAGAACTGTAGGAAATAAACAGCACAACTGAAAAGATTTTACAAGATCTGGGAATACTATTAAAGAAGAGCAAAAGGCAATCAGAAACATTGGTAAGATCTGTACAAGAAAGCCAAGGTCCAAATATGAAGCAGGTTAAACTCTGGCAAGGATTTTAAGCAGGTGATGGAGTCTAAGAAAAGAGGATCCAATTTACCTTGCTTGCCCATTCTGCTTTGAATGGTCTAGCAACTGTGACTCCAAACCTATAAAGAAGGAAATATAATCCTAGCATCTGTGACTTGGCCTCAGGGTAAACAATACTTACATATGTGTAACAGTGTCAATGACGTTGACAGGTTTTCAACTTTAGAATTAACCTATGACCACTTGGATGTGGTTGTAGGGAAGAACACAAATATTAACAATTTTAAGAACTGATATGGTCAAGTGTAGCTTTTAGGAGGTAAAGTGGGGAAAAGGTGGGAAGAAAAGCAGGGCCATTAGTATCCTCACCTTAACAGAGGGGAAGTGCCATGTGGACTAAAGCTGATGGAACAGGAACCACTGAAGTTAAAGAGAAAATGTGAATATGAGTCTCAACATTGGAGGTGATGTATGCTAAGCCATCCTGTTTCATTTCAGGGAGTTATTTAATATAATTCCCCAAAGTTGGTAAATCAAGAAAGCTGTATAAGCATATGATTTAATTTCGAAGGTAACCATCAAAGAAACTGAAAGTAGAAACAGTTAAAAGCTGTCATATCTGGGTTGTGGAACAGGAAGAGGAAGGGGTAGGCTGTTGTTTTCACCATAACCTGTTCTGAGACAAGTTATATTGTTATCGAGTGGTTGTAATATTTTGATAAAAACTCAAACCCTAAACAACCTAACCCTTCAACAGTTTCCTACTGCTCTGAGATTAATATAAAAAATCCTACACTGGGGCGCCTGTGTAGCTAAGTTGGTCAAAGCATCTGACTCTTGATTTCCACTCAGGTCATGATCTCAGGGTTGTGAGATGGAGCCCCGTGCTGGGCTCTGCTCAGTGCAGTGTGCTTGAGATTCTGCCTTTCCCTCTGCCCCTCCCCCTGCTTAAGCGCACTCACTCTCTCTCTAAAATAAATAAAATCTAAAGAAAAATCCTGCACCTAGCCCATCAACCTGTCTCCCTACATCAGGGCCACCCCCCCATCTCTGTTCCAGCCACATAAGTCTTCCTTAAGTGCCTCAGACAGCTAAGCTCCTGCCAGGCTCAGGGTCTTCACACATGCTCTTCTCAGTTAGGAAAGCCCTCCCTCATTCTGCATCTTGCCCACTTCTGTTCACCTCTCAATTTTCGGCTTCAACACTGCCTCCTTAGCATAGGTTTCCTTATCCCTTCCAAGCTGGACTGTTTCCCCATTACTCATGATCATGGTGAGCAGCCCCCCCCCACCTGTCCTTCAGAGCACTTAGTCTGCTGTAATTACGTAATTACTTGTCAATTATTTAAAGTCTGTCTCTCCCGCCAAACTTAAGTTCCACCAGGGAAGGTACCAATCTGTCTCAGTCGTCCTACAGCCTGCCTACTACAGTGCCTGAGGTACTGTAGACACCTAACTCCATCGTGGAATGGTTGGATGACAGCCTGACGAACTGCAGATTCTTCAGCTTGGAGCAGCAAGGAATTCAGTACTTAAACTGAACTGTATTGGCCAGATGAAAAGTTACTAAATGTGGAGCAATACCATCATTTAGAATTGAGTGTCAGTATAACAAATAGTCCTATGAAATGTGTAGTGTTCCATGAGTGTCAGTGAGGAAGTTGTTCAATGTCATCCAAAGTCCTGCTGCATCCACTGAGAGGTGACTTGTGGCTTAGACTGGGGCCTTAGCATTAGAGATGGTGAGAAGTAGTTGGCTCTGAGGTACATTTTGAATGTAGATCCCCACAGGAGTTGCTGGTAAGGGAAAAAGCAGAATCAAAGGATAACTCCTAGAATTCTGAATTGGTAACAGGATATTGATGTTACTTACTGGGATAAAAAAGAGGAGGAAAAGCAGATTTGAAGGGGGAAAAAGCAAGAGAACTGTTTGGGACTTGTTCAGTTTGAAACATCTATGAGCAACTCAAGTGGAAATACTGAAGAGGCCATCCAATGTGAGGCTCAAGACCGTGGGGGGGGGGGGACTAGAGATGCAGGTCAGAGCATAGGTCATCAGCAGATGCAGGTCATCAGCATACAGCCTTACCTGTCACTCGGAGCAATGAAAACACATCATCAATGGATATGCCCCTAATTAAATTGAGGCACAAACCTCAATGAAATGTCATGTAGTCATCAAAAATGATGGTGTAAAGGGGCGCCTGGATGGCTGTCAGTTGAATGTCGACTCTTGATTTTGGCTCAGGTCATGATCTCAGAATCATGAGATCGAGCCGGTGTCAGGCTCCCCACTCAGCGGGGAGTCTGCTTCTCCCTCTCTCTCTGCCCCTTCCCCTGCTTGTGCCTTGCTCACTCTCTCACAAACACATTTTTAAACTATCTTAAAAAAAAAAAGATTCTCTCCCCCAACTCACACATGTTCTCTCTCTCTCAAAAAAATGACGGTATAAAGACATTAGCCAGACGTTATCTATCTGTAGATGCCACATTTATAGGCAATTCTTACTTTTCCTCTTTATCTTCTAAATTTTTTTCTGTTGAACAGATATTATTTTTATAATTAGAAAATGCAATTAAGGGGCACCTGGGTGGCTCAGTCGGTAAAGCAGCCAACTCTTGATTTTGGCTCAGGTCATGATCTCAGGGTCCTGGGATTGAGTCTCACACTGGGCTCCGCACTCAGCAGGTAGTCTGCTTCAGGATTCTCTCTCCCACTCTGTGCCTCCCCCTGCTCTTTCTCTAATAAATAAATAAATCTTAAAAAAAAGAAAACGCAATTAAGTTATTTTTTATCTTAGGGAAAGGTGGTGTTATCAATCTATTTTTACTGACATGGGTAGATATCTACAACCTATCACTGAGGAAGGAAGGCAAGTTAAAACAGCACATGTTATATGATCCCATTTATTTAAAACAGTATGTATGTATGCACAAGAGTGCATAAGAAAGACTCTAGAAGAATGTTTAAATGCTAACAACAAACATTACTTTGACACTACTATTTACCAAGCAATTTATGTGGTATTAAGTATTCTTGGGGAGTCTGACTGGCTCAGTCAGTGGAGTATGTGACTCTTGATCACGGGGTTGTGGATTTGAGCCCCACATTGGATGCAGAGATTACTTAAAAATAAAAAGTCTTAAAGAGAGGTATCCTTAAACAGCTTTAGTTGAATTACACTTTGCACGGATTCTACTCAAGTGCTGACTGCTCCGATGTTTATAGTTGCATGGTATAATGTACATAGGTGTTCTTT
Organism: Ursus maritimus; assembly: GCF_017311325.1. Lineage (NCBI taxonomy): Eukaryota > Metazoa > Chordata > Mammalia > Carnivora > Ursidae > Ursus > Ursus maritimus. Next base: position 1,639,849 of record NW_024423319.1, on the reverse strand, counting down.
ACCTTTTTCTGCCATGGAGCCTTTGGGCTCCCTGGAACCCTCCTCAGAAGAATGTTTTGAAATGCATAAAATTAAATGCATAGAAATTAACGACATATGTTGAGATGGGTGCTAGAGTAATATGTGCTTCTTTAGGAAACCATTAAATAACTAGGTCTGGTAACTACCCTAGGTTTGAAGCATGACAAGGACGAATGATTTTTCCAAAATATCTGTAACTGTAATGTGATAAGAAAGCACCTTCCACCTCTATTGGTGACAAAGTCACAGGTACTCCTTATACTACCATGGTCTGTGGCCTACATTTGTCATTGAAGGAAAACTGAACTTTCAGCGAGAGGTTAGTGAAAATTAAGATGAAGTATTTTTCCGATCCAAGGTCACAGAACCCATGGATCTTCAACCATGAGTCAGAACCCTTGGTCTAGGAAGATACAGACCAAATAGTAACAGCGGTTTTCGCCACATGGTGGAATTTCCAGAGTGATTTCCATATGCATTTTCTGAATTTTCTACAATGATGTTTTACTTGTGTAATTAAAAAATAAACAGCTTAATAAATACATTTTTAAAAGATTTTATTTATTTATTTGACAGAGAGAGAGAGACAGCGAGAGAGGGAACACAAGCAGAGGGAATGGGAGAGGGAGAAGCAGGCTTCCCACCGAGCAGGGAGCCCGATGCGGGGCTCGATCCCAGGACCCTAGGATCACGACCTGAGCCGAAGGCAGACGCTTAACAACTGAGTCACCCAGGCACCCCAATAAATACATTTTTGTTTGTCTTAAACAACCTGGAAGAGTAGCTAAGAAATTTTAGACAGTTGCTTACAAGCCACATTTTTTTAATTGGGTAACCACTTAAAAAAGACTTTCAACTTTCCCTAACTCCTTAAGTATTATGACGACTTTAATCATTCCTATGTTCTTACGAGCCTAGAACAAAATTCACTAGAATTATTTATTCTGGAGTTAAGCGGAACAAAAAGACAAACTGTCACAACTGCAGACATTTGTCTGTTTTTTTTTTTTGTCAAGTGTAATTCCAAAAACAGCTGAAAATATTAGAGCAAATTAGTACTTAATATGGACTGATACCTTCTGCTGGTCACAAAACACAAAAAACACAGAGAAATTCATATTTTAAAAATATATTATGAAATATGTATAGACAAATTTAAAATATAACTTATCAAAGTAATGTCAAAACTTAAGTACCACTAGAAGTCCCAGAAAAACCAAAATACTTGAACATTTTAAAAAATAACCCACATGTAGAAAGTCAGCTCATGCTTAAAAGTGCTCAAGTTCGTGTTTTAGCAACGTGGAATGTTGCAAAGGAGATGGGAACAAAGGGAAATGTGCATATCTCAGAAGCCTTCTTTGCTTTCTTTCAAATCTAAAAATAAAACCTTTGGACTGCCCTATTAATAAATCTAGAAAATGGATGCCTTTTTTGTAGAAAGCTTTCACAAACAAAGAAATAAAAATATCTTCTTGGTTAATAGGACCAAAGGATGTAAACATAAACCAGATGTCAATTCCCATTTCTCTAAATTCCATTCTCCCTCTGGGCTCTGGTGGGGCTTCTGTTGTAAAGATGTTTCTACAGCACAACAGACATGTTGAATGAAGGTCTGTACAGAACGACATGGACCAAGCTCAAAAGCCAAGTACTGAGTGAAAAGAATGAGTTGAAGAATGTTACACAGAGCAGGAAACCTTTCTGTGTATTTGTAAAAACAGTTTTGAATGTTATATATTATTATGTGTAACACAGCATAAAGCTTACATGGAGAGTATTCCCCCTTACCTCTGAGGGACAGGCTACCTCAGGGAGGCAGGATAAGCAAGTGCAACCACGGCCTGGGATTTCACTGGACCTGACACGTTGGAATTCCACAGGAGGAGGAGGATGTGAATAGGGCAAAATGCTAACATTTCTGAAGTCCGAGTAGAAAGCACCTGAGAAGCTAACACATGAGCAGAGTGAAGAGGCCAGGAGGACTGCAGGAAGGCAAGACCTCAAAGGCAGAAGGATCAGGATGGCCTAAGGGAGGGCAGAGAAATAGGCATGCAGGAGAAGGGGCAAAGAGGGCTCTGATTCAACCTCCTGGGCCCAGGCTTGTGGGGATTACAGTGGTGCCATCCATGGTGGCTCATCAGGGTGGACCTGGTCCTCGACAAGAGAGTGAGCCTGCTTATGCACTGCTTCCTTCACCATGAAAATCTTGGTAAAAAAATCAATAAAATTAGCAGACCTAAGCAGTGAGTTCGGCACCAGAGTTGACTCTCACACCACCCAAGCTCCTGCCCTCTTCTCAGTATGGAGTATGAGAGAATGAAGTGTCTTAGAGAAGGGGAAGCCCTCTTCTCATGCGTCTCCTGGGGCAGAAAGGGAGGGAAGGAAGGTTCCACAAAAAGACCTGAAGCGGGAGCCCTGGGGACCTGATAGGTGGGTGGAAGTCAGCTCAGGGCAGATGGGCTTCAGAGCACTGCGTGATGGAAAGGGGACAGGATGGATGGCCAGAGCTCCTCACATTGCCTTTTGGGGCTCAGAACATCCCAGAATATGATGCGACTTAGAAAGAAAGCAGAGCCTGTTTGGCACAGCTGGTGTGGTGTGTCTGATTTCCTACCGGCACACTCTACCCTTCTCCTGGACTAGCTAATGTTGCCTTATCGTTCAGGTCTTGGAGGTCACTTTTCAAAGAAGTCTCCTCCCTGACCTCACTTCCAAGTCTAGGCAGGACCCCTCTAACATTTATATGCTCCCTTAGTGGTCAGTACTCTTCCATCACAGCATTTGGCCCCTTGTAAAGTAACAGTCTGTTTGCCTATCTGTATCTTCCTTTAGATCAGAAGATAGCTGAGAGTAATCCATAGCATCTAGACAGTAAATGACACATAATATATGCTAAATTGGTATAGGGTAAATTAGTCAAATATTGCTCTATAAAGAGTACAAGAATCAAAGAGAAATGAAGCAACAGCAATTTGGTCCTGAATACTTCCAGGATATTCCTTATGCATATTACAATACAAATAAGACAGAAGGTCCAGCAGCTTCAGGAGACTTTTCAACTCTGAGTCCCAAGGAGCCACTGCAATTTAGTACCAAAATAAAAATGCTCCATTTTCTTCAAAATTCACAAATGAGAACTGGCTGAAGTTCCTCTTGTCAAGTACAGGGTCCTGCCTCACAGGCTCTGCTCACATGAGGTCACATCTGATGAAAGGGAAGTTTCTGAAGTTTTGCTTTCTAGCGCTAACTGCTAAAAATGATTTCTTCCTAGCCTAATTAACGGCTCTCTAGTCTCTACAAATAGCACTGCAGCCATAAATTTGTGTGCTCATCTATTTATATATCATCTTTTCTTTAAAACTATGCGATTAACAGGCCACCCTTGATTTAGCAATATCTCTCCAAGTTTAAAATGCATATACCCTTTGACCCAGCAAGTCCCACATCCAGGAATTTCTTTTACAACCCTTAAAAAGAATGATATGGCTCTAGAGAAACTGATATCAATCTCCAAGATACATTAACTAAAAGCAGTAAATTTTGGAAAATGTGCAAAGTGTTTTACCATTTGTGTAAAAATGCACACCCACCCTTGTTTGTGTATATGCCCACAAAATATATAAACACAATTATAAAATAAATAATAATATGAGGTATCTAGAATAGTCAATTTCATAGAAACAGAAAGTAGAAGGGTAGATGCCAAGTGGGGGAGGGGGGATAGGGAGTTAGGGTTTAACGGAGATGGTTTCGGTTTTGTAAGATGAAAAGGGTTCTGGAGACACATAATGGGGACAGTTGTACAAGAATGTACTTAATGTCACAGAAGTGTACATTTAAAAATGGCTAAAATGCTAAATTTTATGTTATGTATATTTTACCACAATTTAAAAATTACACCCAGGTACATGTGCGCGCGCACGCAGACACACACACACACACACACACTAATAAGAAACTGGTAATGATGGCTTCCTCCAGGGAGATAAATGGATATTTGGGGACAGGATGGCAAGGAGCTCTTTAACCATATAACCTCTTACACAACCTTTTTCACTCTGTACTATGTACCTATTTTTAAAAATTCATTAAAAAACCCAGGCTTATACAGAAAGCTTTTTCACTCTGTACTATGTACCTATTTTTAAAAATTCATTAAAAAACCCAGGCTTATACAAAAAATGACATAAGTCATTTCTATCCTTTCTCTAAGTAAAAAATATTTTTCAATCCAAATCAGGATTCCACTTCACCTATTTTTAAAAATTCATTAAAAAACCCAGGCTTATACAGAAAGCTTTTTCACTCTGTACTATGTACCTATTTTTAAAAATTCATTAAAAAACCCAGGCTTATACAAAAAATGACATAAGTCATTTCTATCCTTTCTCTAAGTAAAAAATATTTTTCAATCCAAATCAGGATTCCACTTCAGTTTGAAGGTTATTTATTAGATTTAAATGATGCAAGTTGCAAAAAATTACTTTTTCCCTAAGAATATATTCACCAAAAGCCTGCCTTTATTTTTATGAGCTATTATAGAAATGCTTCAAAATCATCATGGAAGAAAATTACCATTTTTATCAGTACACAACTTTTATTCCATCACAACCGAGCCAGCTGAATATAGAACTGTTTCAACAGCAAAAAGCCCTCATCATAATTCAAGACAAAAATCAGCCTGCAATTACATGAGTTAGGAAACAAACGATGCTTATGTTGCAGTCTACCCTAGGCTCTCACTTCTGTGTCAGAATCTAAAACACACACACACGCGCAGATGCACGCACCCTCTGGATTCCTTCTAGTTTATCCAAAACCTACTTTGTGAAGATCCACTATTTTCTTGAGTCTTCTGGAATGAGCACTGTAGCCGTTGCCACTGGTACTGCAACCTCTGTAGCCCTGCCCCAAGTGGAGGAGAATGCAGCACTTGCAGGGCCCAACATTGCCCCTGCCTTGAATCCGGGGCTCAAGTACTTGTTGGGTGAATGAATAGATGATTATATGCTGACCAGCTTGCCATCAAGTCTCACAAAGAAAAACTTCAGAAAGAAAAGAGTAAGAGATGCTTTGCTTATTTGAAGTCAACATATGATAAAGGTTAAGACCAGATGATTGAATCACCAAATGGCCGTGACACAAATGGACAACTTACCTATAAGATTGTTTTGTATATATCAATATAGTACATCAAGTTTTTTTAAGAAGAAAAATATATAGATGAATACTGACATGTTCTTAAGGTAGCAAAGGACTTTCTAAGTATAAAAGCAAAAGAAAAAAATCCTAAAAGAAATTTTATGTATCAAAAGACAAGGAGAATCAAAAGATATACAACAAGGTAGGAAAAATATCTGCATGATGACAAAGAGCATCCTTAATACATTACAAGTTGTTACAAATCAACTTAAAAAACAAATATCCTGATGAAAGAATGAATGCAGAACACCAACAGGCAGGCAATTCACAAAGACCAAATACAAATGGCTGATGATTACTGAGGTTCAGCCTTAGTAGTAACCCAAAGAGCACAAATTTAAAGATGGGCATCCAATTCTGGGAGGGTATGGGAAGTGGCACTTTCTCAGACTGTCATGGGAACTGAGACAGCCATTTTGGAAGGCAATGTGGTGGTACCCATCAGCAACTCCAAGTCTAGGCAGCTGTTCTTCAAAAAGACTGGCACATGAGGAAGTTCAATCCAGTAGTATCTTTAATAGCGAACCACTGGGAAAGCCAATAGGGGGGACAATGCATGACAGTAAGTCAGCAGCAGATCACACTGCCATTTAACAGAAATGAGGCAGAGAGAACATATCACAAGGACAAATGAAGAATATGTATAATATCATCCTCATTTTGTTAAAAACACAGAATGTACATATTTGTTTGGCCTAAGAAGATTAAGAAGGATCTACATTAATAGTGGTTACTCTGGGTAGTGAGCACGGAGAGTAAGGGGAACTTTCATCTTTTTACATAGTACACTTTAGAATGGTTTGTTTTCTATTAAAGCATGCATTATTTTTATAATTTCTTAAAAAAAAGGAAAAGAAGAAAAATAGTAAGATATCAAACGCTTAATCTAATAAAGACAAGCTCTATCCTTGGAGAATTCCCTTCAAACTTTCTTGAAGCTCAAATGGCTGTGTCTTTTCCACTCATAAGTAATAATGTTTTTAAACATCTCTTTCTTTCTACATTTCTTAGAAGAAACTATATAGAGTGACCATTGCCTGTTTCATAAAATCCATTCATAATCTGAGAAAAAGACTATTAAAAACATAAGCCACCCCCAGGCCTAACATCTACCAGAAGAGACCCATTCACTGCCCATATTACATTTAGTCCACACACTTTCTGAGACAATGCACAAAGCACCAGCCACACAACTCCCACCAGCATAAATACGTGGTGTACAAAGAACGTCCTGTCAGCAGGGCCCAGAGTACACCCTGCAGCAAAAAGGAGAAATGACACTTTGAGTCACAGGACCAGGACTGGAACCAAATTTGGGACTTGGAGACAGTACAATGCTCTTCACTTCCTTCCACACCTTCTATTCTCCTTTACCCAAACCCTGCCCCTTTCACCTTCCCCTAATAGGCTATGTTACAGATGTCCACAAAGCTTTAGACTGAGGTGTCAGAAACCACCAGAGACACACAACAAAGTGCTACTTGGGGGGGGGTCTCAGCTGGAATCACAATGGCAGCATATGTGTAAACTCACACTTTTTTCTTAGGAAAAGGAATGGAAAAATTCAATTAGTACATTCTGCCCTACCCCATGGAATGTTTGAAATCCAGGTGTCAAAACATCAAATGTGGAGTGACCACTGATTTTAAAAAAGCTTGAGATATTGAGCCTGACAGTTGGGAAATTAAAGAAACCGCTCATTTTTACAAAATTAAAGTCCACACAATGGCACCAAAGTAGTCAAGAGTGTGGCTTATAGAGCACCTGAGTGTCAGACATCATATGGCTTGGATCCTCAGCTTTTCAAAAGGCATTTGTTCTGCTCCAGAGTTCCAAGAGCCAGACCTGTGTCTGGGTGTTCTCTTTAGTTCCCGTGGGAGGAGAGTAGCAAGCACAGCCATTAGCCATGGGCTCTGCTGTTCTACGACAGCTTTCAGGAAGCCATCCTTCTAGGGACCACACACCAGTTCCCATATCTGAAAATGTTTTACCACTGCTCACTAACATTGACCAGGAAGTCATTTACACAAAACCAAAGCAAACAAAGCACCATGCTGAAGACCGCTAGGCAACAGCAGCAGTGGCAGGTGAAGAGCTCAGTCAAAGCGCTCTCAGCTCAGCTGACCTGCTTCAAGGTGAACTGAAGTTGCAGATCACCAGTTCCGGCTCTAATCTGACGCCCGCCCCCAGATCACACTGAGGCTACCATGTAACCCTACCCAAACTGACCTTTCAGGGCTCAGGGAAGTGACTTTTTTTTATTATATGGCACAGTTTGGCACAGTTATATCTTTAGTCTTTGGGGTACTTTTATACTGTCCAAGAGTAGTACATCTTGTTTTTTTTCCTTTTTATTTTTTTTTTTAAAAACAGATGGCCAAACCAGGACATATACTAAAAAAAAAAAAAGGAAGGTTACTTACCTGAGCCCTAACATTCCAGCTACCATGGAATCCTGTTGGAGCTGGTCTACAGAAGCAAGATGTATTCTGGGGAGTCACATGTCACATCAAAGCAGGAACTGGTGAGTCTGTATTTTTATGGAGCCTAAAACAAAGAAAATCGTAAGTTGAAAGCCCCCATTGTGCTGCACGACCTTTTTCCCAGGGCTATTTGGGACATTTTGAAGATAAACATATAGACAAAGTACTATGCTATTTCCCAGCTTACCTACTAAGAAACAAAGGATAAACCGCAAATTACTAGCACATAACACACAGTCCTAAAATAAAGATTCATGTGTGTTAGAATTGACACTATCACAAGTCTTGTCACCTCTGAGGGACACTTTGACACTATAATGCATACTGTTAGTGGTGATCCCTGGTATTTCTTGCACTATGTCATACAGAAATACCCAGGGAGAGAAAACATGTTCAAGAGAACACGCAACATCAAAATGTCATCCCAAAAAGAACACATGAAAACCAGAGGCAAAGTCTCCCTTTTTTTCCAAGCAGCTGAATTTGAAATGAGCTGCTATAACATCACTTAGAGGAGCTTTAAACCTGAGGGGGGCGGGAAGCAGCACCAACAGAAACCAAACGCCCTGGGAGATCCAAAGCCCTCCTCCAATATATGCAAGACTGTTCCAGAGAGATCACTTTTAAGCCTCTCAGGTCAGTTAAACCACAATGCTCAACAAACTAAGTTATTAGTGTGACAGTTTCTCTCTTGCTTTTGAATACATTCAAAAGAAGACTTTTGTCATTACATTTTTCATCAAGATAACATCATTTCCTTGTTAAAATCTAAACTGCCCCATATTAGCTAATCTCTGGTTAGCTTGCTGGCCCAAGAGCAGCACTTTTACCTCAAGACTAAAAAAGCGTAGAGTACACAACTTAGAGACTATTCACACAAACAATTACTCATGTAATTAAACCCAGAGGAAGGGCAACACCAACCAAGTCTTTTTACAGCTGGTCTATAACTACCAGGATGGTACCTAGAATTATCTATTGAGGTGCAGTGAGGCCTTACAATTCCCTTAAACAGTTGAGTCATAGAATGCTTTGAAATCCAGAAGTCAAGGTAACAGTACTACTCAGCTATATAACAAAAATCAAACTGGTATCCTGGCTGGGAGGCCCTGGCAAAGCTACAACTTCTCACAGCCACGGTTTGTTTTTTACTTGTAAACTGAGGGAGCTGGACTAAGGTTCCCTCCAGCTTTGAAATTTTAAGATCTTTGACTAACTCAAGATTTCACGGAAAAAAGAGCAAGCAAATGAAAGCAGTTAAGTGAAAACCCAATAAAGCAGTAATTTGCAGGTCCATATACAGGATGCCCTCAGCTCCTAGGCAAGAAAGACAAGTGAACCCTTCTTAAGGCTTGCTCCCGAGAGTTCAGACATCTGTAGGATCTGCAAAACAGCCATGGTGAGGACACCTTCATATGCCAGCAGACCCAACGTAAGGGTGCTCTGAATAAGTTATAGAGGCCAAGGCTTTATTCTTGAATAGAATGGTCACACACACCCCCTTCGATATGGGAGTGGGGATGCCCTGCCTGCCACCAAATTCCCACTCCCACTCAGTTCCCCCCAACACCATACCTACCATCAAAAATGGCAGAACCAAGTATTTAAGTAACGGCATGCAAATCAAGATTTCAATAGGAAAAGGTTCCTTGCAAGAGAAAGGCAGAAGAGAACAGATAAAGACAGAAGAGCATAACCTTGTGTAAGTGAGCCCAAGGAAAAAGAACCCATTCACATCTGTCCTACTGGAAACAAGGTAAAGACATAATGGTCACAGTGGTGACAACAACAATCTGACTGGAGAAGGCTGGTACAGAAGAATTGAGGACAAGGTCCTTCCGTCGAGCAGAAACAGTGCTCTACCCAAGAGAAAAGATTGTGTCTGCCAGCCACATGAGGCGGGTCTGCATGCATGTCACCACAGCAGAGGGTGGTGAAAACAACCAGGTGTCCTGCTGCACTCCCTGGAACTCATCACCAGTCTAGGACTGTGCTTCCCCCACCCCTCCACCCCCACGTGCTTAAAAAACTACAGTTGATCCTTGAACAACACAGGTTTGAACTGTGCTGGTCCACTTATATGCAGATTTTTTTCAGTACAGTACTGTAAATGTATTTTCTCTTCCTGATTTTCTTAATAACATCTTTATTGTTTAAGAATACAGTATATACTACACATAACATACAAAATATACATTGATTGACTGTTTACGTTAATAATAAGGCTTTCGGTCAACAGTAGGCTATTAGTAGTTAAATTTTGGGGGGAGTCAAAAGTTATATGTGGATTTTCAACTGCATGGGGGTGAAAGGTCGGAGCCCCTAATCCCTGCATTGTTCAAAGGTCAACTATAGTTACTACAAATGTCAAACGTTTTCTGGGATTTTCTCCTCCTCATAGATAGGTAGCCTGGTGACAAACTGCCCTTAGCCAATTAAAATATTTCTACTGATATTCACCTTTATAAATGATTACAGGTTCCAGGACACATCATTTATCATGCAAACAGTCCCAGGCAGGTACATTAGTGGTGGAAACTGGACTGGAGTAAGGAACTAACAATTTTGCTTCGCTCTTCTCTTTTTCAGGTTAAAGAAGCAAGCGTCTCATTCAATGCCCATGTAGGGGACGGAGTATCCGGGTGGGGGCAACATCACATTGGTCTTATCTAGACAAACTCCACAGTTTCTTTTTGTCAAACTCCACAGTTTGCCTCTCCACCCCCTCTAGCTTTGGACACACAGAGGCAGGGTAAACGGGAAAAAATGAGTCTAACTTGAAATTGCAAATAGAATGCAAAATTGTATTCTAACCCTCCCAATACATAAACAGCACAAAAGTCGGAGTAAAGTTTAACTATGCTCTATCAGGTGAAATAAAGACCTGGTACTGTAGATTTAAAGCATTCCAGGCACATTTGTAACAAGAAATAGGACGGTGTGATAGCCCATAACAGCAAGAAAGTCATAGGTTTCTTCAAGCTGTTATAACATACTGACTTCAGATGCCACCAGGCACTTTTCAGAGAAACTATATTCTGGAAGCTGCCTGTGCTGTTTAAAAGGCTAGAGGTATGATAAACAGCTAACTGGAGGGGCAACCGAGGAGTCAAATGCATTGCCAATGATGCAAAACAAAGCAGAGTCCTCATCCTGTCATGTCATAGGCTCAGATGCACAAACCTTGGAATCTTTGTCAAGTGAGGCTTGTGCGTCTGTGTGTGGACAGGAAAGTACCTCAGTTATCTGCCACCAAGGTGACATGCCACAAATGGGTATCTGTGGCAACTTATTTAACAAACTGTACTCCACTAGATTGATTGTGTTCCTTAAGGTTCTCCTGTGTCCAGGTAAAAAAATAAAAGCAAGTGTTTCCCAGGCTTCCTGACTGGGATTTGAAATAGAAGTCATAAAAAGCCCATAAATAAGCCTATTCCCTAAGTCCCCGGTGGAAATTCCTAAAAGACCAAAGAAACCTAGACACCGTTTTTGTTTTTGTTTTTAAATAAGGATCCAGCATATTTCAAAAGACCCAAGAGGTCAGCTTAATCTTGTTGTTAACTGAGATCGCTGAGATCCAGATGAAAATTCTGGCCATAAAACACAAATTTCTTCTCAAGTAATGATTGCCTATTAACAACACTAAATTTTACTACCACAGCACAAATAAGCTTTATTTTTCTGGTAAAACAAAACACCTAAAACTTGTGAGAGTCTCCAAAGTCTAAGCCACTTGGCATCACGCACTGCTTTTTTGCTTCCACCATCACCAACCACCCCCCTGAATTAGATCCTACCATCTGACAATTTGGGGTTGTGACCCCACACAACAGAGACACAATGTGTGAATGGCTCTGCAGAGTCCATTCTGTTCCTGGAAAAAGAACCAGAGCACACATCTGCCTGACCATGAGTCAGGAATATCACTTTTGTGGTGGAGCCCATTTCTGTTGTGACCAATCCACAACGAACACACTCACAACACAGGCGACCACCACAGAGGTAGGTATTCCAGAGCAAGCTTTCCCAACCTCGGGTCCACTTAGCAAGGTCATAAACGGTCTCCTCTGTGAAAGCAATTTTTTTAGACTCTTTACGATGACATTAAGTCTCCAGGGCAAAACCACAGAAACATTGCCACACCACGTAAAAGTCACCTGAGTTTCAGTTTGGGTAATTCAGTTATAACCAAACTAAAAAGAAAATAAACTTTCAGGGGCAACTGACAGGAACCACAGTGATGCGATGAACTTGCCCCGTCTGGTAATGATGATCTTGAGCAGGGAGCGCTCCAGGACTATAGGAGCCGGTTACATACTATGTCCCACTCCACTTATGTAACTAGAAGATCTCCGGCGAAGGGGGGCGGGGAGGATGGGAGGGCGCTCACATTCTGAGGCCACGGAACCCCCCCCCCAAAGACCCTGGGGGCGCACTCCCACCGAAGAGCCTCCGGTGCTCCCGGACACACAGTCCCCTACCTAAGGTTCATGATGGGAACTATAACCGCCTCTTTATGATGAGTTGTGGGACCAGGAACACAATGTCTAGTCCCTTTTGTGGGTGGACAATAATTCCCACCTACTTGTTCCTGCTAGAGGGGAAAGGAAATGGTGGACCGACTCGCTCGCAGTGGGGGCAGAAAGTCATGGAATGGGCGAGAAGGAGGGGGAGGCAAAGCCTGGAGATGGGGGTGAGAGCGCAGGAGCCCTTGTGGCGCACTCTCCCGACGGGAGGCGGACTGCGCACGCGCGCCAGTGGGGGGGCCGAGTAACGGCAGAGGGGGCGCGCGAGGGAGGGAGAGGGGAGAGCGCGATCCAGGGAGAGGCCGGGGCGGCGGGCGCGCGACGGCGCCGCGGGCCCGAAGCCCCGAGAAGGGCACGACGCGCGCGCAGCTCCGACAGGCAAAACCCCGGCGACAGGGGCGCCCGCGGGGCCGGTGGCCGGGATGCGCGCCGGAGGCGGGAGGGAGGGGGGCGTCAGGCGAAGTGGGCCCAGGGAGACCGCGCCGAGGACGGTCACCGCGAGTGCGGGTGACGGACCAAGGGGGGAGCCGTCACCGGCGGCGGCGGGAGGGGGAGGGTAGAGAGGAGGGACGCCATCCGCCAGCCTTGTCGCCCGACCCCGCGGGCCCCTCCCGCGCCACGTCCCGCCCCTACCCTCCGCCCCCCGGCAAGGGTCCCCGCCCGCGGCCGCGGCGGTCCCACTCACAGTCTCTCCTCCTCGCCTCCTCCTCCTCCTCCGCTCGGCGCGGCAGCGGCGGCGGCGGCCATTTTCCGGACGGCTTTTACCACAGCCCTCTCTCTGAGAGGAGGGAGCGCGCGCGCCGCCGACGCCGGGACCCCGCACGGCCGACGTCGCGCCCCGCCCTCCCGTCCGGCTTGCGCGCTGCTGCACCTGCGCGCCAGCGCCCCGCCCCCGGCACCGCCGCGAGCCCGCCTGCCATTGGGTGCGGCGGCCAGGATTGGGCGGGGTCTCGGTGACGATGCTACCAATTGGCTGGAGTTTGTGTCCATTCCGGCTAGGGAAAAGGAGGTGGAAACCCTGTCCAGCTCCCGATTGGCTGCCATCGACCGTCATTTGGGGAAAAGAGGCGGCTAGGGCGCGGAGGGGTTGGTTTAGTGGGAGAAATTTGAATATTAAGGTTTAATGGGCCCTTGCGGATGCTGGGGCAAGTGAAGGCCTAGGCTCCGCACGCCTTTTTGCGTGGCCCTCCTGAGCCATTGGCCCGCTGTACACAAACGCACAAACTACTCTGCTATAAGAGTTTCACCGCACCTGTGTTTTCTCAATATCCCCACCTTCACTAGAAGCAGCAAAGTTGCCTACCCTGGAGCCTGATGTTGTTCCAGACAACAGAACTTCCCTTCGTTTCGGGGGGGCCTACGCATCGCATTCTTTCATCTGAGACTGCCGTATGCCATACGCCACACTTTCATAGGGTCAGGGAATAAATAACAAATCACAGCCCTGGCCTTCCTGAAACTCTGGTGGGAGAAAACAGTGCATGCCCAGGCTGCACCGAAACCTGTCATTGTTGTATGAGATGGTTTGGTGGAGGTGTGGAGAAGGGGCAGTGAGAGCACAAAGGAAGCAGCGCTTAGCTCTGCCAGGAGGAGAGGGGAAACACTTGATAGAAAAGGTGATTTGGGAGCTAAGATCCAGCAATTCTGTGTCAGAAAAATATTTAAGAGCATGAGAAAAGTTTTATCCAATGGGGTGTGCAGGACGGGACTATTTCTCAAAGCAACCTTAATCTGATTCCAGCCATCATCCAATCCATCCAGTGCTCCTTGCACTGGTTCTGTGCTTAATAAGGAACCTTCATTTATTAAATACCTGCTATGTACCAGGCACTTTCCAGGTTCTGGATTCATGGTACTGAACAAGACAGTAACATTCTTGTGGCAAAGATTCATACTAAGCATACAAATAAGTATATATATATAATGTTACATAGTGATAAGGGCTTTGAGACAGATAAAGCAAGGGTGAAGGGTGCTACTTAGCTATCTATAGGCTTTTGCCCTCACTTAATTCCCCCATATGGACATTTGGGGAAAGAACATTCCAGGCAAGGTCAAAGGCCCTGAGGAGATACTATGCCTGGCATGTTAGGAAGAATGCTTATGTGGCTAGAGAATAGTAGGGTGTGCAGTTGGAGAAGCAGCTAGAGCCACCATAGGAACTGGAAGCTTCTTCTGAGATGAGAAGCCCTTGGAGGATTTTGAACTGAGAGTTAACATCAAACGATCCATGTTGTAGGAGCAGTGTGGAGAACTGTCCCTGGAGGGACAAAACTAGGAACAAAAGCCCAGTCAGAAGACCCTGACAACAGTCTAGGAGAGGTGATAGTGGCATTAACTAGGGTGGTAGCAGTGGAGGTTCTGAGAAGTTGTGACACTCAATCTATATTTTCAAAATCAAGCGTAAAAGATCGGATGTATAGAGAAAGAGAAAAAACAAGGATGATTCCTGAGTTTTTCACTGAGCAACTGAATGAATCAGTGCCTTTCACTATGATGGGAAAAACTGTAGGAAAAGCACCTTTTTAAAGGTACAGATCAGGGGCACCTGGGTGGCACAGCGGTTAAGCGTCTGCCTTCGGCTCAGGGCGTGATCCCAGCGTTCTGGGATCGAGCCCCACATCAGGCTCCTCCGCTAGGAGCCTGCTTCTTCTTCTCCCACTCCCCCTGCTTGTGTTCCCTCTCTCGCTGGCTGTCTCTATCTCTGTCAAATAAACAAATAAAAAATCTTAAAAAAAAATAAAGATCAAGAGTTCTGTTTTGACCATGTTAAGCTTGGGGTGCCTGTTAGATGTACAAGTGGAGGTGTTGAGTAGGCATTTGGGTTAACAAGTCAACAAGTTGAGCATCCAACTCAAGAAGCTATAAAAGAGGGGCAGCCTGGGTGGCTCAGTCAGTTAAGCATCTGACTTCAGCTCAGGTCGTGATTTCAGGGTCCTGGGATAGAGCCCTACGTTAGGCTCCATGCTCAGCAGGAAGTCCGCTTGTCCCTCTGCTCCTCCCCCTGCTCGTGCTTGCTGGTGCACTCTCTAGCTCTCTCTCTCTCTCAAATAAATAAAATCATTTAAAAAAAAAAAGAAGCTATAAAAGAAACAGCAGAGTAAACCCGGAGAAAATAGGAGAAAAATAAGGATGAGTAGAAAATGATGAAACAAAAACAAATGATAAGATTGAGAACATCAAAAGCCAATTCTTTAAAAAGCTGTAAAACAAAAGCCAGCCCGTTAACAACCTAAATATAAAGAAAGGGAAGACAAATTATATTAGAAATGAAAAGGAGATGCAACCACAGATACAACGGATTATACAATAGATAGTAGATAAAATATAAATTTCTAAAAGGATATAAACAACTGTATGTCAGAAAATTGGAAAACATAAACAAAATGAACAAATTCCTAGAAAAGCACAGCTTACCAAAACTGACCCTAGAAACATAAAACGTGGATAGACCCTTTATAACTGCAAAGAAATTGACTACGTATTTTAAAAATCTACCCCCTGCCAAAAAAAAAAAAGGCTCAGAGCGTTTTACAGACGAATTCTACCAAATTATTAATAAATGGGTAATTCCAACTACACACAGAAAAAAAGTCTCCAAACTTATTTTATGAGACTAATATAACCACTGTAATGAGCCAATGAAAGTGTGCCATAGGAAATGTAAATAGATGTAAAAATTCTAGACAAATAAACTGAATCCAGCAAATTATAATTATATACCATAACCAAGTTGAAATTTATATTAAGAATGCAAGGATGGTTTAAAATTAGAAAATCAACCTTCACAGATTTAAGGGGAACAAATTATATGATTATTTCAATAGATGCAGAAAAAGTGTTTAATAAAATACAACACCTACTTATAAGAAAAACAACAACTTAGAGAGCTATGAATAGAAGGGAGCTTCCTCAACCTGGATCAAAGGTATCTATTAAAAAACTTAGAGCAAACATCATATTTAATGGTGTTAAGTGGGAACAAAGCAAGAAACAGAACAAGATCTGTGGTGCAACATCATTCATGTAAAAGAAAACACATGTATCCTCCTCCGATTCTCTTTTAAACCTCATCCTTGGAGTTTCATCATGAGGAGAAAGACCCATTAGACCCAGTAGAGAAAGACCAATTCCCTGGCTTTCAGGATGCAGACGTGTAGATATAGCCAGCAATAAAAAGCTGGAAAATGTAATAAAAAAAAAAAGATTCAACTCACTCTGGCTACAAAAATTATAAAATGGCTGGGAATAAACTTAAGCAATGCCAAAAACCTACATTTAAAAACTATAAAACTTGACTGAAAAACATAAAAGAAGAGAAAGAAAGAAAAGAAAAGAAAAGAAAAGAAAGAAAGAAAGAAAGAAAGAAAGAAAGAAAGAAAGAAAGACTACCACATTGCTGGAAGGAAAGAGTTACATAATAAAGATGTCAATTCTTCATAAATTAATCTGGAAATTATTTCCCCTGAGTCAAGATCAAGGAGTTTTTGTGGACTGTAATAAGTTAATTCTAGATTGGGAAGAGTACATGTACAAGATTAGAAGTCAAGACATTTTTGAAAGAGAAAACCAACGAAGAGGATCTTGCTAAATTCCTTAGTTTGACTAAACAGGGCTTAAATAATACAATTTCACTTCTGCCATTGAAAAGTAGAAAAATATACTAGAGTTTAAAGTATTCACTAGTAGAATTAAAAATGTCATTTAAAAAATGGGCTATAATATTTTTTAAATGGGTCCCCTTAAAATTCAGACCGTAAAAGATAAAAACCAGGAAAATAGGTGCCCCTGGGTGGCTCACTAGGTTAAGCGTCTGCCTTGGGCTCGGCTCATGATCTCGGGGTCCTGGGATCGAGCCCCGCATTGGACTCTCTGCTCAGCAGGGAGTCTGTTTCTCCCTCGCCCTCTGCCACTCCCCCCTTGTGCTCTCACTCTCTCTCTAATAAATAAAAAAAAAACTTAAAAAAAACAGGAAAATATACCATGAATAGCAATTGACAGAAAACCAACAACCGGAAGGATTTTATCAATATGACAGACAGAGCACCAACTCCTACTCCATCTGTCTGAAAATCTTTTGAACTGATAGAAATATATTTATTTTCAGAAAAGCACATCAAAAATGACAATGGAAAATGAGAAGGGCAAAACAGACTGTCCAGAGTTGTAGAACCAGCATCTCAGATAATAACAAAAAATTTAAAACATAAATTTGTTTCAAGCACTATGGAATGTTTCCTAAAGTTACTTATGAATTAGACATCTCAAAAAAAGTCTCAGTAAATTCCAAAATGTCAAAATCATGCAGTCCAGTCTCTGACAACAAAATGATAAAATTCAAACTTAGGAACAAAAGAATGGGCAAAAGTAAAACAAAACAAAATGAAAAACCACTCTCCACTTGGAATTTTTAAAACAGACTTCAAAATAACTCTCTGGCTAAAGAGGGAACAGCAGCTAAAATGATAAACTTCAGAAATGATGAATAGTGACCTATGCTACGTGGCTAAAATAGTCATCTAGAAAAATTAATAACCTTGGGGTGCCTAGGTGGCTCAGTCGGTTAAGCATCTGCCTTTGGCCCAGGTCGTGATCCCAGGGTCCTGGGATCGAGCCCCACATTGGGCTCCCTGCTCAGCGGGAAGCCTGCTTCTCCCTCTCCCACTCCCCCTGCTTGTGTTCCCTCTCTCACTGTGTCTCTCTCTGTCAAATAAATAAAATCTTAAAATAATAATAAAGAAAATGGGAAAATAGATGAGAAATGAATTAATTCTGATACATCATGCTCACACTTGTGTGTGCACACGCACAGAGTTTTCCTTCATTTTTTAAAGACTTAATTATTTTTATTTTTTTAAAAAGATTTTGTTTATTTATTTGACAGAGAGAGAC
The DNA here is from genome assembly GCF_017311325.1 of Ursus maritimus. Taxonomy (NCBI): domain Eukaryota; kingdom Metazoa; phylum Chordata; class Mammalia; order Carnivora; family Ursidae; genus Ursus; species Ursus maritimus. Next base: position 1,621,722 of record NW_024423319.1, on the reverse strand, counting down.
AGTCAGCGAGAGAGGGAACACAAGCAGGGGGAGTGGGAAAGGAAGAGGCAGGCTCCTAGCGGAGGAGCCTGATGTGGGGCTCGATCCCAGAACACCAGGATGATGCCCTGAGCCAAAGGCAGACGCTTAATGACTGAGCCACCCAGGTGCCCCTAAAGACTTATTTATTTTAGAGAGCAAGAGTGAGCACGAGTGGGGGGAGGGGCAGAGGGAGAGAGAGAGAGAGAATCTCCAGCAGAGTCCACCCTGAACATGGAGCCCGACACAGGACTCGATCTCATAACCCCGAGATCATGACTTGAGCTGAAACCCAGTGCTGGATGCTCAACCAACTGAGCCACCCAGGCACCCCAGAGTTTTCCTTCTTTATCCATAGAAACTCACTACAAGAAAAATATTGAGGAACAGAAAGAAATAAACCCTTCAAAGTAAAGAAAATGTGGTGAAAATGGGAGGTTATCCTCAAAGGACAGATTTCAACGATTTTTTGGAAAGCAGGCAGGAATTAGTTGAATTAAATAGGTGGGGGAAATCTAGCTTGGAATATTTGTTAAGGGAACTACTGAGGAGGTGGGAGTCAGTTTGCCAGATATAAGACCAGAGACTAGGCTCAGAATCAGCAGGCATGTGGTGGAAGGCAATAGAACTAAACGGGACCGAACACATGGGGATTAACTAAAGACCCCAATACAGAATGACTGCAACAGCTGGAACCTCCTCTTCTCTACCAGATAGCTGAACAGGCAGCTAGTACAGGCCTGCAAGAAAATACCTGACAGTTCTCTAAAGAAATGGAACGAAATGTCTATAGAGAGCTAGAGTTTCCAACATGGATGTAGGCAACTCCTGAACAATTTTCTCCTCGTTCTAGCATTTGCAGGATGTGAATTCTGTTCTATGGTTCCCTTCCCTAGCATAGAGAACTAAAAGAAAATATTGTATCCACAAAACAAGAATAGAATATTGTGTAAAAGGAGTGGAGAAGAAAGAATTAATGGAAATTAAATGTGATTGTTGAAGTTCAAATTCCAATAGAAATATTGAAAGGCAAAACTGAAGAAGTCTTCTAGGAAATAGAACAAAACAATACAGACAAAAAATATAAGAAGAAATATAAGGACTGGGAAGAATGATCTAGGAAGTCCAGCAAGCAACTAACAAGAGTTCTTGAAAGATAAAAGTGAGAAAAAAGAACAGGAATCAGAATAAATAGCATGAGACTTCATAACAACACTGGATGATAAAAGATAATAGGGCAACAATTTTAAAAAAGACAATAGGACAAGGAGCCTGGGTGGCTCAGTCTGTTAAGCATCTGTCTTTTTCTTGGGTTGTGATGGGGGGGGGGTCTGCTTCTCCCTGTCCCTTTGCCCCTCCTCCCACTTGTGGTCTCTCTTTCTCTCAAATAAATAAATAAAATCTTAAAAAAAAAGATAATAGAGCAATGCTTTCAAAATTCCAAGAGAAAATGATTTTCAATTCAGATTCTACACCAGCCAAAATGTCCATCAAGTATGACAATGGAATTAAAATATTTTTAGATACGCAAGAGCTAAGAAAATTTACCTCTCAAATATACTTTCTTAGGAAACTACTTGAGGATGTTCTCCAGCAAAACAAGGGTGTAAGCCAAGAAAAAGGAAAATGTGGGATCCACAAAACAGTGGATCTAATCCAGGAGCGCAGTGATAGGAAATACCAGGGATGCCAACTGGGCAGAAGGCCTGATTGGCAATCAGTGCAGATTGAAGTAGGAGAATGGCAGACTCTGGGAGAGAGGACTCCAAGGATTCAAAAAAGAAAGGGTGTGTGTATGTGAACTCAACATATGAGATGGTGCGATTGGGAGTTTGAAGAAAATTGAAAGCGATAATGGTTAATTAGTACGAGAAAACAGGGAAAAGCAACTAGAAACAGGAAAAAAAGAACTGATGAGGAATTTATGACCAAAATAAGAAAGAAAGTAAAATATATTATAATTTTACCAACTGATAGTGCACAAGAAGAGAGAATCCACTGCACCTCGATGCTGAAACAACTCTATTTCCCAATGGTCCAGGGTTCATCAAATTCGACTTATACAAAGGAAATATAATCCTACCATGTATCTTCTTGATTTGGCATCAAAAAATATTTAGATAAATATCATAACCCACATTTGTGTCTTTGGTTTTCAACTTGCAGAAAACTTGTTTATATATGCAGAACATGGAGGGATACATTTTCGTTGCAGGGTGGGACACAGCCCTCTTCTCTTTATATATAGTGAAGCAGGCCTGGGTGCTCCTGAGGGTGGTCTTGAGGACCCCTGCCACACCATATTTGATATTCATACTGTTATCTTTAGTTGTTTGTAAGTATAAATATTACACTCGAACTGCTTCTATTAACTTTCTTTTTTAAAAAAGAACATTTTATTTATTTATTTTAGAGAGAGAATGTGCACGAGCAGGGGGAGGGGCAGAGGGAGAGGGAGAAGCAGACTCCCCACTGAGTGTGGAGCCCAATACGGGACTTGATGCCAGGACCCCAAGATCATGACCTGAGCTGAAGGCTGATGCTTAACTGACTGAGCCACCCAGGTGCCCTAATTTAATAGTGATGTATCTTTGACCACTCAATAGCAGCTTCACTTGGCTTTTGAACTGTCAGAGTTAACATTTCATCTCATCCCGATAAAGAGGAAAAGATAATCTCTAAGAAGTGAAAGAGTGAAGGAAAGGCGAACAGAAACATTGGAGATTGAAGGGTCCCAATAGGAGATATCCATTTTTCCCCTACCCGAATGCCATGGATCTTAAGAATATGATTCTAGGGTTCATCAGAGTAAGTATACAAGATGGGCCAAGAAACTGTTGACTCAAGAGAAGACTGCCTTGCCAGATATCCAAACACACTCTGAAATGAATATAGCACAGTTTTGGTGTTGAAAGAGGGAAATGATCAATGGAACTGAGTAGGGTCCTGAAGAGACCCAGACACAGGACAGATCCCCCTTTTGCCCTGCTTGTAGAACCCTTCTTAGATTCTGGCTCCCCCTCTTTTTTTTTTTTAGAAAGGGAGGGGAAGGGGCAGAGGGAGAGGGAGAGACAGAGAATCTCAAGCAACCTCCACGCCCAGTGTAGAGCCTGACACGGGACTCAATCTCACGACCCTGAGATCATGACCTGAGCTGAAATCAAGAGTAGGATGCCTGGGGCGCCTGGGTGGCTCAGTCGCTGGGCGTCTGCCTTCGGCTCGGGGCGTGATCCCGGAGTTCTGGGATCAAGCCCCACATCAGGCTTCTCCATTGGGGGCCTGCTTCTTCCTCTCCCACTCCCCCTACTTGTGTTCCCTCTCTCGCTGGCTGTCTCTGTCCCTGTCAAGTAAATAAATAAAATCTTTAAAAAAAAAAAAGAGTAGGATGCTAACCTACTGAGCCACCCAGACGCCCACGGTTCCCCCTCTTCTTGCGTGATTCAGGAAGAAATCCTGCTGTGACAAACTGTGGTGGCCAGTAACCTAGTTCTAGCCAGTGTTAAGTTCAGGGATGTCCTCTAGGGCCTTCTGAGAAGCCACAGCCCTTCTGCTCCTGCTGGATTGGACCGGGTCTGGAGGTGACACCTGAAAGGGTAGTGGTGGCTCCATCAGGCATCAGTGATCTCTTCATGAGAACTTTCTCTGCAGTTAAGGGTTCCCCACCGTAATTACTTTTTCTGTTGCCTATATCACAAGTTGTTTGTGACCCTGGGAGACTTATGGCCACTTCTGTTATTTCCCACTTTGGGCTTTTCATTTTGTTTCCTTTCGGTTCTTTTTCCCCTTGCTTAGGTTGGCTACTGTTTTATCTTTAAGTCTTGTTTTTGGGTTCTCAAAGAACCAGTTTTGAGACTGATTTATTAGTTCTCTGGTTTCTCTGTGTTCCAACTCAGTACTTTCTGTTCTCATCATTCCTGTTTTCTAGATATTCTGCAATTTTTTCTTAGACTTCTTTTAACCAAAGATTTTTTTAAAAGGGAGTTTTAAATTCTAAAGGTAGGCTTTTGTTTTGTTTTCCATTTTAGTAGTCAACATTCTATTCCAAGAATGTGCTCTGTATTCTTTTCTATTTTTTTGAAATTTCTTCAGGACTCTTTCTGGCTTAATATTTGGCAGTGGTTCATCTTTCACTTCCCTCTGCCATGATGCCAGCATGGGCTGTTCCTTGTTGTGGTCTCAAACTGGCTATATTATCCATTAAGGTCCTCCCAGGAAAACAGAAACTACGTCAGCCGAGGGCATTGAATGCCAGGAAAGGGCACCTAGGACTACTGGGAGGTTGATGTGGAGGTAGCTCGGAGATCCGCCCAGGTATGAAGTCACTGCCAACCCTAAGGCTAGAGCTCCCACCAAGAGACCCTCCTTGATTCCAGGTCTTCTCCCTGCGCCCCTCCAGCCTTAGGAAACCCACTGAACAATATCTACTGATAAGAGCAATTTTTGTTGGGAGATAAGGAAATCAGCCCACTTGAACTTTTTCCCACCTCTTCTCTCTCTCCATCCTTGGTTTCATTCTCTGAGTTTTATTTCTGTGTTCTCATGGCTCTGTTTCTCACAGTTCGTGGTCTTCGTGGATTTCATGGTCACTCCGTGTGTCTGGGTTTGCCAGCGTTTGGCAGCAAGCATTTTGGCATGGGTTTCAGATAATCGCTTGTTTACAAAATTGGGTGATTCCACCCGAACCAGTTACTGAAGATACCCCTTGGCCTACCTATACCCCACGGGCCTGCCACTCGAAACCACGGCTCACTGGTTTGTCCCTTAGATGTGCCAGTTAATTTGAACAGCCTGTGGACTGGCTGAACTCTGCAGAGACATGTCTGCTCTCAGCTGCCTCCTTTCTACATCAACGGAAAAAGCAATATTGATGTGTGACAAAGGAGAATTCAAAGAATATTAAATGGCACCCAAAAAGTATCTGTTCATGTCAATAGAGAAAGACCTTTGCAATAAAGAAGTCACTATAATGAATCATCCCGAACAGAGCAGTATTTCATTCAAGCGGAGGAAGCACAATTTGCTGGAAATATGTGAAGAAATGGGCAGAAATATAAAAGTCTTATTCTTGGGGCAAAACAAAGAGAATGACACAAGTTGGTGTTTTGTATTCTTTTATGGGACGATCAGTCAGGTGCAACCACAAGAGAAGATGGAGGAGAGGCTAAGAAAAACAAAGTTTATTGCACCCGTAAGTCTTAGAGACAGGACACATGCCGTGTGGGGCCACATGGGGACGCCGTAGGGTGGTCAGGAGGCAGATAGCAGGAGTGAGGGAAAGGTTTAGGCCAGAAACTTTACTGCGATTTCCAGAAACACTCTACAGAAAGGCAAGGCAGGGCAGGGTCAACCGTTCAGGGTTGACTAGTTTAAATAATCTCAGTGGGTTTTGGACTAAGGGGTGTCTCTAGTTGCCTGACACCCAACCCTGGATTGATTCGTTTGCATATCAAAGACATGCTCCTGGCTGGAGCTACAGCAAAGAATTGGCTAGCCCAGGGAAGGGCAGTCTCTCCCCAGCCAGAAAGGGGTGTGTGTGTGTGTGTGTGTGTGTGTGTGTGTGTGTGTGTGTTTTAAGAGTTTATTTATTTATTTGTCAGAGAGAGAGCATGAGCAGGGGAAGCAGCAGAGGGAGAGGGAGAAGCAGGCTCCCCGCTGAGCAAGGAACCCTACGTGCGGCTCCATCCCAGGACCCTGGGATCATGACCTGACCTGAAGGCAGATGCTTCACTGACTGAGCCACCCAGGTGCCCCGAAAGCATTTTTTTAGGATATCAAAAATCATAATACACAGGAAATGTACCAATCTTTACAACATAGTTGGCTAAAACTATCATCTGTGCCACTGGTTTTCTAACTATGTATCAAACTATGTACCACACCTAAAATGGCAGCAGTGCTGTCCCGCTTTGTGCCTTGGCTCTGTTTCCCTTCTGGGCACCTATTTCTCACCAGTGTTATGTATTCTAGAGGCGTGTTAGCTTTCGTCTCTTCTGCCGTAAAGATGAAGACTACGCGGACAGGGCCGCTCCTTGTTCTCTGCTCTCTCTGGTGCCTGAAAAGCGCCTGGGCGATGGTCAGCACTCCGACGTCTGTTGACCTGACAGATAAATTCCCAAAACACACCTGCACCTCTATCACCTTTGTTATCAGTGTCAAGAAGGAAGTGGCATGTTTGTCAGATTTCTTCACTAGCTCCAGTCTAGAATGATGCACAGTGGGAAGGTTGTAAGTTCAGACAGACAGGGTGGCAGGGAAGGCTCGCTTTGTATAAATGCATGAGAAAGCTCATGTAGAGAAAGTCGAAGTGACGGTGGCACCTGGGTGGTGCAGTTGGTTAAACATCTGACTCTTGGTTCTGGCTCGGGTCACGATCTCAGGGTCTTGGGATTGAACCCCGCGTCAGGCTCCGCACTCAGCTCAGAGTCTGCTTGAGATTCCCCCTCTCCCTCTGCCCCTCCCACTCGTGCTCTCTCCCTCAAATAAATCAATAAATCTTTTTAAAAAACCCTGAGTGATGGGTAAGGAGAGGGCAACCTCATCGCTTGAAGAGAAGCCGGACAGAGTTCCTGGGTGGGGGTCTGGCCTCAGCTTCCCTGGGAGTGCCCTTCTGGGCAAGCCAGTGGGTAAGGTCATGAGCGACTACTGGGAAACAGGGCTCCCCAGATGGGCAAGGCTGGGATGGGGACCAAGGACTGAATGCGTCTGTCTTTTATGTCACACTTCTCCGGTCTAGACTAGCTGCCCCCAAACCTAGAACCTGGAGTCAGGCTGGACCCTCCTCCTTAGACTCCTTTCCCTCTCTCCTTCCTCTGTTGGAACTTGTGTCCCTGTGGCCCTTGTCCTTTTTTGTTGTGTTTACCTCACCATTTTTTGAGGGAGGGGCATATTCTCCAGCAGTTCCCTAAGAAAGAGCGCGCAGGAGAGAAATTTTTGAGAAGTTGCATGTCTCACGAAGTCTGTACTCCATCTTTAGATGTGAGTGATAATTTGGCAACTTATAGATTTCCACATTGGTAATGATTTTCCTCCAGCATCTAGAAGCACGTACCTTGGAGAGGGTCTCTTTTCACCTGTATGCTGGGCATTCGATGGGCCTCTTCAATTTGGCAGCTCCTGTCCTTCAATTCTGGAATTGTGACCAGAAGCTCAGTCTCACCCCAACTCTCTGGAGAAGACACTTCTAACACTCTACATGGAGGCCTGGATCTGGGTGCAGAGGAAGGGATGTCCATTCTGAGCACACAGGCAGGAGACATTCACAGGCTCTCCCCGCTCCTGGTAGCATTTTCGTGCCCTTGCTGGGAGCGACAAGCCAAATGTCCTGCAGAGGGTGAATGGGAAGCAACTTGCAGTCCATCCATGAGAGGCAATGCTACTCAAGGGCAAGTTCAGAGTCATCCCACTGAGTGAAAGAAGCCAAACAGAAAAAGAGTCTACACTGCATGATTCTGTCTATATAAAACCCTAGGAAAGGCAAATGAACATGTAGTGATAGAAAGCAGATCAGTGTTGCCTGGGGATTGGGCCATAGAGACTGGTGGGAGCGAGGATTTCCAGAGGGGCACGAGGACTCTTTTGGGGGTGATGGCTATGTTTGGCATCTTGATTGTGGTAGTTTTACAGGAGTATACATGTGTCAAAATGTACCAAGTTGTATAGTTTATTTTCCGTTATTTTTTTATGTGGGGCTTGAACTCACAACTCTGAGATCAAGAGTCAGATGCTTAACTGACTGAAACATCGAGGCGCCCCCAAATTGTATGCTTTAAACACTACACTTGGATGTATGTAAGTTATACCTGAATAAAGCTGTTTGAGGGGCACCTGGCTGGCACAGTTGGTTGAGTGTCTGACTCTTGATTTTCGCTCAGGTCATAGACTTCAGTGTCCTGGGATCCAGCACCGCGTCGGGCTCCCTGCTTGCTTCTCCCTCTCCTCCTGGCTCATGCTCTGTATTGCTGTCTCTGTCTGCTTTCCTCTCTCAAATACATAAATAAAATCTTAAAAAAAAAAGAATTTTACCACCTAAAGAAGCTTCCCCAAACAAGAATTAAGTCTGGCCTATTTTGAACTTTATATGAATGGAATAATGCTGTCTACGTTTGTTTCTCTCTCTTCGGTAACTAGTATGTTTATGTTATTAAATATCGCTACAGTTCATTCGTGTGATATCTCAACGTGTGAATATACCACAGTTTATTTATCCATTTCAGTATTGTTGGGCATTTGGGGGGGTTCCAGTTTTTGCTTATTATGGAGAACTGAACGTTCTGCCATGAGCATTCTTCTTGGAGCCTGTGTGCGTGCGTGCCGTCCACCTGGGGCGCGGGATATGTGTGTGTTCAGTCTGAGCAGATCATGCCAACCAGTCTCTCAAAGCCATCGCACCAAGTTACAGTTCCACCAGCAACGTCTGAGCACTCATTACCTCACGTCCTTGCCAACACTTGCTCCTGTCAGAGCTGGGCTTTTTAATTCTTGCCTATCCGGTAGGTGTGTAGTGTTACATAACTGGGTGTTAATTTTCCACTTCCCTGATTACTACGATGATTGAGCACCTTTTCACACAGTTATGAAAAGTTCTGCCGTTGTGAGGTACCCGTTGAAGTCTCTTGCCCAGTTTTCTCTGAAGTTTTTCTTATTAAATTGGAATTCTTTCTGTGTTCTATATATGAGTCCTCGGTCAGATATATGTGTGACAGTCATCTCACTATGTAGCTTCACGTTCTCTTCATGATGTTTTTGATGAATCCGAATACTTGATTTTAATGTCCACCAGTTCTCAACCTTTTCCTTTGGGTTTAGTGCTTCTGTATCTTGTATACAAACCATTGCTTACTCCTAGCAATGAAGATATTCTCACATAGTTTTGCCCTTTGTATTTATGTTTCTACTATATGTGAAATTGATTTTCATTAAACAGTTCATCCTCTTCCCATGGCCCTAAATGGCACCTCCGTCATGTATCAGCAGTCCGCATAAGAAAGGGTCCTATTCCTAGGCTCTCTATTCAGCCCTTTCCTCTGTTTGTCTGTCCCTGCACCGAGACTACACTGCGCTAAGTGTCATAACTCTAGAATGCGCTCCAAATCCGGGGCCATGCACTTCCACAGAAAGTTTAGAATCAGCTAGTCGCATTATGATCCTGATAGGTAGTGCACTGAATCTGTAAATCAGTTTGGGGAAACAGTATCGAGTCTTCCAATCCGGACATTTATTTGGGTCTTCCTTAACGTCTTTCATTAAAGTTCTATAATTTTCTCCACAAAAGGCCTGCAAATCTTTTATAAATGTATTCCCAAGTATTTTGTGTTTTTTAAAATGCTATTGCAAATGCTATATTAATTTTTAAAATTTAATTTTTGAACTGTTCACTGCTGATAGAAATATAAATAATTTTTATATATGGATTTTATATATCCAGCAACCTTGTTAAATTCTCTTAATAACTGTAATGATTTAGCTCTAGATTCTTTGATATTGCATAATACAAATCATATCACCTGTGAATAATGACAGTCTTTTCTTGCCTTTCGCTTTTACTTATTTTTCTTGCCCCGCTGCACTAACTGGGACCAACATTACAATGTCGACAAAAGTGGTGATGATAATGAGCATCCTTTTCCTATTTCTGATCTCAAGGAAAAGCTTTCAGCATTTTACCATTAAATGTGGTGGTGACTATATAATTGTTTTTATAAGGCTTTTGTTAAGGAAGCTCACTTTAATTCCCAGTTTCCTAAGTTTTCTTTTTAATTATGAATGGATGTTGAATTTTATTGAATGCCTTTTCTGCACCTATTGTGAAGACCCCGTAATTTTTCTTCTTTAACATATTAACGTGGTTAATTACAATAAATTATTTTCTATTTTTTTTTAAGATTTTATTTATTTATTTGACAGAGATAGAGACAGCCAGCGAGAGAGGGAACACAAGCAGGGGGAGTGGGAGAGGAAGAAACAGGCTCAAAGTGGAGGAGCCTGATGTGGGGCTCGATCCCGTAACGCCAGGATCACGCCCTGAGCCGAAGGCAGACGCTTTAACCGCTGTGCCACCCAGGCGCCCCTATTTTCTATTGTTAAACCAACTTTGTACTCATAAGATAAATGCAACTTGGTCACTATATACTATCATCTTTATATATGGCTAGTATTTTGCCTAGGATTTCTGCATTTATGCTCATAAGTGAGCTTGGCCAATAATTTTCTTTCTTATAATGTCTTTAACAGATTTTGGTGTCAAGGTTATGTTTGCCTTCTAACAAAAGTATATCCTTTTTTGTTATTCTCGGGGAGAATGTGTGTAAAATTAGAACCATTTATTCTTGAATATTTGGTAGATCTTGCTGATTAAGTCATCTGGGCCTGGAGTTTGCTATAGGGAAGATATTCGGTTATCAATAAAAATATTTTATGATTATATGACTATTTAAGGTTTCTGCCTTTTCTTTGTGTGTGTGTGTACNNNNTTAGTTTTATTGTAACCAGGCAACTTGTACGTTTTAATATTTAAAACTGAGCATCATCTTTCCTTTCCAGCAAAACAAAAATTTAAAAATAAACAGGAAAGAAATTACAATAGAGAATGTTAATTCCAAGTAAGATCCTACAGGTTCTGCTGATTCTGCCATTGAGTGGCAGGGCTCAAGTCATCGTTAGGAGGAATTTTATTTTACTTACTTATTTTTAAGTTTTTATTTAAATTCTAGTTAGTTCACATATAGTGTAATATTGGTTTTAGGAATAGGATTTAGTGATTCATCACTCATATACAACACCCAGTGCTCATCACAACAAGTGCCCTCCTTAATATCCATCACATATTTAACCCATTTTCCACCCACCTGCCCTCCAGCAACCCTCAGTTTGTTCTCTATCCATAAGAGTCTCTCATGGTGTGCCTCCTTCTCTTTTTATTCCCTTCCCTTATGTTCATCTGTTTTGTTTCTTTCTTAAAAAAAAAAGATTTTATTTATTTATTTGTTTTAGAGAAAGTGAGCACATGTGTGAGGGGGGTGAGCAGAGAGCAGAGGGAGAGGGACAAGCAGACTCCCCACTGAACTCAGGGCCCAACACAGGCCCCATCCCACAACCCCGAGATCATGACCTGAGCCGAAATCAAGAGTCAGATACTCAACTGGCTGAGCCACCCAGGCGCCCCACATCTGTTTTGTTTCTTAAGAGAGAATTTTATTTTAGGAGTGTCATCGTCAACTGCAAGGATGTCCATTAAACATCACAATTAAACATGCCAGAGGAGAAGTCATGCTGTCGAAATGCCCACTTAATCCATGTGAACATCTCAAACCCACCCTTTGCTGACCTTCTATAACTGCATTTTTAAGGTTCTTTTTCTTTTGTTTTTAAAACAAGAGAAAGTGGACAGACACAGTTGGTAAATGCTAACTGTCCATATTCACATAGAGACGCAGTGTAATCTCTGAGCCCAATATCCAGAGAAAGGAGGAAAACAGCTAGAATTCTAGGCACTACTACGCAGGGGACTCCCACCCTCCAGCTTCCAGCTTCCTTCTGCTAAGGGAGCAGAAGGTTTTTCTTTTTTCCCACAGAGCACAGTGGGGTTGATTCCATAAAGTTTTTGTGGAGACAGGAAGGGATAAAAATGAATTTGGAAAGAAAGGGGTAGATATGCTTTTCCCACTGTATTCTGCTCAAAGCGCCCCCCCCCCCAAATAACTCGAGAGCTATGGTATAGAGGGAGAGAAAAGAGACTTCAAAAAACCAGGCAAGGGCGCTTGGGTGGCACAGCGGTTAAGTGTCTGCCTTCAGCTCAGGGCGTGATCCCCGCGTTGTGGGATCGAGTCCCACATCAGGCTCCTCTGCTATGAGCCTGCTTCTTCCTCTCCCACTCCACCTGCTTGTGTTCCCTCTCTCGCTGGCTGTCTCTATCTCTGTCAAATAAATAAATAACATCTTTAAAAAAAACAACAACAAAACCAGGCAAATGAGCACAAGTGCAGGGGGGGAAAAAGACTGCAACTTGCTCTCAGGGACAGGAGAACGTTAAAAAAGGAGGTTGGAATTCGCCAGTGTTCCATTGCTCAGCTTCTCCTTCCTCTTCCTTTCCTTCCCCCCCCCCCGACATCATCATCTTCATCTTCCTCACCTTCGTCCTCATCTCTTTTTTCATTGTTATCTTCCAATCTTTCCTGTTCTTCATCATCATCACCTTCTTCTTCTCCTTCCCCTCCTCCATCACCCACATTGGGAACCAAGTACTGCTGTCACAGATTTGACCAAATGTCATCTTTGATGACCTCTCCTGATTCATCTGCACCCGCATCAGAATGGTCGGGAAACCAGGTGAAGAAGCTCTCTGGCTGCTCAGGCTGTCTCTTCCTGCTGGCTCTATTCTGCGTTGGACTTGAACGTTTCTTGTCAAATCCCTTCCAGATTTCCGTTTGATTTCAGTGGACTTTGAAGATGGATCACTACTCTCATTCAGATGAAATTCTTTGGAGAGAACTTTATTTTCAAACGAAGGGTTTTCATCAAAATAAAACAATGTATTCTGTACCCTGGTTTAATATCTTCAAATTCGGTCACTTCAACTCTTGTCAAATAATGCAGCCTCTTCACCCTCCTCCCCCAGCAGTGCAGACACTTGTGGATGGCTGGCAAATGTCGATACCTCTAAATTTGGAATTTTGGTAATAAAGTCTGACCTCTTCTGAAAAAATGGTTGGCGGACTTTGTTTTATTTCTGTTCTACTTTCATTTTTTTTATTGTTTATTAAGTCTATTTCCTTTTGTACTTCATCAATCTGTTCAATTGTTTTATACTGTTCCTTTCCTCCCTTCGGCAAGGGCTGAGGGGTCGACATCTCCTCCGGCTTGGGGGCAAGAGGCAATCTTGGTTTCTTCCTTTGAGGTGGGAGCAAAGACTGGCGTTTGGGGGCCATGCTGTGGGGAAAGTCCACGAGACCAGGGCAGATACACGCCCGGAAGAAGCTCTGATTGCTCTCTGCCTTTTCTTTTTTTAGGAATTTGTTCATTTCAACAGCATTTTCCAATGTATTGGCATAAAGTTATTCACAATACTCATTATTTGAAAACATTACTGCATCTGTGGTTATGTGCCACTTTCCACTCATGATATGGTTCACGGGTGCCTTTTCTCTTGTCTTGATGAGGTACGTCAATGTTCTGATCCTGCCGGGGAAGCTTCCACCTCAGCCAGGCAGATCTGTTTTGCCCCTTGCTCTATCAATGGTGTCACCATGCTGGTGACAACAGTCTTCATTGGTGTCTGAAGTGGGAATGACACAAGACCCCACCTACAAGTGGGGAAACTTGTATTCCAAACTTAAGAAAAAGTGGATTTTTTCCCCACCTTAAGCCAGACTTTTTCATGAGAAAAGAACTGGACTTTCTTCCACTGTATTTCTGGTTGAAGCTCACAACCATATTGCTTGTTAGTTCTAATGAAGATTGCCATATCTAGCATTTCTTGGAGATGTATCTGGGTTAACATGACCCATGTGTCACTCACACAAGTCATAAAGGCATGGCAGATTTTTAGCCCTTGGGAAAGTAACATGCCTTACACCTATGGAAGAAATTTGTCTAAACACTCTTCTCTCTCTGCAGCCTGTCCCTGAGAGCTGCACGTTAAGCCAGCCTTCTCTACCTGGCTGCCTCACTGCACTTGGACACGTGCTTATCATATCTCTGGCTAAAACTGTTGCTTTCACAGTTTGGAGGTTTTCCCCATGGTCACTCACCTCAAGGTAGCTGCCATCAGAGCAGAACCTCAGCCCTTGGGAAGTCCCAGCAGCGGGCTCTGAAGGTCATTGAGTATCTAGCCCTCCTTCCCAAGAGGGTGGCTACTGACTGGGGAGTTGACTGTTGGTTGCTGCAATTGAGCTGGCTTCTGAGTTCTTGTCTGTCAAAGCCTGGTGGCCACTTGAGGTTTCTGGTCCCCTGGTCCATCCTGGTTAGTTTCTCTTGTCTCTCATGGTGAGAGACTGAGAGTCTTGTTTCTGTGAATTGCGACTGTGTTCCAGGATACAAACCTGACCGGGCCCCTATAGCACGTTTGTCTTCCAGTCTAGAAACTGCAAGCCTGGGTGAGGTGTCCTGTCTCCCAGACTGAAGTGACACACCAGTGTTCTTTCTGTGCTTCCAGTCTGGGGCCAGAGTAATTGTGCCCAAAGGCTAGCGCTTTCTGCCGGGGCCAGTCCCAGCCCAGTAGCCCTCCCTGTGGACCCAGGCTCTGTTTACACTTACTTCGAGCTCTAGGTGCGGAACTGGTTCTGCCTGTTTTCTGTGGTCTTTGCCCAGAGCTCTGCTCCCTGGAGTGTAGGGGAGCAGGGTGTGCTGCATGTCTGTGTCTTTTAAGGAAAGATCTACACAAGTAGCTGGAGAAACGGGACAGGTGCTCAAGAGAGATGCCCCCATGAGAATGGTCTCCTGGAGGATAGGTCGGTTCCTGGGGGAGTCCAGGGCACCTGGGACATCCGGAGCACGGCTATTGCAGGTCTGAGTCTGAGTCTTATACTGGGAGGGAAACAAGTGGAGTCCCAGCCAGCTCATGAGCCTAAGCTCTACCCAAGCTCCCTGAGGCTGGTTCTGACTGCTTTTTCTTTATTTCTCCCCCTTTGAAGAACCAGAGGAATTTCAGGAAAATACACAGGTGGGCTAAGGCAGGATGGCAGGAGAAGCTGTGGATACCAGCATGATGTTGGAACCTTCCCACTGATTCCTAGTCTGCCCTCAGTGCACTTCAACAAAGTCCCAACTTTCTGTAGTGCCACATGAAATGGGGGCAGCCCCCTGCACCTGTCAGTCTGCACCCAGGAGTTCCCAAGCTTGTGGGCTCAGTGCTCTAGGGAAACACTGAAACTTGGTACCCAATGAAGATCTCCAATTCTGTCCCCACAGGAGACCTCCTTGACAGTCTCCAGTGTGTGGGAGAGTTCGAGAAGATTCTTCAGTGAGATGAAGGGGGGCTTTTTCTCCGTATGCATATCAGTGGGAAAGATTTCCTTGAAAGGTAGCTTTGCCCACATCTGGAGGAAATGAACAAATGAGGACACAGAGTCTCCCAGAGTCAAAGGAATTCCCATTTCCATTGGTTTCAAAGACATTTGAAGACTGTAAGAAAACATTTTAAAATTCAAGCCCACACCTCTGATGCTGTGAAAGTACTGGCTCCTTAAGGTTAGGAAACAAGAAACCACAGACTGGGTTGGAACACAGGCAGGTTTCCTGAGCAAAACTCTCCCTTCGAGTCCCCTCACAGCTCAGAGGGCTGTCCCCAGGATCAGGGAGCAGGCACCAGAGGCCCAGGCCACCCTCATACCCTGGTCAGGGGTGGTTCCAGTGCTGGAGGACCTCCTCAAGTAACCTGACTTCTCTTTGACCTCGAGGAGAGGGAACCACAGGAGAGCTGCTAAGTCAAGTGTGGTGGGTTAGGGTGGTTCAGGGTGACTGCAGTCGGGCTTCAAGGTCATCAGGATGTTCCTGGAGCAGAGAAAGCAGGGATGGCACTGCCCTGACAGCAACCCTGTAGGTACAAAGAGGGAGATGGGCCATTTCAGTTCACACCCCAGGCCACATCCAAAGGGCTGGTGACAGAGCAGGGAGTAATTTGTTGTGATCTCTTTTCTTTTTCCAAATAAACATACATTTAAAAAAAGATTTTATTAATTTATTTGACAGAGAGAGGCAGCGGGAGAGATAACACAAACAAGGGGAGTGTGCAAGGGAGAAGCAAGCCTCCTGCTGAGCAGGGAGCCCGATGCAGGGCTCAATCCCAGGACCCTGGGATCATGATCTGAGCCGAAGGCAGACGCTTAACGGCTGAGCCACCCAGGCGCCCCAAATAAACATACATTTGGAACTAACTTTGTATTCTTTTTCTTTGAGATGGACCCAGGGGCGCCTGGGTGGCTTAGTTGGTTAAGCGTCTGCCTTCGGCTCAGGTTAGGGTCTCAGGGCCCTGGGATCCACCCGCCTCAGGCTCTCTCCTCAGCGGGGAGTCTGCTTCTCCCTCTGCCTCTGGCCCTCCCCCTGCTTGCGCGTTCTCTATCTCTCTCCCTCCCTCTTTCTTTTTCTCAAATGAATAAATAAAATCTTTAAAAAAAAAGAAGGACCCAAATTGAGAGGCGTCTGGATGGCTCAGTCGATTAAGGGACCGGCTCTTGATTTTGGCTCAGGTCGTGATCTCAGAGACATGAGATGGAGTCCTGAGCCGGGCTCCACGCACAGCACAGAGTCTGCTTGTCCCTCTCCCTCCGCTCCTCCCCCTCTTCTCTCTCTCTCTCTCTCTCTCTCAAATAAATAAATAAATAAAATCTTAAAAAAAAAGGACCCAAATTGTATAAACTTCAGTACCCATGCAACATGGATCTGTCCTCCCGTATGCCTGTTTAGATATTTAAATAAGTTAAAGATATCGATCTTGTGGGAGCAATATCATATCCTGATTTCTTCTTTGCACAAAAGTAATTTCCAGATGCTCAAAAAGGAAAAGAGAAAAAATAATCAATAAAATCATTGAATTTTTGGACATCATACTCTAATAAGTAAAGACAAAATATGTATGAATGACCATGTAAAACAACTAAGCTATTAGTAAAAGTCTAAACAGTAGTCTTGTTTCCTCGATACACCGCTTCTCTCTCTAAAACAGGCTTTGGATAAGAGAAAATGAAAACTTTTTTTTTTAATTGCCATGATGTCCTGGTTGCTAAGTTACAGGATAAGGAACAAGGAAACACACACTGCTATCAGGCCAAATATTAACAGTTGTCAAGAAGCTTCAGGAACCTCCTTCTGTATTAAACACTCTTCCTAATATTTCAAGGGCTTTAACAACATAAGAGAGACAAATGGGGAAGTGGCCTCAAGCCTGACAGGAAGGGAGGCTGCTCCACATACCTCCACGGGGCCAATGGATGGGTGCCANNNNGCCAGAGGCCCCCGCCAGCCACGGGATTCTCTGGCCATGTAAGTGGGGCACTGGGTAGCCTTGCATGGCTAAGACCCTGGCCATCACATTCACCTCCAGATGATGTGACTTCTCATTATTTGTGATTAAAAGTTTTGGATCCCACTTGTGAAGTCAGGGCTTTAGTTGTACTCCCCACTTGGTAAAATAAAGCCAAGAAAACCATTTAAAACTCCTAAGCTCCTTCAATACTTTTTTGCAAGGTGAACCATTGACTAGTTTCGTTAATTTTTATTTAAAAGGTAGTTCTGTATTTTCCCCAATCTTATTACAGTATAAAATATCATGCAAACACTACATTTGGATTTTTGCAAGATTTGAGATGTATTTATTATCAACTTCTCACAAGAAGCTTTATTAAGTGGAACTTTCTAAACTCATGGACTTACCCTGTACGTCAGATGAGTTATCACTTCTTACACACAGTATCTCTAGTTATGTGAGTGTGAGAGCAGTAATTTTGTAGCCCCACAAAGTCACCCCACTTTGTAAACCGAGTACTTGTTATTCACCAGTTGTGATTATATTGTTCTTCAACGTCAACCTCCTATTATTTCTTAATCCATTGACTTTTCGACCTTGGGTGAATAACAAATTGAGGCGGTTAGCAAGTAATCTCTACCTGGACAATCTCAAAAGGAATTAAAATTCATACAGAGAACACAGAAGTACTGCATTAGTTTTTATTTATATATCGTTGTGTGTGTATAAACACAATTACCCCCATACCACTCAAACTCAGGAAGTCACTGTAGTATAAACATTGTTTTGTGCTATGCCTGTGTTTTAATTATATTTCAAAAACGTAAAGTCTTAAAGATTTAAATCGTATTGCCATCCGAACATCTTTACTGTGACTGTACATAAGTGTACATTTGCATAATACATATAAAGGTGTACTAAGTCAATAAATGTTTTAAAATCTTACGTATAATAGAGTAGAGAGGCCCGGGTCTTTAAGTAATCACCAGAGGGCAGAGGTTTTCTCACCCTAATAGGAACTGACAGCTCAGAATTCTGTTACCAGAGGTGTTTCGCTGCCACCCCTCAGCGTGGTTACTTACCACAGAGGCCAGGGATAAGAAAACGAGCAGCAAAGGCTCTTTCTTACAGGAGGAGCTACAGTTCCTACCGGTTATCGTGTTACTTTCTCCTGTGGGTTGTTATCAAATATTGTGACTTTGGTTACACTGTCAAGGCCATGGGCATTTCTGCTTCTAGGGCACCGGTGCTCTTATCAAGCAACTGACCAGTCTCCTCTCACAACTCTCTTTGTTTGTTTGTTTTTAATTGATTAATTAATTTCCCCCCCACCTTCCTCCCTCCTCCCCTCCAGCAACCTTCAGTTTGTTTCCTAAGATTAAGAGTCTCTTACGGTTTGTCTGCCTCTCTGGTTTCGTCTTGTTTCATATTTTCCTCTCTCCCCCTGTGATCCTCTGCCTTGCCACAACTCTTTGATACTGGCCCTCTCCAAGATCAGTCCTCAAATTAATACTGCTGACAAGAGTCTTCTCTGTTTTACTGTCCTTGGTAGATGGCTGCTTTGTAGTGCCAAGGTTTACTCCTTTGCCTGGCTTGGGCGATCCACCGTGCGGTGCATGTGAATAAGGGGGGGGGTGTTATTGGGAATAACGAGGCATGATCACAATGTGCCATAGTTATTAAAAACAACTCAATGGGATTATAAAAGCTACTCTCTACATTTATTAAAATGTCATTACTTTAAATATGTTCTAGTAGAAAGAAATAAAATACTGTACATGCTATACTGCAGACGGATCTCACACGAGGTCAACAGGCAGAAACAGTCAAAAAGTGAGTCAACAGGGGAACGAATAAACAAAATACGGTCTAGCCATGCAATTGAATGTTATTCAGCTGTAACAAGGAAGAAGTTCTGATATCTGCTACAACGTGAATGAACCCAGATAATATTCTGCCGAGTGAGAGAAGCCAGACACAAAAGGTCACATACTGCATGATTCCATTGATATGAAATGCCCAGAAGAGGCAAACCCACAGAGACAGAAAGCACATTAAGGGTTGCTAGGGGCTGGGAGGGGGAAGCAGGGAATGGCAAGTAACTGCTGATGGGTATGGAGTTTCTGTTTGGAACAATGAAAATGTTCTGGAATTAGTGGCGATAGTTGTACATTGTGAATGTACTGAATGCCACTGAACTGTACATTTTAAGATGGTTAATTTTATGTTATATGAATTTCACTTCAATGAGAAAATACTTGGGACGCCCAGGGGTACAGTCGGTTAAGCACTGGACGCTTGGTTTAGGCTCAGGTCATGATCTCAGGGTCATAAGATCAAGCCCCGTGTTGGGCTCCAAGATCAGCACAGAGTCTTCTTGAGATTCTCTCTCCCTCTCCTTCTGCCTCTCCCACTCGTTCTCTCTCTCTCAAATAAATGAATAAATCTTAACAAAAAGAAAAAGAAAACACTTAAAACATGTTTTGTTAATCACATAACTTCTTAGAATGAATTTGTAAATGCTCATATTTTTACACAAAAGCTAATACGAGTACTCTTGCACAATGACTTTTATACCTTCTCTAAGATCATATTCCAACATTTAAAATCCCGTTGTTTATTAATAGCTTTAGTGACACACAAAATGGACAGATTGTCAGGCTCAAGGTGGTTGGAAACAAATGGCCCAGCAGGACAGTGTCATGGTGCGCAGTCTGGCTACTGCATCCACATCAAGGCTTATCAAGTGGTGACAACACGGACACCAACACTTGGAAAGGGCAGAGCTGCTGTCACAGACCCACAGGTTCCCCTACCAGAGACCTCAGGGCCAACTGTTTGACAACTTCTTTTGGTCTCTTAGGTTTTCTCTTAGATACAGGGGTGACAGAGCATTTCTCAGTTTCCTAAGATGGCCACCTCAGTCGCTCCCATTCTGCACATCCCTTTGCAATATGACTTGACCACTCCTCCTCCCAACAAGAGGTGGAGTCTATCTCCCCTTCTCTTGACCAGGCCTGGCCCGGTGACTTGCTTTGACTAACAAAATGTGGAGAGGTGACACTGGGTGACTTCCAGAAGAGGCTTCGCACTTTCTATATTTGCCCTCTTGGAAGTCAGTACGAACATGGAAAGAAGTTTGGGCTGTCCTTTTCGAGAGGCCGTGAGGAGAGAGAAGCCCTAGAGGATGAGCTGCCACACGAAAGAGAATCACACAACCTAGCTAACAGCCGGCGCCAACTGCCAGACATGAGACTGAGGCCATCTCAGATGTTCCAGGCTGCTTGGCTATGCTCCCAGCCGAATGAAGTCACACGAGGGACGCTGACCAACACCATGTGGAGCGAAGAACCACCCCCCCAGAGCTCAGTCAACGCATAAACTCATAAGAAATGACAAATCATTGTTGTTTTAGGCCACGAAGCTGGGGTGGATTGTCAGCGGATACACTTGAGGCCAGGACTAAATCATAGATATGTGTAAGCTCCTGAGAACAGCCCAAAAGTTCTTGAAAAACACGCCTGAAAAGCTTGCAGAGGACTAAAGCTCAGGATGCCTAGGACCAATTCCAACCAGAAGCAGGTGACTTCCTGGGACAGGCTGCTGGCCCAGGACCAGTGGAGTAAGGCGTAATTACAAAGGCCTTTCAGGGAACAAGTGAAACTGATGAGGAAGAGCCAGCTGTCATTATCTGTCCTAGAATGTTTTTGGCATTATCCTTAGTGCTCCATTCTCTAGTAGTCAGATACAATGAACCCTTTTCTTCTTGCTCTTTCACTGTTTCTCCATTTCAAAGGTTATATTTGTGCAGACTGGCCTGAACAGCTCACTAACGTCAGTACCACCTTAGATTCCGTAGAGGCCACCACAGGAAAGAGAAGTGTGACAATGCAGAAAACGTGTAAGGAAACCTGAAGACAGGGACTATGGACAGAAGTTCAGACGCTTGTGTTAACACATGGATTCAAAACCCCACACCTGTCTTTTGAGAGAGGAATTTGTGCTTAGAGCATATTCGCCTTGACTTCTATTCATTCAAGTTTGTCTTAGCCTTCTGACCCTGCACCCCCAAGTTCATGTCTTCTCACATGCAAAATATGTGCATTCCATCCCAACAGCCCCAAAGGTCTTAACCAGTTCCAGCATTTACTCAAAAGTCCAAAGTGGAAAGTCTCATCTAAACATTGCATAAATCAGAAATGGGTAAGACTCGAGGTCCGATTCATCCTGAGGCAGATTCCTCTCCAGCTGTGAACCTTTAAATCAAACAAGTTCTGTACTTACAAAATACAGTGGTAGGACAGGCAGAAGATAAACACTCCCGTTCCAAAAAGGAAAAATTGGCAAGAAATGGCTGAAACATGCCAGGCAAGTACAAATCCCAACAGGGCAAACAACATCAAATATAAAGTTGTTGGGTGTGTGTGTGTGTGTGTGTGTGTGTGTGTGTGTGTGTGTTTAAGATTTTATTTATTTGACACAGAGAGAGAGAGAGAGCATAAGCAGGGGGAGGAACCAGGACCCTGAGATCATGACTTGAGCTGAAGGAACTTAACCAACAGAGCCACCCAGGCGCCCCCTCAAATCTGAAGTTTTGAGAATCATGTTCTTGAACTCAATGCTCTGCCCATCAGGCCCACCAGGGTGGGTCCTGCCTCCCAGACACAATGGAGCATCCCTGTCCCCATGGCTTTGCTGGGCATGGCCCACATGGCAGCTCTCACGGGTTGGAGTTGCATACCTATGGCTCTCCCAGGCTGGTGCCTCCATCAGTCTGGGTCTCCTGGGGTGGCCCTAACCCCGCAGCGCTTGCTGGACATTACCCTAGCCACGGCCCTTTGCCTGGGTCACACATCTGCATCTCCAGGTGGCTCCATCCTTTGAAATCCAGGTGGCGGGAGCCATGCCCCCCAGAGCTCTGTTGGGCTAGTAGGCCCCCATGCTTTGGGCGGCACTGACTGCACAGCTTTGGGCGGGGGTCATCTGGCCTGATGGAACCCAGCCAACGGCCCCCCTTTGACACCGAGGAGGCAGCACTGCCAATCTCTGAAGAGTCTTTGGGGTCCTTCCTTTGTCTGGAAGAATAGCTCTCTGGCCCAGTCCCCCAGGCTTCCTTCTCTCCTGCTTGGCTCCTTCCCCTCCAGCTCGAACCGGCAGTTTGCTGGCTGGGGCGGCTGACGAAGCCCGGGGTTTCACACCCACACTAGTCTCCTTACCAGAGGCTCGTGTGACCACACCCTTAGTGTTCTCTTCCCAATGTGCTTGCTCATATTCTGCAATATGGCTAGGCTGAGAATTTTCCAAATTTTTAAGTTCCGCTTCCCTTTGGATTAACCGTTCCATCTCAAAGTCATTTCTCCTCGAATTTTACTGTGAGCGTTCAAGAGAAGCCAAGCCGCACCTTCACCAGTTTGCTTACGTATTTCCTCCAACAATATCCAATTCTATCACTCACAAATTCGACCTTCCCCAGGACACTAGCACATGAACACAATTCAGCCAAGCTCCTGGCCATTTCATGAGGGCGGCCTTTCCTACAACTTCCCAAAACATGTCATCATTTCCATCCTTATTTCTACCAACATTCTGCTCCCGAACCCTTAGGTTTTCTCTGACAAGTCTCCCTGTCCAGCTCTCCTCTTTAACTTCTGGGACCTCATCAGAATCCCCCGTGAAGGGCCCTTCATGGCAATGTGGGCTTTTTCCAGTACATGCCTCCAAATGCCAGCCTCTCCCCATGACCGACTTCCAAAGCTGCTTCCACACTTCTAGGGATCTGTTACCGCAGCGCCCCAATATGTGGGACTAACTTACTGTCTCGGCCTGCTGAGGCTACCGTAACAAACAGCATCTATCGGGCTGGCTTATGAACAGAAATCGGTTTCTCACAGTGCTGCAAGCCGGAGGTCAGAGATGAGAGGGCCAGCACGGTTGAATGAGGGCCCCTTCCGGGTCACAGACCTCTCGCTGTGCCCTGACCTGGCAAAAGGGGAAGAGGTCTTTCTCGGGCCTCTTTTATGAGGGCATAATCTCATTTTCCAGGGCTCCACCCTCATGACTTCATCACTTCCCAAAGGCCTCGCGTCCCAATTCCGGTACATTGAGCATTGCGATTTCAACGTAAGAATTGGGGATGGGCCACAAACATTCAGACCACAGCAAAATTATGAGACATGTATAACTAACCTTGGGTACAGTTTATAGAAAGTCAAACAAGAACTTGACTAAAAGTAATTGATTCATCCCCAAGCATTGTAGTGCTGGCCACATGCTGTGCCTTTTCCCACCGCAGCTGGGCTTCAGAGCAAAGTGGTTATTTGCATTGGTCAATCAGAGTTGATCTTCTTGCCTCCTCGACTGTAAGTGGATGAATTGATTTTGTGGTCATAACCTCACCAGAAACGTCACTTGCAAAGGTAAAGCTTAACTAATCAGATTCAGACATCCAGCCTTAAAGGCTTAACTAATCCGACTCAGACATCCAGACTTAAAGAACAAGGTGGGGATGGACCTCACAGAAAATGGCCTGGGGCCTTCCCTGGAGGGTCACAGCAAGAGAGAGGCACAAGCAAGCCACTCCTCCAGAGAGGGAGGAGGAGTGGGCCTGGGCAGGCAGACCCACTGGGGTCAAGCTTTCTGTCCTTGGGTCCCTGACTCAAAAGCAGCAAAACTATTCCCAGAACAATGGAAACAAAACATATCTCTTATTGCACTGTGTAAAAAAAGGTAGGACAGATAAAGAACAGACCGAGCAACAGATAAGGGGAATATACACAATAAAAACAAAGGACCCTGAGCTACAGGAACTACTACTGTGAAAATGGATTCACCCTGGGCTTCTATTTGGAGTATCTTTCCCTAACGGTGGCGGACAGTTACAGGGAACCATATTGTATGGGCACATCTTGCTGATAATTTTAATTGCATGTATATCGTGTAAGCTTTTTTCCATTCCCACTGTCTGTAAGAATGAAAATAAAAAACCAATTAACTGGACACGAATTGAATCAATGATAATACAAAAAAAGACAATAAAGGCAATGCTACTGAATTGCAAATCTACAAATGGTTACAGTGGCAAAGTTTGTTCTGTGTACTTTACGACAATTTAAGAGTGAATTTATTTATTTTTTTTAAGATTTTATTTATTTGACAGAGATAGAGACAGCCAGCGAGAGAGGGAACACAAGCAGGGGGAGTGGGAGAGGAAGAAGCAGGCTCATAGCGGAAGAGCCTGATGCGGGGCTCAATCCCATAACACTGGGACCACGCCCTGAGCCAAGGCAGACGGTTAACTGCTGTGCCACCCAGGTGCCCCTGGACCACATCTTCTTAATCCAGTCATCT
>NW_024423319.1:1560624-1597390 GCF_017311325.1 Ursus maritimus | reverse complement strand
CTGATGCGGGGCTCGATCCCATAATGCCAGGATCACGCCCTGAGCTGAAGGCAGACGCTTAACCGCTGTGCCACCCAGGCGCCCCAAGAGTGAATTTTAAAAAAAGATAAGGAAGAGATTTCTAAGTTCAGGTAGGGGTAGGAAGGCAGCAAAAAACCCTAACTCCCCCGCTTCTAAAGAACGAGTGACAGCGCCCACAGCGCCGCACCAATCTACGCGTTTCTTGAAATCGGGAAGCACAGACAACGGGCAACCAGAGGGGTCTGTAGGACCAGAAGCCACTAGAGCGAGGCAGGGCAGCGGGGCTGGTACGAAGGGTCCCATTGGTCCCCGGGACGCACCGAGCAGGATCTACTCCCGCAGGACACGGCCCGATCCTGCATGGGGACAGCGGGGGACGGATGTGAGACAGAGGCGGGCGCGGGTGGAGGTTCAGCAGAGAAGAAAGCGGAAGCGGCTCAGGGCGCAGCTCGGTGCCACCCAGCCGGGCGAGGCTCACGGCGACGCCAGAAGAGGGCGCCCGGGAGCTAGAGTGCTGCCAAGCGGTGGCCCCTCCCCGGCCGCAAAGGTCCTGGTGCCAAGAGCTGGCTCTTAGGAAAACAAAAGTCTTTCGAACAAGATCAGTGAAACATTTTGCGCGCCAGTGTGGAGTCAGGGCCTCGCACAGACTCCATTCCTGTCAGGAATTGTTTTTGATGCTCGGTTTGTCTCAAGTCTGGCCAGAGAGACCCTCCTGGAGCGGGCTCCCATGCCGTTTTGCCGTTCCCCACACTTTCTGCCACAACAGAGATGCTCCAGGCTCGTCTTGTCCCTCTTTGGATAGACAGCACCGGGAAACGTGAAGACAATGTAGTCTATACCTGTGGATTTATTTACTTATTTATTTTTACATAGACTCCACAGCCAGCGTGGAACCCAACGGAGGGCTTGCACTCACCACTCTGGGATCAAGACCTGAACTGAGACCAAGAGTCAGGAGCTGAACTGACTGAGCCACCCAGGCGCCCCATATGCCTGTGGATGTAAAACGAGAGTTCAGATTGAATTTGCCAATTAGCACGCACTACTACGCCTCTCTCCTTTCTCTTACCCTCAAGATCACGATTTGTAAAGCGGACTTCTTTTCTGTGTCCCAGGATATAAAGAAGCCAGCTTGGACGTAAGGATACTAATGGGAAAAGAGAAGCCTGCAGTGGGGAGCGGGCGCACAGCCTCTGCAGCAGGGCCTCCCCCTGCTTGAATGCCCTCGCTCTGAGTGCGCGCTTCAGCGCTGGTCATGCTGAGCTGGTCCTCCTGGCCTCTGAGGCTCCCGTAGAGCAGATGGCTCACCTGGGCCTCACGTGTGCGCAGCGGCTGCTCCAGCAAACTCCCGGTAGGGAGGAAGTGGCAGGCCCTGGCCTAGCCCAGCTTCAGGCCCAAAGCCAAACGTACTAGCAGAGGAGCGTTGCTGCTGTTGGAGACGCGCAAGGTGCCCCATTAGAGACCTCGGTGTCAACTGTTTGAGGACTTCCTTGTGCTCCTCAGTTCTCTTACACGTGGAACTGATGGAGCTTGTCTCCCTTGATGCGATACGCTGTTTCCAAAGAGGACTTTTACCATTTTTACTTTGCCAAGCAGACACATACATTCACCATAGACTGTGATGGAGTTAATATAATGGAGAATATATATTTTCCGATTTTAATTGTGGTAAAATACACACAACATAAACTTTACCATCTTAATCATTTTCAAGTGTACAATTCAGTAGTGTTACATTTCGTGCAGCCAAGCTCGAGAACTTTTTCATTATGCAAAACTACAACTCTGTACCCATTAAACACTAACTCTCCAGTCCCTCCTCCTCCAGCCCCTGGCACCCACCCTTCTACTTTCTGTCTCTATGACTCGGACTACTCTAGGCACCTCATATAAGTGAAATCATGTAGTATTTGTTCTTTTGTGACTGCCTTTGTAGAATATATCTTTTTGAAGGCTCTTTATATCCAAACATGAAATAGTTGTAAATTACAGCAGAAATGACGTACAGTTTAAGGCTTGGCTCTGAACTGGATTGTAACTATGAACCAGACTGGAAAGAAAACACGTTTTCTCCAAGTAAAAACAGGAAAATCGATTTAAAAAGACAAGGAAAAATAAATGAAGAAAGGAAAAATGAAGCAACAGAGACCCAATAGGTTTTTCTGGAGTAAAATTTCGTAATATTATAAATGAACAGAACTTGTGTTTCTTCTCAGTGGAGGTGTAGTGAAGTTTAATCCATTCAAATTTCAGATATTTACACCAAAACTTTCTAGTTGTGACTTATTGATTCTGTTTGTATGTGTGGATACGAAGACCTCCAGGGATTAGCTGCACAGGTCTGAGGATTAGTGGTGAAGACAATACAAACGAGGCTTGAAAACCAACGAGGCTGTACGGACCAGAAACAGAAGAGAGATGTCTCTTGTGGTCAGGTTTGTGATTAGGGATTCGATGTCTTCGTAGATGCAGAACTCTTCAAATTTTCTACTTTTTGAGCGCATTTTGTTAAGGTAGGTTTTTCTAGAAGTTGGTCCTTTTCATCCAAATTTTCACACCGATTGGGATAAGTTCTTCAGCATACCCTCTTTGGGTAATGTCAGTGGGTCAAGGTGATGGCCCCTGTTTGCTCCTTACATTGGCTGTTTATGCCTGAATTCCTGATGTTCACAGTTTCCCTCCTCCAGCTGAACCCCCACTGCCTGTGGCCCCTCAAGTTGCTCGGGCCCCAAACTTTGGAGTCAGCCTTGGCTCCTCCCTTTCTCCAACTGCTTCCACCGATGCCACCAGAAATCCTGTTGGCTCTATCTGCAAAAGCTATCCAGAATCTGACATTCCTCCCCATCCTGCTGGCCTGGCCCTTCCCAGGTGAAGCCATCACCATCTCTTACCTGGCCCCCCAGAGTACTTCTCACCTGATCACCCCACTTCTGCCTCAGTCGTTTCCCCTTTCAGGATAGCAACCAGGTCACACTGTGTCACATTTCCCTTAAAATCATGCAGTCCTCCCCATGTCATTCACAGTGAAAGCTAACATGTTAAAAATGGACTCCAGGACACACATGCTCTGGCCGCCATCCCCTCTCTGACCTTTCTTCTTCCTAGTCTCCACTCCCTCACTCTGCTCCTGCCACCCTCGTCTCCTTACTGTTCTTCGAACATTCCGGGCATGCTCCTGCCCCAGGGCCTTTGTACTTACTTGCTGGTTCTCTCCTAGGATGTCTTCCTCAGATCTCTGCATGGCTCCCTTCCTCCTTCCTTTAAGTCTTTGCTCACATAGCCCTTTCTCAGACAGGCCCATTCTGATGCCCTATCAAAATGGAAATCCATTCCCTTTCTACCCTGGTACCCCCAACCCCTGCGTCCTGTTTTCCTTTTCCTGTTCTCCATCCTACTTATCACAGCTTGCTTATGATGTCTGGTGTTCACGTTTTCTTCCCGCACTAGAATGGCAGCTGCAAGACAGCAGGGATGTCCGTGTGTTCGTTCACTGGGGTGCCGAGCAGTGCCTGGCCACAACAGGTGCTTGACGAGTATCTGTGTAATGAATTGTTGGCTGAATTCTCTGTACCAAATACTGTGCTAGAACTTTTCAAAAGGATGATCTCCTTCAAGCCTTACAGCAGGTAAACGTTATCCCCTCTTCCTGATGAGGACATGTGCTCTAGAGATGGTGACTGACTTGCTCAAGGTCACAAAGGGCAGGTGTGGCAGCACTCCAGGAGGCGCGCAGCAGATGGGGTGAGATTATGGGCCTGAGCTGAAGAGCAGGGAGATTGGACCTAGAAGGGGACATCGGCCGTAGGGGGAATCAGTCAGCTGGAGGGTGAAAAAAATCTGATTGTTGTAGGGTTCTGAGGTGAGCCATTCAGGATGCCATGGGACAGTCACAGGAATGGGAAAACTGTCCAACCCTTGCCTTTCGACTTTATACACATGGTGCGTGTTTACAGATCTCCAAGGAACTCACAGTGGGAGAACTTTTCCAACCAGAAGCCAAACAGGAAACAGAGTCACCTTTGGCCACATAAAAACTAAAATTCAACGTATGTAAATCTATTCCAAAGTCAAAGGCAGTGGTCGATCCTTGAAAACATTATGCCAAGTGAGAGAAGCCAGACACAAAAGGACAGGTACTGGAGGGGTCCACCTCGATGAGGTATGTAGAGTAGGCAAACTCAGAGAGACAGAAAGTAGGACGGTGGGCGTTGGGGGCCAGGGCAGGGGGCGTCAGTGTCTAATGGGTACAGAGCTCCAGTTTGGGAGGATGGGAAGAGGTCTGGAGATGGAGAGCGGGGATGATTGCACAGCAGTGTGAATGCGCTGTACACACAAAATGGGGCAGATGGTAAATTTGACGTGATGTATATTTCATCACACACACACACACACACAGTCAAAGACAAAGGAGCAAACAGTCCCTTGCCCTCTACCTTTGGCTGTTACTGACAAAGCCGCTGGCCCACTGGCCAGAGCCAAGCGCTGAATCTAGGGCTCCTACTCACTTAGGAGTAGTGGGGTTAGAGACAAGGCCAGCATGTCATCTTCCAGCCTGGCCAGGGGGCCCCAGCTGGTAGTGAGGGTGTGGTGACTGGGACAGAGTAGACAGTGTGACACATTTGCCCCATGGGGGCTGGGGGGGAAGGGAACTGAAAGCCCCTCAGCTGTCCAGGGTCTCCTCCGCTCCTATTTCTCCTGCTGCTCTTCACCGACATTTTGGCCCAACCCCTTGTTCTTCATCTCCCTCTCCTGTGTCCCTCCCCTTTCATCCACCCTTTGCCAGAGCGGGGACCCAGCGCAGGCCTCAGGGAGCACACGTGGGCGCCCAGGTGCTAGGTGACTTTCCAGCACAGTAATCTGCTTTAGGCTAAAATGAGACTTGATCTTCTGTTAGCCCTAATCATCAATTAGCACCCCACTCTGCAGGGACAGTGACAGTCCAGGACTCACCACTGTCTCCACCTCCTCTTGCCTCTGCCTCCTCCCCTCCCCCTCCCCGTGGGCAGACCCATGACTGAGCTCAGTCATTAGTGTCATGCTGGACAAGGGCCAGCTCTGGGGCTCAAGCTGGAGGCTCCCGCACATGTCCTGTCCCAGTTCTGCCAGACCCCCACTGAGATGGCACCTCGCCTTCCCAACAACAGGGTGGCCCTGGATGTCCATGGTAGCCTCATGGGGCGGGGGGCAGGTAGGATTGGTCATCTCCCTGCAGAAAGAGGGTGAACCTGGCCTGAGAGGAAGGGGTCTGCCCATCCAAGGCCACCCTGCTGGTCCCTGGTGGTGCCGGGAAGAGGTGATCCTGTGTCCGGTGCTCAGAAGAGGCCACGTTGGGCGGCGACCTCAGAGGAGGCCCACTTTTAGTTCTGACATTCTCGGATGCTCTGATTCTTTGACCCTAGTGGGGGACAGACAGATAAAGCTCCCTGAGACCCAGGAGGAAGGAAAGGTATAAACTGGGAAGTCACAACAACCCTGTTACATCAAGTTATGTTGTGAGGCCCGTGCCTCACGGGGCCCCTTGAACCTACTATGTTCCTGCTAGGAGCCCCTGCTTTCCATTCTTTTGGGTAGGTACTCAGAAGTGGGGCTGCCGGACCATACGAGGAATTGCCAGACAGTTTTCCACAGTGGCTGCACCATCACAATCTAATTTTAGAATATTTTCATCACTCCCATTGCCCACGCCCACCCCCCGGCAACCACTCATGTGTTTTCTGTCTCTGTGTACTTGCCCCTTCTGGACCTTTCCTATCAATGGAATCATACAGCATGCGGTCTTCTGTGTCTGGTTTCTGCAGGTTCACTCACGTAGCAGAGGTCAGAACTTCATTCCTTGTTATGACTAAGTAGCATTCAACTGCATGGATAAGTCACGTTTTGTTTATTCATTCACTTGTCGATTCACTTTTTGACTATTTCTACATTTTGGCCTCCTGTGAATAGTGCTGCTCTGAGTGTCCCTGTACAAGTTGTGGACATATGTCTTCAGTTCTCTTGAGTCAATACCTAGGAGTGTGAATACTGGGGGCACATTCTCTTGCAGTTAGGCAAAACTCGGCTTCCCAGGTACCCCAGCTTTCCAGGCTGCCAGTGGGCCCCTTCCTTCGATTCCACACGGAGCCCCTAGCCTGGCCCCTGGCACGCGGCAGGCCCTGAACCGTGCTGGGAGCCATTCTCACTATGGGGGGCTGCACCGGGCTTCCATGGGGCTCCAGCCCCCAGCGTGGCAGCCAAGGCTTTCCCTCCACCTGCAGCGGTGGCCGTATTAGCAGGAGCCTCAGGCTGGGCTGCTGCAGAGTCATGGCGCTGAGAGTGGGGCAGTGACGTCATGCGCCCAGGTCTTGGCTTTACTGAGCTTCAGGCCAACACAAAGGAGGTGTCAAAGGCAGCTGAATTTCGGGACTGTGTAGAGAGGAGCTGGCAGGAACCACGAGAGAGGCTGTGCTCTCCTGTCGATGGGGAGAGGGGCTGCAGAATTAGGCAATCAGCATGTAATTGGAGCTCTGCCAAGCACAGGGCCTGCAGCCAGACTGCAGTGGGCGAAGAGGGACAGAGGAGGCGGCCCATCTGGAACACTCTGTTGACAGGTTCGCTTTTGAAGGAAGTATAGTCAGGAGCAGTCCAAGGAAAGGTCATGAACTCAGGGGACAGAGACTTGAGCAGGGAGAATGTGAGAGTCTACGGGCACCTTCCGGTGCTGCGGGAAGGCTGCTGGGAGGGCCCGGATGAGTACTCTGGTGACTGCAGGAGCTGCAGCTCATGGGGAGCAAGGGGGAGCAGGGAGTGGAAAGCAAGATGCATAGTGGAGTCTCCCCCCACCCCACAACTGCCTTTCCCTTCCTTGGGGAGGACCCCTGCCAACACAACTCGCATCCATTTGGGTCCACTTCAGGCCTCAGCACTGCAAAGCCTCCTGAGGCAGATTTGGGCTTTGGGCTCCTTCCCTAACCCACACCCCAATCTGGAAATCTTGACCCTTGGGTCCAGCTGACCTAAGAGCGAGCGCTGGACAGCAGGGAGAAAAGGGCACGTGAACACAGGTGAGGGCCCACGGCAGCTCCCACAGCCACCTTGGCGAGCTGGGGGCTCCGAGTTGGGTTCCCAGGAAATCCTTCTGAGCTGCCCTTGCAGGCTCATCTTAGGAGCCAGGAGGCGAGGGGTGGGGGAGGAGGAGGTCTAAGTCCCGGGCCCAATTAAGAGATCAGGTGGGGAAGGGGTTGGGAGCTTTTAAGGTGAGGAAGCCTAGGCTGATCCCACAGGCTGGTATAAAGCGCCATGACCCCCAGGCAGCACCAGGGCTGGCAGGCGCTGGGGACAGGGCTTTCTGGAGCCATGACCCAGCGGTGGGGCCCCCAAAGGCTTGCAGGCGGGCAGCCGCAGCCCAGCTATGAGGACAGCACCCAGGCGAGCATCTTCACCTACACCAACAGCAACGCCACCAGAGGTGAGCGAGCAGGCGCTGCGAAGGCTGGGTCACACTGGCTGAAGCAGCCCTCCAGGGACGCCAGGCCTGAGTGGTCCCATGGGGGGCCGCTGGCCACCCACCCCACTTGGGAGACTTCTCTTCTGCACATCGTCTTCAGCCGAGATGGTCTTCTCCCTTAATCTTTCTGATGACATGAGATGGGGGGTGGCTTTCTGAATGTAAAAGGACACCATAATATGGGACACGCATTTTCCAACCACATAGGCTTCCCAGACCTTTTGAGAAGCCCTGTCCCAGGGATGTTCATTAACTATCTCCCTGTGGTCCCAGGCTACCAGTGAGCACTCACTACATTCAGTTCTGGTGTGTCTATCTGGCTGCACTGCCCTGAGCTTCCTGGGGAAGAAGCCAGATCTGACTCATTTTCGCATCTCCCGAAGCCAAAAGGAGGCAAACGGCAGGAGCGGGAGGCTGGGCAGCTGGCCCGGAGGAGGGTGAGTGATTTCTCCAACCTTAGGGTCGGAAGAGACAGTAGTGGTCATCTTGCTCAACTGTGACAAGGGGCCTGCAGCCCTTGGCTGTGCATTCTTGGGGAGGAGGCTTGCTTGGCTCCCAGGGCACCTTTCCCTCCGCCAGGGAGGCGTGAGTTATGCCCTGGGAGTGGGCCAGTCCAAAAGCTTTGCATGCAAGCCCTGCAAAGAGCTGAGGACACTGGTGACCCCCAGCCCCTGGCCCCCCTTCCCCAGTCCCTCCTCCAAACCAAAGACCACCCTGCTCCTTCAAGAATGTCTCATGTGCTGTGGTTTCCAGAAGCCACACAAGCTCTTTGAGAGCCAGGGCAATGATCAGCAACAGGGTTCCCAGGTCAAACTAATTGAGAACGCTAAAGTGTGCCCTGACCTGATTGTCCGTGTCCCCCAATGTCCTCGATAGAGATGCAACAATGTTCTCCCTGGAGGACCCTAGGACTTCATTGATGCCTGAGATTCCTCTTTGTACTTTTTTTTTTTTTTGAAAAATTCAAGTATTTACCAAAGTGGAGGGAAGCGTGTAATGAACCCCTGGGTACCCATTACTGATTTCATCTATACCTGCCTCCACTCACCCCTCCTGATTTCTGGAGGCAGATCTAAGACACCACATCATTTCCTCTGCAAATCTTAAGGAAGCACCTCTAACAGGAAAGGACTCTTTAAAAACACAATCACAGTGCCATTGTCACACCCATAAGGTAACATTCTCTTGATGTCATTGAATCTCCTAGTCAGAATGGAAAAAAAGGTCATATATTTTTTTTCACTTTGCTTGAATCAGGGCTCCAATAAGGTCCACAGGTTCAGACTGATCGTTCTCTTTTCATCCTCTCTGAATTTCGAAGTTCGTCTTCTACCTCCTTGTAATTTATTTGTTGAAGAAAATGAGTCGTTTGTCCCTGGACTCATCCACTTTCGACTTCACTGATGGTTTCCCACATGTGACTTCCCATACCCCTCCCACCTCATTTGTCATTATGTTTGTGTAAATTAGTAGTTGATCTGAAGATCTGCTTGGAGGTCAGTTGGCTCTGCTGGGTGCTTTGGCAAGACCTCTCCATTAGGAGGGTGTCCTTTTTTCTAGGGTTTTGGCAGCCGCTGAAGCTCGATGCCGGACCCATTAAACCACCAGGGACTGCAGGATGGTGACATTCTGGCTCCCATACCCCATCTTCATCCATTAGCTAGAGTCCTTTGATAGAGAGAAACATGCCCTCATCTACTCTTCGGTTCCCCAGGGACACAGTGCGTATGGGAAAGGCACAAAAAATGCCTCTTCTTTCATTTTATTGCTCCCCTTCCAAAGTATTGACTTGCTTTCCCATCGGAGCCAATTGGGTTTGACCTCTGTGTCTCCTTCTTTCTCACTAGGAATCCTGTTCTCAAGGGCTTTGGGTAGAAGAATTAGAATATCATTTAATTACTCATTTGCTTGATCTCAAACACACTCACAATAGTCTCGCAATAAGGACATCACAACATGATTACCCGAAACTTAACAGTTGGACAGGCTTTTTATCCTCAGGGTCTATGCCACTAGGTCCAAGTAATCAAACTAGTGTCTTTTCAAGTCCCTTATAACAGTCCCTCTCTATGTGATTATGCCTCTGAGTGGATATGCATTTAGTTTCGTTGGTTTAATTTTTGATTTTCCGGGATTGCTTTTTAACATTTAACGGTGTTTTTAAATTATGGAATAAAATATTCACAAGATTCCAAATTAAAATATAGAGAACAGGTATATTCAAGGAAATCTTGTTTCCTTGCCTGCCCCCACGCCCAATTCCCTCCCTGCCGAATTTCTTTAGAACATCTTCGCCTGGGAGTTGACTGTGATACCCATTTCTGTATGAAATTCGTCCTGGAGATTTCAGGAGGGAGGGGCAGGCCGGGACACCTGCTCCACTTGCATTGCCAGAGGACCCTCCTCTGTGACCTCCCACATTCAGAACACTCCTCTCCCCTTCCCCACCATGCACTGCCCTGTCCCTCTTGTCCCTGCCCTGCCCAATTTGGACTCCATGGGCTGTCTGGGAAGGATGCTCCGGCTGCCTCATTTTGAAATTATCCCCAAGCCAGAGTGTTCCAAACACCTCCCAGTTCCAGCTGCTGTTCTCAAACTAAAGTCGCTGTAGTTTCCAGGGAAGATCTGTTGGCAATTTGGGGGGGAGGGTCTCTGTTCTCCAGTCTATCAGCGGCCCCACTGTTTCCCTCTGCTTCCTTCTGCATAGACACTGGAACCATGCAGGCCTTCAGTACTCAGAGGCCTGGTCCTGGGGAGCTGGTGCCACCTGGCACGGCTGCAGACACTGTGGGTGGGTTTCCAGGAGCTGCTTGTGAAAGGGGCGACGGAGGCTCATTCACAGAGTGCTGCAACATCCTGGGCACGGCGGGGTTCAGTTGTGCTGGGGGAAGATCTATGCCATCCCTCCTAGCCAGGGTACCCAAGAAAACCCTACTTTTCTGAAACAAGTTTGAGTTGAGTTTTTGAAACACACAACTGAAGTGTCCTGGTAAATCTGGGGACTCTGCGTGAATGCTTTCCTAGGTGCTGTAAGGCCTTGCTATATGGTAGTGGGCACTGGCTTATAACCCCTTCAAGTATTCTGCCTAAAATGATGGCGGTGAAAAAGGCCCTTCCAAGACAGAGCGGTGCAGAGCTACTGTGCTGTAATAAGGGGGTTTAGTCCTCCTTTTCGTTCTGTGTGCATTTCCTAGGGCTGCCATGACAAAGCCCCACACACCAAGTGGCTCAAACAAGAGAAATTCCTTTCCTCACAGACCAGGAGGCCAGTAGTCCAAGATCCAGGTGTGGGCAGGGTTGGCTCCTCCCGGCGACTCTGAGGGACAGTCCGCTCCGGGCCTCTCCTCGAGTTTCTGGTGGTTACTGGCCGGCCGTGTGTGGCGTTCCTTGGCTTGTGGAAGCATCGCCCAGATCTCTGCCTTCCCCCTCACGTGGCCTTCTCCCTGTATGCATGTCTCTGTGTCCAAATGACCCCTTTTTAGAGGGCACAGTCCTATTGGATTAGGGCCCACCCCAATGCCCTCGTTATGGCTTGATCACCGCTGGGCAGACCCTGTTTCCAGATAAGGTTACATTCACACGTACAGGGGGTTAGGACTCCAACATATCTTTTTGGGAGGGACACAATTCCACCCATAACTCATTCATTCATTCATTCATTCATTCATTCTCTGAACACTGATTGTGTCCTGGACCTGCCATATGAGATGAATGACAGGATGTGTACATGGGTAATTCCAGTACAGGTTAGAATGAGGTGCTGTGGGCCCTGCCAAGGGCAAAGGAACAGCATGTGTCCAGTGACCTGTGCCCCTTCTGCCAGTATGCACGTTTGTTTAGGCTTCCAGATTTCCCGCTACTGCCCACCATCTGGCAGGTGGAGACAGTGTCTTCCTGCCCTGCTTAAACGCTAGAGGTCTGGGGGCCGAATTCAGGGCTCCATGACCTGGGGCAGGAAACAGGTAGCCCCAAGGGGCTGAGTTGACTCTCAGCTGAGGAATCTGGAAAGGCTTCCAGAGGACAAGGGCATCCAAGCTGGGCTTTACGGATGGAAAAGAAGAGCATCCAGGTGCAGGGGAGAATGAGAGCAAAGATCCAACAACAGAAAGACACAGAGCGCTCACGGGAAGCGGCACAGTGGGTGCAGGTGTTCAAGGGAGCAAAAGCCTGTCAATGGTACCCCAGAGGGCTGGCCCACATACTGGGGGTGGCAAATCAGATGGGGGAGCAATACTTGGCGTAGATGGTGAGTTCTACTTTGTTAAGGGTGCCTGTGCAGGTGTCCAGCTGGCCATGGCCTCTGGCCCGAGAGACGGATGGAGGGAAGGTCGTTTGCAGATGGGCAAAGCTAGAGGGAAAGAGCTGGTTGCAAAGGCAAAGGCAGTGGGCAGGAGGGCTGGTGGGCTGGTGGGAGGCTCTGACAAGGCAGGGAAGGGTGGAGTGGGCAGAGCCGTGCAGCTGGGTAATGCTGATGCCCAGCTCCTCTCCCCACTCTGTCTCCCCTGCCTTCTAGGCCCCTTCGAAGGTCCCAATTACCACATCGCTCCCAGATGGGTGTACCACCTCACCAGCGCCTGGATGATCTTTGTGGTGATTGCATCCGTTTTCACTAATGGGCTCGTACTGGCGGCCACCATGAGGTTCAAGAAGTTGCGTCATCCCCTGAACTGGATCCTGGTGAACTTGGCAGTTGCTGACCTGGCGGAGACCGTCATTGCCAGCACCATCAGCGTCGTGAACCAGATCTATGGCTACTTTGTGCTGGGTCACCCTCTGTGTGTCGTGGAGGGCTACACTGTCTCCTTGTGTGGTAAGCCAGCCAGGGTCCAGGCTCAGGGAAGACCCAGCCCGCTGTGTGTGAAGGACACACTCACACGACAACCCCCCGGGTGGACCCATGGTACACACTGGAAGGGAGCCAGACCTGCAGGGCAAACAGGGCTGGGGGAATCATGGAGGGTTGGCAGTAGCTGTCCAACAAGTAGGCATCCCGAGTGCCTACCCTGAGACAGGGCAGTTTGAGGCCATGCAGCTGGCATGGGAGGAGACAGATAGAGCACCAGGTAATCCCAGAACCATGTGGGAGGGAAGGGCTCTGGTCACCCCAAACAGAACTTCCACTCAAATCAGAGCCCTTTCAGCTCATCTGCGTTGGCTTTTTCCAGGGAAAGAAACACTTCCCATTAGAGCTTTTGGGATATTGAAACTAGATCCCGGATCCATTTCCCCACCCTCATCACTAATATCTCTGTGGGCCTTGGCTCTGTTCAGGTCAACATTGGCAGAGAAGAACCCACGCGCTGGGCACCAGGAGTATAGGATTCTTGCCCCGAGGTAGTCCCAAGGCCTGGCAGGAGGCGTCCCTATCCCAGATGGTGACTACACAGCACCATCAGTTCTCTCAGAGGACCTGGAGGAGACAATGGAAGACCTATGAATGTTAAGTCAGCAAGATGAGAAGGGAGCTGGGGCAAGGCAGTCAAGGAGGGCCGGGTGCAGTCGACGCTTGACAGAAGTGAGGCTGAGTGAGCAGGAGTGGCGAGGAGGCTAGAGCAGGCGCTGGATCTGTCACATGTGGGGTTCAGGTCGGCTGGGGGTTGCCATGAGGCCAAGTTTCTTTCTCTGGGCCCCGCAAGGAAGAGGAGGACAGGCAGGCCCAATGAGGCTGACATCCCCTCCAGGAGCTCCTGTGCCAGGCCCCCATGAAAGAACAGAGGGCTGAGGTTTGCAGCTTGGTGTCCATCCAAGAAGACAGGGGGCCTGAGGGTCATGGCGCTCAGCACACGCGGCCTGTGTCTCCAGGCCCCCCACTATCACACCAGCGGAGGCTCACAGCTGCTCTTCCGTTGGAAAAGTTTCCCAGAACCATCTGGTCACCATTCCTGGTCCTTAGTTCCCACATCTGACTTGAGTTTGTCTAATTGCGACCTGAACTGATCTCCAATTCACATTCTGAGGGGGTGGACCTTAGAAAGAGGGAAAAAAGCCACTAGGACAGCGAGGGCCTGGGGAAGAAAGGGGAACCCTGGCCCCAGATTTGAATTACTAGTGCTGTGAATGCCGCTGAATTACTTTACCTCACCACTCCTCCATTTTCACACCTGTAAAATGGGGGCAGGACTTGGCGGCAAGGTTTAACTGAACATATTGGCCCCTCCCATAACCCTATGAGGCAGGTGCCAACATGGAGCCCACTGTACTGGGGCGGACCCTGTCCCCCCATATCTAACTGCCTCTCATTTTACAGGTGATGGTCCAGCACTCTCCCAGAGGCACAGAATGAGAGTGGCTGGGGAAGGTTGGGCACCTTCATCTCCACTCAAATCTGTCTCTGGTTCTGTCAGGATTCCCCACTCGCCTCTGCATCTGCTTGAGGTCTGTTTCAAGTCGCACAGATGCCGAGGAGCCAGAACTTTTACCGGTTTTGGTGCCACGGATGCCCTCAGCCCTCTGGGGAAGCCTGTGGACCCCTTCTCCAGAGAATGTTTACCAACGTGCACAATAAGATCCATAGGATTACAGAGCAATCCAGTGATATTGAAATAGAGCAATCAAAGTATTAAATATTAATTAGTGGCATAATCCTTCATTAAAACTACAAGTAAATGTATTGTTTACAGGTATTAATGATACCGTTCTTTATTAAAGTATCAGATAACTGGATCTGGCTGGATAGCCACTGAAATTGCAAAGTGGTAAGGAATATAGTGATATCGGGAAATGTCTGCCAGCTCTGTAAAGTGACCAAGTCCCAGGCACTGCTAATAATGCAAGGAAAGGCCCAGTGCCCATTAGAAGTTACTGGAAACAAAACTGTCCTTTTTCCTGCCCCAGGTCATGGAGCCCTGAATTCGGCCCACAGACCTCCAGCGTTTAAGCAGGACAGGAAGACACTGTCTCCACCTGCCAGATGGTGGGCAGTAGCGGGAAATCTGGAAGCCTAAACAAACGTGCATACTAGCAGAAGGGGCACAGGTCACTGGACACATGCTGTTCCTTTGCCCTTGGCAGGACCCACAGCACCTCAGTGTGGTCATGTGTGTGTGCGTGGCCATTGGGAGGTGCGTCGGCACCCAAAGAAAGGCTGGTGGCCAACTTAAAGAGAGCTAGGAATCGGGGTGGTACAAGCCCAAGAGGAAAGAATGGGGAAAGAGGGTATTAGAGGAATTGACCAAGAGATCCGCTGCCCCCTGGACCTGAATACACTTTTTGGGAGAATTAGGTGTTGCAGGTAGGTGGGGGGGAACCTCTTGATCTTGAAAACTGTCAGCTGGTCTGAATGGAAGGAGTGACATTGGAGGCTCAAAACCCTCATCTGCCTGCTCTCTCCTGCAGGGATCACGGGTCTCTGGTCCCTGGCCATCATTTCCTGGGAGAGGTGGCTGGTAGTCTGCAAGCCCTTTGGCAACGTGAGATTTGATGCCAAACTAGCCATCGCGGGCATTGCCTTTTCCTGGGTCTGGGCTGCTGTGTGGACAGCCCCACCCATCTTTGGCTGGAGCAGGTAAGGGTGCCAGTATGCCAGGAAGGCAGCTCATTTAGGGCAGAGGGTGAAGGATGGTGGGGAGGGTCAGACTCCTGATTCCATTTGTGACCTTGGGGCAAGTTGCTTCCTGTTTCTGGGCCTTTGTGACCCCATGAGTAAAGTGATGATGGACCCAACTCTCCCTGTGACCCCTTTGAGGGTGCAGTGTCTACACATGTATAAATCTGCCTGGCTGCAACATGGAAATGGACCCCTGTGGTCTCTGAACCTCTGGAAAGGTCTGTTTCCCCCAAGCGTGAACAGTTCATGGGAGCCCACAGAGAAAGGTGACAAGCTCAAGCCATGGGAGTAGATGTAAGTGAAAGCAGGGCCCTCTAAGCCACTCTGCCCCAGGCCTCTTTCTCGCACATTCTGAGGGGCCTCCCTTTCAGAGGCTGCTTGGGTTGTACATACAGCTGGATGTGTAAGTTATTTGTGTCTTGGCCAGGCCGCTTCTTTGGGGGCTCAGATGTGATGTGTATTTTACCACAATAAAAATAAAAGAAGGGGCTATGAGACCTAAAAATGGACAAAGGTTTACCAAAATCCTACCCAAGGGTTTCCTTTGGGGGCGATGAAGGTATTGGGGAACTAGATAGAGGTGGTGGTTGCACGACATTGTGAATGTACTAAATGCCACTGAATTGTTTACTTCAAAAATGGTTCATTCACGTAATGTGAATTTCACCATAATTTTAAAAACCAAACAATCCTGGGGTGCCTGGGTGGCTCAGTCCGTTGAGTGGCTGACTCTTGATTTCGGCTTGGGCAGTGGTCTTGGGGTCCTGGGATGGAGCCCCGCTTTGGGCTCCACGCTCAGAGGAGTCTCCTTGAGGATTCTCTCTCTCCCTCTCCTGCCCCCCCCCTCTCTAAAATAAATGGGCAGAGCTTTTAAAAAAAAACTAACAATCCTCCAACCCAAGTCAGTGGCGTGCCTGGACTGAGGGGTCCCAGGTTGCCCTGCCTACATCAGGACAGGCTGCCAGCCCTTCTCTGCAGGTACTGGCCCCATGGCCTGAAGACGTCGTGTGGCCCGGACGTGTTCAGTGGCAGCTCGTACCCTGGGGTGCAGTCTTACATGATCGTCCTCATGACCACGTGCTGTATCATCCCACTCAGTGTCATCATACTCTGCTACCTCCAAGTGTGGCTGGCCATCCGAGCAGTAAGCCCCCAAACCCTCCTGGCTTCACCCCTGCCTGGCAGGCTCATGAGGGCCAGGGACATCGAGGCTGGAACAAAGGATCACCCAGTCCTCTCTCCTGCCCTCGAACCACACATGAATCCTGCAATTCCTTTAGAGCTGCAACTGCAGCCCTGGCTCCCTTGTCCTTAACCCTACAAGATGGGAAGGGACTGCCCCCCCATGTGGGGCCCAATAAGGGAGCAGAACTGCATTTCTTCCCTGATCCAGGACAGTTCTCCCCTGGGTGGAAAGCCAGGCAGATCCTCAAGTGAAACCTGCACATTAAAAGGTATTTTTGAAAGGCTGCCACCAGAGTGACCTTGTCCTCTTCACGGGACCGTTGGGGCAGGCCAAGGAGTTGATTCACATGTGCC
Source organism: Ursus maritimus (assembly GCF_017311325.1). NCBI lineage: Eukaryota > Metazoa > Chordata > Mammalia > Carnivora > Ursidae > Ursus > Ursus maritimus. The sequence goes on along the minus strand of NW_024423319.1, from coordinate 1,580,801 downwards.
ATCTGCCCCCAGACCCACTCTCCACTCCCTTCACTGGGAAGTTGATCCTGTCTGCAGCCATGTAGGCAGTCAGAGTGAGGCAGAAGAGGAAGAACACCATACATAAGTTGTCCCCTTGTCAACCAACTCACCTACAATTAGTTTAATCCGGATGCACCATCTGTCCCTGCTGAGATCCTGCTTGGCACAGTTGGTAGAAGGCCCTTTGGGGTGGTGCCTTTCTGATATGAAGCTGCGTTTGCCCACGATCAGATCAACATATGCTCATAAGCTTTTTCTAGAGTGAAGGCCACAAACTCCCTGCCTTCAGCCTGTGATGTGTCCCTGCCCCGCTTCCTCCCCCAACCCCACTGGCAGTGGTCAGGAATCAGAAGCAACGTCACTGGCTCCCGCAGGTATCCAACCATGCCTTGAGCAGTGTTAGCTCTGGGCTGTGTCCCTGCCCACAGCAGGCAGTGTCCAGCCCCTGTGTCTCCTTCTGCTCAGCCCCTTAGACCAGAGCACTGGAGGGGACACGCTGATAAGGGACCAGGTGAGGCTAAGAATGGCCTCCTTAGCTCCTTCCCAAAATCCTTTAAGCCAAGAGCTTAGAAGGCCCTGGCTCAAGGCCATCTTCTCCACGGCCAGCCGTGTGCCACCTCAAGTTCCCTCAAGTTCCCTCAAGGCCAGCCCCGTCCAGCCTAAGCCAGGCTGTGGACTCGCTTGGGTGGGAGCTGGCCACTGACTGGCCCGGGTGGGCCCATCTCCTTCTCTCCATGACTTCCCATCCCTAGGCCACCTGTGTCTTGCTGACTCTCTGACTCACTGCCCAAGCAATAGCAACAGAGTCCCTTGGGATAAACAGCCCGGGAGGGACTCTCCCACTCACTGTCCCAGGCATGAATCTCTGTCTCCCCCAGGTGGCAAAGCAGCAGAAAGAATCTGAGTCCACCCAGAAGGCAGAGAAGGAGGTGACACGCATGGTGGTAGTCATGGTTCTCGCGTACTGCCTCTGCTGGGGACCCTACACCTTCTTTGCCTGCTTCGCCGCTGCCCACCCTGGCTACGCCTTCCACCCTCTGGTGGCTGCCCTGCCAGCCTACTTTGCCAAAAGTGCCACTATCTACAACCCCATTATCTATGTCTTTATGAACCGGCAGGTAAGTCACATCATTGGCAGGACAAACTAGAAATAGACCGCAGAACTCAGTGATGGCTCCCACCTGGAATTATGTCCAGGGGAACCTGTTAATGACCTCCAGGACAACGACCAGAGAAGGCTCAGCATGTGAAAGCTCAGCTAGTCCTCCCTCTGGATTCTTTCAGAGTCTTGACCCAAGGGTGGACAGCTCCACAGTGCATCCTGTATATTGCTACTCTTCCCTCTGTTGGCCTCAGGGCAATCCTGGAGCTCAAACACCCAGGGAATGCCTGAATGTGTCTGCATTTACCCTACTTGTGCCCATTTTGCTTTTATAGGCACAACTCTCCTGTGAATTCTCATCTATCCATCTTTAAACCCTTTAAGAGGCCCTTCTTGGCTGCACTGACATGTGGCTTTTGTGACTTTATGGGTTAGTTCAGGGGAACATGCTGTGGTCCTGCCCAAGGCCTTGCCACATGGTAACCATCATGGGCTGGCGTATCGAGCCTCGGTGGCAAATCGCCCAGGACTCCTAGACCTCTTGGTAGGTTACAGGTGACCACTGAGGCTCATCATCTTCCAAGTATAATTTGCCTTATTCTTCCTTGAATCCATCTAATCTATTTCATTAAGGCGCAGCTGCGGATGTGTGTAACTTGATGGTGACCAGAAAAGCCCATGGGCCAGAAATACCACCCTCACAGGGGCCTTACATTGCACCAGACCCATTCCCCATTCTTTCCAACTAGCTCTTCTCTGCTCTTCCATTTCACAGTTGCCCCATGGCTCCATCCCCTCTGGCCTGGCCCTGACTCTCTGTAGAGTTCATTAAGCACACACTCTTGGAAATGTTCAAGTATTAGGTAGGGCCAGTACTGCAGTTGATTCCCCAGGACTCCACTGTTGGAACCTCAATACCTTGAGTGTAGGTCTGTCCCTGACTCCTGTTTCCCGGCTTTCACGTGGGTCTCTTTTTAGGTCTGGCTTTTGTTTATGGAACCCTAGGCTATCTTGCCTTGTACTGTATTTACTTGAGTCTTTCCATCCTCCCCTTCAGAACTCCCTCTCTGTAATGGAACTCCATGAGGACAGAGACTGTTACTCTTTTTCTCCACTGCTGATCTCCCTGGGACCCAGTCTGGAGCAGAGTGGGTGCTCAGTAGGTAGATGTCAAATGAATTCCTCAGCTAAGTCAATTCTGCTATTCGGCCCATTTCTTGTGTTATTGACTTCAATAATTATGTGTTTTGTTTGTGAGAGTTTTGATGTTGGAGGGAGCTGGAAGTAGTCAAGAATAGGCCTGGAATATACAGGAGATGCCTCTGGTCTGCATTCTCAAGATATTGTGGTTAGCTCAGTGATAATATGAGACATAATTTGAGAAATGAATAAGTTCCATATCTCTTTAGGGCCAAGCAGCAAAGACTGGGGCCCTCTTGGTGCTGGAAGATTCTCTTGGTTAAAGACATGAGGTAGTGGCTAGACTGTTATCTACCTAGTTCTTGTATGGCCTCAAAGTTGATGGAATAGAAACAAGATGACAATTGCATTCCTTTTCGCTAAAATGTCTCTGAGTCTCTTCCCAGACATTCTGGAGATGGGTCACCCTATGCATGGGCCCCTTAGCTGGTATCTTCTTTGGTTACTGTACAAGTTTCCTGAGGCTACCATAACAAAGTCCCACAAACTGGGGGCTTAAACCAACAGAAATCTATGCTCACCCAGGTCTGGAGGCCAGAAGTCCAAGATCAAGGTGTGGGCAAGGCTGGCTCCTTCTGAGGGCTCTAAGGGTGAATCTGTTCCTTGCCTCTCTCCTGGTTTCTGGTGGTAGCTAGTCATCATTGGTGTTCCTTGGCTTGTAGACAAGTCACCCCGATCTCTGCCTTCACCTCCACGTGACCTTCTCTCTGAGTCTGTGTCCAAATTCCCTTCTTATAATGACGCCAGTCATTGGATTGGGGCCTACTCTACTCTAGCATGACCTCATGGTAATGTACATCTTAATCCCATCTACAAGGACTCTATTTCCAAATAAGGTCATATTCACAGGCACTAGGGGTTAGGACTCAAACATAGCTTTGGCCAGGGCAGGCGGGCAGCATCACAATTTGACCCAAAATAGTCACCATCAGATTCTAAATTAGATGACTTAGATGAATAGTCTAGTTCTTAGTCAGGAGTAAACCATCCCCATGTGGAAGTAATAACCTCAGGCTTCCTCTATTCTCCGTATAGGATTCTGAATAATGGCAGAGAAGGTGTTAAGTCATTGAGGTAACCCTTAATGAATACCTTCCTCAGAATTCCCCAAGAATGATGACCTTTAGCCTAGTACATTGGCCCTTTCTGCTCTGTTGAGTAACACTTTCTGTCCTGCCAGTTTCGAAACTGCATCTTGCAGCTTTTTGGGAAGAAGGTGGACGATAGCTCTGAACTCTCCAGCGCCTCCAAAACAGAGGCCTCGTCTGTGTCTTCAGTGTCACCTGCATGAGTCTCTCCCAGCCATGACAACAAAAAGGTCTGCTTCCCACCAGAAAATGTAACCCCCATTCCCCACACCAGCACTTTGGCCACCCTCCTCCACCACCCCTTCTTCTCCATCCTTGTGAAAGAAATGTAGTTTCTCTTTGCCAAAAACAACAAAATCATAGAGGCTACCACTGCAGCCTGGGGACACCTGAGCCTCTGGGTCACTGGGTCACAAGAGGGCATGAGGGGGATAGAACAGCAGAGCCCAAGTTCCCAGATCAGCTTCAGACACTTTAATATTTTCCAAGCCTTGTGTCGGCAGATGGTATCGAAGGATCATGAGGAAGAGGAGTGCAAGGTGGGCTGGTGGTGATGGAATCAGAAAGGCAGAGCTGAGAAGTGGCTATCTAGTTAGGGCTGGCTGGATGCCCTTGACACCCAGAAGGCAACATGAGCTAGCAAACCCAGACCCTTTAAGTCCCATCTGATAGAGGTTTGGAGTCCTTGGAATACAGTCTCCATCTGGAGGGGACCCAGGCCTGCCAGTCTGTGGCAGGGATGGCATGCCGCTTCTGCCAGGCCAGGGCCCCAAGGCCAATCAGCATGAGTGTGGTGCACGTGCGCAGGCGGGAATTCAGCAGCGGCAAGGGGCAGGCACACACAGTGGAGATGAAGACCAGGAAGATGGTGGCCAGTGTGAGGAGCAGGCTCACGAATCGGAACATAAACTTCTGGGGGCGGATCCGGAAGTTCTCCATCATCTCCAGTTGTGTCACTTGTTGTAGAGTTTCAAGCTTGGATACACGGTTCTTGAAATTCTCCATGACCTCCTGCGGGTGACAAGAACACACACCCTCATGCAGTACGGTCACTCACCTGAGTTCCTAAGGGTGCACAGCAAATGTCGGTGAGCTGAAGCTCTAGGAAGTCAAGAATCTAGAGCACTTACACACTAAGGGCCCTGTCCCATCCCAGTGACAGTGAAGGTCTCATCTGACTTGGTCACACTTCCTCATCTGGTGTGGCCTAAGACTGAGAACCTGGCCATGCGAGCGCTCACCAAGGACAGGAATAGGGTCTGAGGGTGTGGAAGAGAGTGAGCCTAACTATTACAGGTGAGGGAAACCCTTCACCCGTGCTTGCTAACCCAGGGTCAAAAGCAGGGCCTCCCAGAGGGAGCTCCCCGCACCAGCAGAAGCTGATGGTGACTCATCAGCACCCTTCAGGTGGCTCCAAAGCACCCCCAAGGATGAGAACTGCAGAGCCGAAATTCCCAGCTCAGCTCAGCTGGATCAGGATGGGGAGGTGGGGGGAGTGCAGCGTGAACAGAAAGATTATATGCTGCCAGCTCTAAAGGAAGTGTGTGAGTTACGATTGAACCCCATCTCTTTCCTTAGTTTCCTTTCTGCTCATCCTTTGCTTCTCTCCTCCCCATATCCTTCTCACCAGCCATTTCAGTAAAAGCCCCCCTCCATGAGGTTCTCACCCATATCTCCTTGGCTCTCTCATAGGACAGATAGGCCATTTTCTCCTCCGTGCATGCCAGAGTCTGTTTGAGGTGGTAAATCTCGTCCAGGTGCCCCTGCAGGTGCTCATTCACCTGTTCTTCCATCAGTGCTTGTCTTGGGAGCAAAAGAGAAAGTAATCGTTCCCTGAGTCCCCTGCCCAGAGGCTGTGCTGGTGGTGAGCAGTCCTGTGTCGAGACTACACTTGGGTTCAGATTGCTCCTTCCTCCTCTCTCCTCCTCTAGGTCAGCCTCAGAACACCACAGATGCACACCAGCCACACACATACTGATACACGGTTCTATTTCATAGACAGTTACTCTTCCATAACTAGCCATAGACTAGAAGTTCTAAAAATCAAACTCTAAATTGTCTATGGCTGCTACTAAATGCCATATAAATTCCCAGCACCAGTATTTGGCAAACGGTAGTTATTCCATTAAAGTCTATTGATTATAGGGATGGAGCAGTCACAAAAGACCGCATATTGTAGGATACCATTTATATGAAATGTCCGGGGCCCCTGGGTGGCTTAGTCAGTGAAGCGTCTGCCTTTGGTTCAGGTCATGATCCCAGCATCCTGGTATTGAGCCCCGAGTCGGGCTCCCTGCTCAGTGGAGAGTCTGCTTTTCCCTCTCCCTCTGCACCTACCCCTGCTCGTGCTCTCTCTCTAAGAATAAATAAATAAATAAATCTTTAAAAAAATAAAAGAAATGTCCAGAATAGGAAAATCCATAGAAACAGAAACAGATGAGTGGTTCCTAGCAACTGGGGGTGGGGAGAGGGTGGGGAGTGACTGTCCATGGGACGGGCTTTCTTTTTGGACCAATGACAATATTCTGGAATGAGAGAGTGGTGATGGTTGTACAACTCTGTGAATATACTAAAAATCACTGATTGTAAATGGGTGAATTTTATGGCATGGGAATTATATCTCAATAAAGCTGTTATTAAACCAAAAACAGGGACGCCTGGGTGGCTCAGTCAGTTAAGCGTCTGCCTTCAGCTGAGGTCATGATCCTAGGGTCCTGAGATCAAGTACCACATTGGGCTCCTTGCTCAGCAGGGAGCCTGCTGCTCCCCTGCCTGCTGCTCCCCTTGCTTGTGCTCTCTCACTCTCTCTCTGACAAATAAATAAATAAAATCTTAAAAAATAAAAAAGAACAAAAACAAAAAAAAAGCATTGTGGTAATGGTTTTACAACTTAGTAAATTCGCTAACGATCATTGAAATGTATAGTTAAAATGGTGCATTTTATGGTATGTAACTTATATTTCAGTAGACCTCTTAAAAAACACAAACAAACATCACTAATCAGTACATATTTAACCTGCCATGTATATAAGTTGTAAAGCATAAAAACGTGCATGGAAAAGATAATGGCCCAATGAAGATAGTGAGGTGGGTGGAAGGTGGATGGGGTTGGGAAGGGATGATGTGAGAGTTTCAAGTGGACCTTCTAAAGTTTTACTTCTTGATAAAATTACATGTAAAGCAAATATGGTAAATGTGAAGATTTGAGAAGCCTGCGGTTGGGTACATTGTCTTGATCATGTTATTCTCTACATTTTCCCTGGGTTTGGAATATTTCATAATTTAGAAAAACTTTGAGGTTCTTCATTTGGGCACCAGGAAAGACGGGCTGGAGGCCAGAGGCCATGTGGCTTTTAGCATCGTCATTTAGGGAAGAGCCAAGGAAGGCTTGTCCCATGGGTGCAGGGTGAGCACTGATGCTGCAGAAGTGGAAAGGTACTGGAGAGCCTGGGGACACAGAATGGAATACAGGGCCACAGAGGCTGTGGCCGATCAGGTCACCGGGCTCTGGCATGCACAGAGCATAACTAGGGGTGCTGTCGCACAGACAGGGAATATGAGGCAAGGAGGTCAGTTTGGTACTGCTTCAAGAACTTGACTGACACCCACATGGAGATGTCCCCCAGGCAGCTAATGAGCTGAACAATCATTTGTTGAAAGCCAATTTGTCAAGAGCTGGTTCATGACAGTGTTTCAAGGAATATTCCATTAGTCTCTGCCCTACTCCTTGTGGAGAAGAGAGTAGACTGACAATGCCCACAAAGAGAGGGAGGCAGTACGGTGTCCACTAAAAGGACGTTCCCCATGCCTGTCTTTACATTTACATGAAAGATTCAGACACAAGAATGTTCAAGATATTGGCTATGCTCAAGTATATTCATGAATATACTCTTCACGGTTATGAAGTCAATGAATAGATTCTTCATTAATATATTTATAAGAATTTACAAATATATTCTTAAATGCATTTTTAATAGATTATTGAGTAACAAAATGTTAAGTCATAAGGATATTCTCTTAGTCTCTCTTCGTCTCTGGCCCCCAGCCTCTTTGCCCTTGGGCAGCAGTGTCCTGGCTGCAGTACTGACTCTCCTCCCTGTCCTTCCCTTAGTCATGGACCCCTATCTGTCCCACTCCTACAGTTGCAGAGGCAAACGGACCACTCTAGAAAATACCCTTACAGAGGGGCCTGGGTGGCACAGTTGGTTAAGTGTTCGGCTTTCGGTTTCAGCTCAGGTCCTAATTTCAGAGTCATGAGATCGAGCCCCACAAAGCCCCACAAAGCCCAGCACTGGGCTCTGTGCTCAGTGCAGAGTCTGCTAAAGTTTCTCTCTCCCTTTCCCTCTGCCCCCTCCCTCTGTCCCTCCCCTCCACACACACACACACACACACACACGCACACACACACACACTCTCTCTCTCTCTCAAATAAATAAATAAATCTTTTTTAAAAAGAATGAGAGAACACTCTTATAAAGACAAAATGACAACCAGCCAACCAAAATTACCCCCAAATCTTCCAAAGCTGTGAAGGCTACCCTTGCCGATACAAATTGTCCTAAACTTTACTGTTGTTGAAGAAGAACGTGCTCTTGATCATACCTGAAGGATGGTTTTCAGCAAACTGAGCTAGAAGCTAGTGGCTTGCAACTTGAAGAAGTCTGAGATGGAGAATCATATGGAAGGGATCAAGCCCTATGGGTAGGGTGGGATAATGCCGCAGGGACAGAGTCGGCCCTCCGGAGCAAATGTGCAATCACACGCACCCTTAGAGGAGGGAAGCAGAGGGAGCTTTTACACGCAGAAGAGAGGCCCATATGAAGACAGAGCAGAGAGAGATGTGAAGATACCGCCGTTGAAGATTGCAGTGATGTGGCCACAAGCTAAGGAGCCCGGCAGCCACCAGAAGCTGGTGTGCAAGAATGTTCATAGCAGCTTTATTCATAACAGCCCCAACCAGCTGCAGGTGCATGGGTCAACTAACTGTGGTGCATCCATACAACAGAATACCGATGAGCAAGAAGAGTGAACCACTCCTATGCACACCTTGGATGAATCTCAAAACTATTACACCGGGTGAAGGAAAACAGACACAAAGGGGTACACACTGTATGATTCCATTAACATGAACTATCCAGAAAAGCCAAATACAGAGAGACAGAAAGCACATTTGTGGTTACCAGGGGTTGGGGCAAGGTGAATGGGGAGCGATGGGGCCTCCATCTGGAGTGATGAAAATGTTCTGGAACCAAACAGAAGCGGTGGTTGCACAACACTGTGAATGTACTAAATGCCACTGAATTGTACACGTTAAGACGGATAGTTTTGTTTTGTGAATTTCATCTAAATTCAAAAATAAAAAAGAAAGCCCTCTTGAAAACAGATTTACCTGTGAGAAGTGTCATAGGACTTTTCAGTTTGAAATCGCAGTTTGTGACACACCAGACAAGACGTGACAATCACAGGGGCCTGGATAGTGACCACACAGTGTGGACACCAGGTGACACTTCACTGACTTCAACACATATGTCATGTCTGTGTCTAGCTCACATAAAGGTTTTTAAAAAGATTTGAAGGAGACATATGTTTTAAAAACTGCAACGAATTTCTGTGACCCCTTCACCTAGATTAGGAAACCACGTGGCTGGGACACGTTGACATGCGCTCATGCTTGTGCCTCTCTGAGACTCCATTTCCCCATCCGTAAAGTGGGTGACTGAGCGGTACAGGGGACAATGCTACTTGCTCCCTGCTGTCACTGTTATTATATAAAGTCATCTCCCACCCATTCTCCCTGTCCCCTGGTAAATCTGAGTCATACAGACCTGTTTTGTTGCTTCTCATGTGTACTAATCAAGGTAGGCTAATTGCTATAGCCAACGAGCAGAAAATCTCACTGGCTGAACACAATTAAAGTTTACTTCACACTCTTATCACAGTCCAATGGCGGTGGGGGCAGCTGTTTCAGAAGTGCAAGCTTATAGAATTCACAGGGAATCCAGGGGAGGTAGGTCACCCTGTTCCCCTGCTGGCAAATTCTGATTTGCTAAGGGGTTAAGAGTTTATGAGAGCAAAACAGTCCTGTTGGCTGAGGCAGTATGGAAACTTACGGGGATTTGTGTAACTGCCACTGAGCTCTAGTCTTGCTTTATATAAATTCAACCTTGGAAATGAATGGTATTTTGACAAAAGGGCACTAAGAGTCCCAACATTTTAGACTTGGTTGCCATGTCCTATAAAAATCACATCTAAAAGAGACCTATAATTCTGATTCATTATCTTATTTGACAACGGGTTGCCCCATAATATTTGTTTAAAGATTTATTTATTATTTGGGGGGGGAGAGAGATGGCATGAGCAGGAGGGGCAGAGGGTGAGGGAGAGAGGCTCTTAAGCAGGCTCCGCACTGAGCATGGAGCCCGACACGGGGCTCCATTCCACGACCCTGAGATCATGACCTGAGCCGAAACAGAGTTGGACGCTTAACCGGTGGTGCCACCTGCCCAAGCGCACCACCCCCCATAATATTTTTTAATTGTCCTTTGTGTATTTGTCAAGCAGTGTAAATGCAGGTAACATTTCCCTGTGAAAACAGAAGAGGATTGATTCCCAAGTGCCTTTCCCCCACATACACAGGGGTACTAAGGGACTGCAAAGTTCTTACTTTACTGAGAATCTTGGTTCGTAAGTGAATCCCTCCCCTCCATGGCCAGGCTGGAAGGATTAGAGCTAATGCAAGTAGCTGATGCAACAGACTGTGGGCAGCAAAGGGGAGACTGTAGCACCCCTGAAGGGCGGCAGGACCCTACGAAAGGTCCAAATAGGAATGGTGTGGGTCCTTTGAGAGATTGAGTATGCCTTTTATCCCCTATTTGTGGGTCCTAGTCTTGTCTTAGATGAAAATGAAATTGACCCACCACACAGTGGGGGGAAAGCTTTCCCCAGAATAAATATCCCATAGAGGACCTTTGGTTCCAACTCAGTTGTGAGCACAGGTGAAGGGACCATGGCTGGTGAGGTATCCTGCTTCCCTACACTACTCTATTCTAGCAGATGCAGGACCCCTCCTTGACTGATGATGGGCATCTGCTGGGCTCACCACGACCACAACTGCCTCTCACCACCCCAGTCAGAGCCCATGGCTTCTGGGACCACCTGGCGGGACCCTGAGCTGGAGCCTCCTTTGCCAGCAGAGGATCCAGGCAGGTGTGCAACAGCGAGCAAGGGATGAGCCCTCTCTACTGTGGGGTCCGGTCGCCCAGAGAAACACTGAGCAGCTGCACCCCCCTCCCCCTCCCCTCCACGTCCATGTCCTTGCTCCCCTTCACTCTCCTGCAGACAGTCCTGGGGGCTTCTTTCCCCAGGGCCGAGGAAGCAAGAAGGGGCTCCAGCTCACCTGCATTTCTCTTCCCGAAGGGATTCTAGTGACAGCTGCAGATCTGTCCGGTGCTTCTCCTGTAGGCTCTGATAGGACACCTGGAGGCTGAGGTGGAGCTCCCTGACTTCTTTCAGGGCTTCCTGCACCTTCTGCAACAGCAGGTCTTGCCGCCGGACCACACGCTTTGTCTCTGAGGGCTTCCCTTGCTGCGAGGCTGGGAAGTGACTCTCCAGGGGCAAGTGTCTGACAATGTCAGACAGGTTGGCAGACAGGCCGTCTTCCCCACCCAGCTTGGGAGGCTCTGAAAACAGGGCCTTCTTGCTGGGCTGCCTGCAGTTGTCCAGGCTGCTTTCTGCCTTCAGCACTAAGCCCTTGGGCCTGCAGCCTTCCTCCAGCTCCTGCAGCTCCTGGTGACAATGGCGGAGCCTTCGCTCAATCTGGGCAATGGTGGCAGAGGCACGCTGGTTCACCTTCTCAAAGGCCTGCCGGATGTAGGGGGCCTGGTGCCGGTCGGCTTTGGACACCAGCTTGAGGTAGCCCACAGTGTTCTCATCCCGAGTGGCCTTCTCCACCCTCAGCTGCTCTGAGAGGTAGAGGATGCGGTGCTTGACACTATCCTGTAAGTTCCGGGCCAGCTCCCCATCTGAAAGACTGGAATGGCCACTGGGGCCATCCTCGGCAGATGACAGGGACCTGCATGAGGGCACATTGGATGGAACGGTAGCACTTGGGCTCTTGGTGTATTCTGCCTGCATTGGGAAACAAGACATCATTAACAGGTACTTCTGTGAGCTGCAAATAGTAGAAGAACTGGACATGGTATTGCCTCACTCTGTAAAAGTACTTAGGTGTAAGCACAGATACTTACCTACGCAAGATTTATGCATTCAAAATGGGCCCAACACAGATAGGGGAGGTCAAGTTCAACTTCCAGGCCCCTCTTCCCTTCTTTTCAGCACCTGACATTTTTTTTTTAAGATGTCACAACGCTGAGATCAAGAGTTGCATGCTCCTCCGACTGAACCAGCCAGGCGTCCCCAGCACCCGACTTTTTGCTCTGAGTATATCTCACTAGAACCCCCAGATGGCTAGAATCCTCCCTCCACACCTGTCCTGTCCATTCTTGGACTTCCTCTCTTCCAAGAAATAACAACTGTATTGGTATAAATCTCATTTCATAAAGAGCTACTCTTCTAAAGTATGGAATAAGCTCATTCTCATCAACCTACATGGTTTTTTATATTGCTACTGCCAGGCAGATAGAAGAGGTAGGCAAGGAGATTTGCATCCTGACAGGTTCATTCCTTCATTCAATCATTCATTCGACACACATTTCCTGAGGGCCTACCATGTGGTACAGAAGCCAGATACATTCCTTGCCCATATAGAGCTGATGGTCAAGGGTGAAAATGTCTCTTGTAATGCAAATGAATGAGTCTCTTGCATGGGCAAATTAATAAACCACTCCGAGGCTCAGTTTTCTCATCTCTAAAACAAAGATACCCATAGCAGCATAGCTGGAACACAGTGGACCAGGGCAGAACGGATGGTGATGAGCTAGGAAAGGTAGGTGAGGTCAGAACAGGTGGAGGGTTGCCTGGCTGGCTCAGTCAGTGGAGCATGCAACTCTTGATCTTGGGTTTGGGAGTTTGAGCCCCACGTTGGGGGTAGAGTACTTAAAAATAAAATCTTTTATTTTTCCCCCAATGCATGTGAACATTTATTGACAAACAACTGTTTTTAAAAACAAAAAATTAGTGGAAGTGGTATTGTTTTATATTAAAAATAAAATCTTTTTTAAAAAGAAAGAACAGGTGGAGCCTCTGCTCTGTTTCTACTTTCTAACTATAAGAGCCTTCACAATGATTTTCAATCTGCAAATGATTTACTAGTGGTAAATCAGGAGTGATTATATTATAATACATAGCTTGGTTCTGTGTATTTTATTGTATGCAAATCATACTTTAATTTAAAAAACGTGATACCATTATGCACCTCTCAGATTGGCAACACTTAGACTAATAATAATAAGTGTTGGCAAGGATATGGAGCAACAGGAACTCTAAATCACTCCAGGTGGGAGAGTAATTGGTACAAGCACTTTGGAAAAGCACTGGTAAATTGTAAAGTTGAAGACATGCATACCAAATGGCCCGGCAATTGCATTAATAGGTATAGCCTTGGGAAACAGGTACACTAATATTCCCAACAACTAACTACTAGAAACAACCCATCTGCCCATCAATAGTAAAATGTGCAAGTGAACTGTAAAATACTCAACAATATGCTACTAGACAGCAGTGAAAATGAACTACAGCCTTGAAAACATGAATGAACAAGCATAATGTTGAACAAGAGAAACACAGAAAAATCCATACTCTATATGATTTCATTCAGATAAAGTTCAAAAGCAGGCAAAACAAAATGATGTTATTTAGGTACAAGTGACAATAAAGCTATGAAGAAACGTGTGGGCATTGGTAGCATAAACATCAGGATAGTGACTCCCACTAAATTGGGAGAAGGCGAATTGATTGGGAGAGACATGTGGAGGCCAAGGTGCTTGACCCAAGTAGTAGTTACAAGTAGGTTCATCTTACCATTATTTCCTAAAATGTATGTTGATGTTTTCTGCACCCTTATATACATCTGCCAAATTTCATATTTTTAAAAGTTTTTAAATGGTCAATAGATGGATTTATAGCACATTAGAAATAGCTGGAGAGAGAGTTAGTAAATTGTAAAACAGAGCTTAAAAAGCATCTGGGGGGGCGCCTGGGTGGCTCAGTCGTTGAGCATGTGCCTTCGGCTCAGGGCGTGATCCTGGTATTCTGGGATCGAGCCCCACATCAGGCTCCTCTGCTGGGTGCCTGCTTCTTCCTCTCCCACTCCCCCTGCTTGTCTCTCTCTCACTGGCTGTCTCTGTGTCAAATAAATAAATAAGATCTTTAAAAAAATAAAAATCTTAAAAAAAAAAAAGCATCCAGGGACACCTGGGTGGCTCAGTCGGTTAAGGGTCCAACTCTTGATTTTGGCTCAGGTCATGATCTCAGGGTTGTGAGATCAAGCCCTGCATCAGGCTCCACATTTAGCATGGAGTCTCCTTGAGATCCTCTCTCTCCCTCTTCCTCTGCCCCTCCCCTTGCATGCTCTCCCTCTCTCTCAAATAAATAAATAAATAAATAAATAAATAAATAAATAAAATCTTAAAAAAGAAACCATCCAGAATGTAACACAGAGGCACAAAGAAATAGAAAATTTGAAAAAAATACTGAAAAACAGAAGACATGGAAGATAAAATGAGAAAGTCTAAGAAAATGAGGGAATGGCAAGATTTTAAGAGATAGTCACAAAGAACTTTCCAGGACTGATGAAAGACACAACTCCACAAATTCAAGAAGCCAAATAAATCCCATGCAGGTAAACAGAAATAGACCCACCCTTATACACAAGATTTTAAAAACAGCCAGATTTAAAAAGCTAATTACCTTTAAAACCATGGCCTTCAAACTGAAAGCTGACTTCTTAATGGCCTCAGTGAAATCCAGAAGAGAGTTGAGTAGTATCTTCAATATGCTGAGAGAATAGCTTTCAGAGAGGGAAAAAAAAAGTCCATATTCAAATAATTGGAAGTCAATGCCTTCAGACTCTTCAGCAAAGCACTGGGGAACAAGAAAGCAATGAAGTAATGCCTCCAAATTTGGGGGGGGGATGATTTTACAACCTAGAATTCTACACCCAAACTGCCTATTGTGAGATTAGCCTAAGGACATGAAAGAACTGAAATCCTTTACCTCACCCGCATTCTTTCTCTGGAAGCTACTAGAGAAGGAGCACCACCAAAACCAGAGAGGAACCTAAGAACGAGGTAGAGATAGGATCTATAAAACAGGTCAAAAGGAAGCAAATAGAATCTCCAGGATGATGGAATGTTGGAAGGGGTGACCAGGCTGGCAGCTGGAGGGCAAGGCAAAAGGTTCCAGAAGAGGGGCGCCTGGGTGGCTCAGTCGGTTAAGTGTCTGACTCTTGGTTTCAGCTCAGGTCATGATCTTGAGGTCCTGGTATCAAGCCCAGCATCTGGCTCAGGCTCAGCATGGAATCTGCTTGTCCCTCTCCCTCTGCTACCCCCTTTCTCACAAATAAATAAAATCTTTTTTTTTTTTAAAGTCTCCAGGAGAGAGCACTCCAAGGGATGAAGCACATGGAATGCTGGGCATCTTTGGCCAGCTGGAGAGGAGATATAGAAAGTTGGGGGAAGTGCTGGCCAATGATAAGTAGTAGAGAACAAGCAACGTGGAAGGGGGGAGACAAGTGTTAAGTCCAAGGTAAACAAAACATTGGGAGAGAAAAGAAAAGTCATCAGAGTGATGGCTCAATTATAACCAGTGTTTCCATGGACTTGATAATGTGAACACCAATGATCTAACCCAGATCACTGTATACCATACTGGAAGGATTTGGATACGGTGTGAAAGAGGGAGCTACATTTTCATCTTCAATAGTGAAAAAAACCAATAAATAATTCCTAAAATATAAAAATTAAAAATAGCACTATAAACGATTTATTTAGGGGCACCTGGGTGGCTGAGTCAGTTAAGCATCTGCCTTCGGCTCAGGTCATGATCTCAGGGTCCTAGGATAGGGTTCTCCATCAGGCTCCCCACTCATCAGGGAGTTTGCTTGTCCCTCTCCCTCTCCTTCTGCCCTTCCCCCTACTCATGCTCACTCCCTCTCTCTCTCAAATAAATAAATAAAATCTTTAAATAAAAACAAAACAAAACAAAAAATGATTTATTTAGAGAATTGGAGGTAAATACCAAAAGAAACAGCTACAAGGGTTGAAAGTGGCTGGTTCTAGGGGATGGACAATTAAGTGGGTGGAAACCAGGGATTGATATTTTTTTGCTATAAACCTTGTAGAACCACTTAACTCTTTGAACTGGGGGTTAGCCAACTATGGCTTGATTTTTGTACCAGTGTGAGCTGGTTTTTATATTTTTATTTTTTTACACAATTTTTAAAAAGATTTATTTATTTATTTATTTTGAGAGAGAGAGAGAGAGAGGGCTCAACGTGAGCACAAAGACCAGTAAGCAGGCATCGGGGGAAGGGGAGAGGGAGAGGGAGAGAAAATCCCAAGCAGACTCCCCACCGAGCTCAGAGTCCTACTCAGGCAATCCCACTACCCTGAGATCATGAACCAAGCTGAAATCAAGAGTCAGACACTCAACCAACTTAGTCACCCAGGCGCCCCGGTTTTTCCACTTTTAAATGGTTGAAAAAAATCAGAAGAGTATATTGTGACATGCAAAAATCATAGGAGATTCAAATTTCAGTGACCATAAACAAAGTGTGATTGGCACACAGCCACACTTGTTCATTTATGTGTTGTCTATGGTTGTTTTTGTGCCCCCCAAAAAAATGGCCTAGTTGAGTAGCTGCAACAGAGACCACATGGCCTCAAATACTTACTATCTGGCCCTTCATAGAAAAAGTTTACTGACCCCTGATTTTAACTATGCTCATATAGGAGCACTAGGTGGCTCAGTTGGTTAAGTGGCTGCCTTCGGCTCAGGTCATGATCTTGGGGTCTTGGGATGGAGCTCGAGCTCCCTGCTCAGCAGGGAGTCTGCTCCTCTCTCTGCCCCTCTCCCCGCTTGTGTGCTCGCTCACTCCCTCTCAAATAAATAAAATATTTTTAAAAATCAAGCGAGGTAGTGCATAAAAATGCTTAAAAAATAAACTATGTTCATATAAACCACTGATAAGTAGAAGAATGAAATAATTGTTTAAGAAGGAAGTGGGGAGTGGGGTGCCTGGGTGGCGCAGTCGTTAAGCCGCTTCCTTCAGCTCAGGTCATGATCCTCCTGGGATCAAGTCCTGCATCGGGCTCCTGCTCAGCCAGGAGCCTGCTTTTCCCTCTCCCTCTGCCTGCCGTTCCCCCTGCTTATGCTTGCGTGCTCTCTCTCTCTCTCTCTCTCTGCCAAATAAATAAATAAATAAAATCTTTAAAAAAAAAAAAAAAGGAAGTAGGGGTCACCTGGCTGGCTCAGTCCATACAGCATGCAACTCTTGATCTCAGGGTTGTAAGTTCAATTCACACATTGGGTGTAGGAATTGCTTAAAAATAAAATCTTTAAAAAAATAAAATATAAAGGAAGTAGGAAATAGAGAAAATTAAAAATTTGTTAAAGACTGGTTCTATCGTGGAATTTAGATATAGATATAGGCATCATTAAAAACTCAAAATTGAGAGAATATGTTGGTAGAAAATTAAAGGTAACCACTCGAAAAAAAAGCCAGGTATGTAACATCCAAATAAGCAAGAGGAGAAAAAGAATGGAACTCTACTAATTCAAAAAATAGGAAGGAAAGGAGGCACAGAAAGAAATAAGATATTAGGGTAAATAGAAAATATAAAATAGGAAGCCAATAAGATGTGATTATCAATGACTCTATACCATGCTCTTGAAGAGAACACTAAATACCATAAATATGTCAGCCCTCTACACATCAACCTATAAATTCAATGAAATCCCAATTAAAAACCCAACAGAAGTGTCTTATGAATCTTAAATTAGCTGCTTCCAAAATTAATTTGGAAGAGAAAATGCAAAAGAATAGCAAAGAAATTTTTGAAAAAGAATAATAAGTATAGTGTTGGGACAATTGGCTATTAAAAAAATTAAGTTACCTTAAGCACCTGTATATGATGTAAGTGCTACCTTATATAAATAAAGAACTAAACATAAAAATGAAACAATAAAACCATTAGAAAGACATAATAGTGTTTTCACAATCTTTTTGTGAAGAGGACCTTTCTAAACAAGACTGAACCCAAAATTCCATAAAGAAAAAGATATACATATTTTACTACATCAAAAAAAGTTTTCAGGGGTGCCTCGGTGGCTCAGTCAAACAATGACTCTTGGTCTTGATCTGAGGGTTGTGAGTTTGAGCCCTGCATTGGGCTCCATGCTGGGTGCGGAGCCTATTTTTTTTTTTTTAAGTTTTCAAATCTTCTTATGGAAAAAAAAAGCATAAAGATAAAAAGCAACATTTAGGTTTGGGTTCAAATACTACTTAAAACTGAAGTATCTCTTAGGGGCGCCTGGGTGGCTCAGTCTGTTAAGCAGCTGCCTTCGGCTTAAATCATGATCCCAGGGTCCTAGGATCCAGAGCCCCATGTCAGGCTCCCTATTCCGTGGGGAGCCTGCTTCTCCTTCTCCCTCTGCCTGCTGCTCCCCCTTCTTGTGCTCTCTCTGTCAAATAAATAAATAAAATCTTTTTTTTTTAAATAAGGAGTATCTCTTAACATTTAAAAAAATTGCCTTATTTTTGTGCGAGGGGGAGAGAGAGAGAGTGAGTACACAGCAGCAGTGGAGAGGGGCAGAGGGAGAGGAAGAAGCAGGCTCCCCATAGAGCAGGGAGTGAGACACGGGGCTGGATCCCAGGACTCTGGAATCATGACCTGAGCCTAAGGCAGATGCCTAACCAACTGAGCCGCCCGGGTGCCCATGTCTTAAATTTTTTAAAAAGCCACAGGCTGAGGGGCTCCTGGGTGACTCAGTCGGTTAAGCGTCTGCTTTTGGTTAGGGTCATGACCTCAGGGTCCTGGGATCAGCCCTGCGTGGGGCTCCCTGATGAGCGGGAGTTTGCTTGTCCCTCTCCCTTGTCCCTCCCCCTGCCACTCCTTCTCTCCCCACCTTTCTCAAATAAATAAATATTTTCTAAAATTAAAAATAAATAAAAATAAAAACACATTGAGAAAAAAGATTTGCAATTATCTCTAATAGAGAACAGGCTAATCAACATAATATGCAGAAAATTCCTACAAATTAGGAAGCTAAAAAAACAATCCAATATAAAAGCAGTAAAGAATAGTAATAGACAATTGAGGAAGGACAAACTACTGATGGCAATAAACATACAAAAAATGTGCAACTACAAAGATATCAGGCAAACATAAGTCAAAGCAACGATTGAATACTATTTTCTCATCCAGAGAATGCCACACATTAAAAAGACTAACAATATCCAGTGTTGACAAGGATGTGGGGAAATGAGCACTCACATACTCTGCAATAGTACATATAGCTCTTGTTGAACAATTAGGCAATATCAAATGAAATTTTCAATGCATGTGCCCTTTACCCAAGCAAGAACGTGGGAGCCTATCCGCATTCAGGGACACTTAAGGGCTCTCAGTAGCTCGGCAGTTTCGAATTAAGATGCTCCCCAATATTTGAACTTAGGATATAGTGTTGTGGAGATGGTGTCATTCACTAGGGGAGTCATTCTGGTTCTTGTAAGATCATCTCAAAGTCAGAGGGACCACCTCTCTAAGACTACATTGTGACCTTGAGGAGACAGGGAGCTCCCAGAGGTCAAGCTCCCTCAGGGAAGCTGCAGGCTAGCGTTGGGCTAACGCCACCTCAGTGATCACAAGAAGCTTGCAGCTTGCTGTACAGAAGGTTCTAGAAAGAGAAAAAGAAGTAGCGCAAAGACACCATGCTGTCTCAGGACAGCATACCTCATCTGCTGATAAGGCTAACTGGGACGGCGCTGTTTTGGAGGGTGGGGGTCGGAGGCCAACAAAGGGTAAACTTCTAGCGTGGTTTTTAAAAAAATATTGTGGTAAAATGCGTAAAACACGACTTCATCATTTTAACAATTTAAAGTGCGTGGAAAAGTCCCCTTCTCCACATTCACCAGTAGCTAGGGGCACGGAGATGCACGAGCGCTCGAGGCGGGAAGGGGCACCGAGAAGCACGAGCGCCCGAGGTAGCTAGGGGCACGGAGATGCACGAGCGCTCGAGGCGGGAAGGGGCACCGAGAAGCACGAGCGCCCGAGGTAGCTAGGGGCACGGAGATGCACGAGCGCTCGAGGCGGGAAGGGGCACCGAGAAGCACGAGCGCCCGAGGTAGCTAGGGGCACGGAGATGCACGAGCGCTCGAGGCGGGAAGGGGCACCGAGAAGCACGAGCGCCCGAGGTAGCTAGGGGCACGGAGATGCACGAGCGCTCGAGGCGGGAAGGGGCACCGAGAAGCACGAGCGCCCGAGGTAGCTAGGGGCACGGAGATGCACGAGCGCTCGAGGCGGGAAGGGGCACCGAGAAGCACGAGCGCCCGAGGTAGCTAGGGGCACGGAGAAGCACGAGCGCTCGAGGCGGGGAAGGGCAGACGGAGAAGCACGAGCGCTTGAGGCGGGGAGGGGCATGGAGAAGCAGGAGTGCAGGAGGCGGGGTGGCACAGACGGAGAAGTCCGAGCGCTCGAGGCGGCGAGGGGCACGGAGATGCACGAGCGCTCGAGGCGGGAAGGGGCACCGAGAAGCACGAGCGCCCGAGGTAGCTAGGGGCACGGAGATGCACGAGCGCTCGAGGCGGG
>NW_024423319.1:1523258-1560614 GCF_017311325.1 Ursus maritimus | reverse complement strand
TCGCAGCACGGCGCGGAGGGAGCTCGCAGCACGGCGCGGAGGGAGCGTCGCAGCACGGCGCGGAGGGATCCACACAGCACCGCACGAGGAAACTACAAAGCTCCGCCCCACACCCTCCGCGGCATTCGCTCCTTCAGACGCCGAAGCGGTGGTAGCGATGGCAGACGCCAAGCCAAGCACCGCGACGGCCTCTGAGGAAGCCAAGCCTGACGCGAAGACTGTGCAAGTGCTGCGGGACATGGCTAATCGCCTGCGCATCCACTCTATCAGGGCCACGTGCGCTTCGAGCTCCGGGTAAGGTTCCCTCGTCCAATTCCTCGTGGCATCGAGTAGCCAGCCTGGCGGCGACAGAAGCCTGAGGTGAAGGGAGTCGGGGGGCTGGGCGGGCTTGGTCGTAGAAGCCCCGTTTGGGACCTTGGGGCGCGGATGCTGCCTCCAGGCGCCCCTGCCACAGGCTCGGGTGCTCGGGCGCCAGCCCGTCCGCCTGTTGCCGCGCCGTGGCAGTGAAGCTGGGGGCCCTCTCCCGCATTTAGCAGGGAGGAGCCCGGAACATGCGTGGGCAAGCGGGGATAAGTCTGGGGGATCGCGGTCGGGGCTTTTTGTGTGAGCGGTTTCCCTGGACGCCAGCGTCCCAATCCCAGCATGTGGATCGTAACAAAACGATGGGCGAGTAAGAATTAGAGAAAAGGAGACTTTTCGGTCAGCTAGTATTTTGTTGAGCACTTTTGAAAAAGTATATTTAACGTATATTAGCTTTGTTGTAGGGTGCTTGTGTGGCTTTAGTACAAGGGCAGTGTTCTAGTCTCAATGATTCTGGTGTTCCCTTCAGGTTTTTTGGGAAGAGTTTGAGAAGGATTGATGTTAATTCTGTAGATATTTGGTAGGATTTAGCAGCGAAGCCATCAGGTCTAGAGTTTTCCTTCGGCAGAGAGGTTTTTGACTACTGACTCGATATCCTTTCTAGTTACGGGTTTATTTAGAATTTTTATTTCTAGGACCCCTGGCTGGCTCGGTGGGTAGAGCATTTGATTCTTGATCTCAAGGTCGTGGGTTTGAGCCCCACATTGGGCACTGAGACTACTTTTTTAAAATTTCTATTATTCAGCCTTCTTGAACTTTGTTTCTAGAAACTTCTTGTAGCTTTTATATCTCTGAAGGGTTTAAGATTTTTTAGAGCGTGCACAGAGCGCACGAGGGGCGAGGGCAGACGGAGAAGTACGAGCGCTTGAGGCGGGAAGGGGCACGGAGATGCACGAGCGCTCGTGGCGGGAAGGGGCAGACGGAGAAGCACGAGCGCTCGAGGCAGGGAGGGGCACGGAGATGCAGGAGCGCTTGAGCCAGAAAGGGGCACAGAGAAGCACGAGCGCTCGAGGCAGCGAGGGGGCGCGGAGATGCACGAGCGCTCGAGGCGGGGTGGCACAGACGGAGAAGCACGAGCGCCCGAGGCGGGAAGGGGCAGACGGAGATGCACGAGCGCTCGAGGCGGGAAGGGGCACCGAGAAGCACGAGCGCCCGAGGTAGCTAGGGGCACGGAGATGCACGAGCGCTCGAGGCGGGAAGGGGCACCGAGAAGCACGAGCGCCCGAGGTAGCTAGGGGCACGGAGATGCACGAGCGCTCGAGGCGGGAAGGGGCACGGAGATGCACGAGCGCCCGAGGTAGCTAGGGGCACGGAGATGCACGAGCGCTCGAGGCGGGAAGGGGCACCGAGAAGCACGAGCGCTCGAGGCGGGGAGGGGCACGGAGATGCACGAGCGCTCGACGCAGCGAGGGGCGCGGAGATGCACGAGCGCTCGAGGCGGGGAAGGGCAGACGGAGAAGCACGAGCGCTTGAGGCGGGGAGGGGCATGGAGAAGCAGGAGTGCAGGAGGCGGGTGGCACAGACGGAGAAGTCCGAGCGCTCGAGGCGGCGAGGGGCACGGAGATGCACGAGTGCTCCAGGCGGGGTGGCGCAGACGGAGAAGCACGAGTGCTCGAGGCAGGGAGGGGCACGGAGATGCACGAGCGCAGGAGGTGTGGAGGGGCATGGAGAAGCAGGAGTGCTTGAAGCGGGGTGGGGCTCTCGGAGAAGCTCCAGGCGGGGAGGGGCAGGGAGAAGCGGCCTCCTCACTGAGCGTGGAGGGTAATATGGGGCTCGATCGCAAGATTCAGACTTCCTGAACTGAGCTGTAGACGGTTAACCGACTGAGCCATCCTGGCGCCCAAAAACTTCTTGTAGGTTAACCGATTCGTTGAGGTAGAGTTCTTCACGGTACCCTGTAATTGTTTTTATTTCTGTACAGTAGTAGTACTGTCCTTTCATTTCTCAAATAAGTAATTTCATGGGGCGCGTGGGTGGCTCAGTCTGTTAAGCGGCTGCCTTCGGCTTAGGTCATGAGCCCAGGGTCCTGGGATCGAGCCCCACACCGGGCTCCCTTCTCTGTGGGGAGCCTGCTTCTCCCTCTCCCTCTACCTGCCACTCCCCTGCTTGTGCATGAGCTCAGGCTCTCTCTCTTTTTGTCAAATCTTTTTAAAATTAGTAATTTCAAATTTGATTTAGTACATTTAAAAACTAAATTTTTTCGTTCTTAGTCTAGTGGAAAGATTTGTTAATTTTATCTTTTCAAAGAACCAACCTTTTGTTGATTTTTTTTTCTTATGGGTTTTCTTGGTTTCTATTTCTGTTCTAACCTTCACTCTGGTAGCTTTAGGTTTAATTTTTCTAGTTCTTAGGTTGTGAAGTTAGGTTTTGATTTGAGATCTTAATTTTTTAATGTAAGCATTTACAACTGTAAATTTCTGTCTTAGCACTGCTTTTGCTGTATTTCATAAAGTTTGGTATGATGTGTTTCTATTCTCATTTTTCTCTGGATATTTTCTGATTTCTCTTGTTTTCTTTTTTGACCCATTGGTTAAGAGTGTGGTGCTTGGGGTGCCTGGGTGGCACAGCGGTTAAGCGTCTGCCTTCGCTCAGGGCGTGATCCCGGCGTTACGGGATCGAGCCCCACATCAGGCTCTTCCGCTATGATCCTTCTTTCTCTCCCACTCCCCCTGCTTGTGTTCCCTCTCTCGCTGTCTGTCTCTACCTCTGTCGAATAAATAAATAAAATCTTTTAAAAAAAAGAGTGTGGTGCTTAATTTCCACAAATGTGTGGGTTTTCCAGTTTTCTTTTATTGATTTTTAATTTCTGTATTAGTGGAATAAAATATTTTGCATTGTATCTCTCTTTTAAGATCTTGTTTTCCATCCTGAGCTATGACATTAAAAGTAGTCTAGATGAGTTTAACATCTGCATATTTTAGGATTTTTTTTTTATTTACTCTTTGATTTTGCTCCTTTCACCTTCAAAATTAATAACGGCTTGCATTTTTTCAAGGTATCTCAAGCAATTTTTATTTATATTTTTTAGGTATCTAATAATTTTTAAAACTTTATCATCTACTTAGGGAATACCTATAAGGCAAAAGATTTAAGTTTCCATTTTTCTAATTGTGAACCTTGAAAGAAGAGATTGTTAACACACGAGCTGGACCTAAAATCTCTCCTGAAAGTTGAGGCAGGGGCTCTGGGAAGTTGGTTTTGTTCCTGCCCTGTCCCCTCTTCCTTCCTGAATTAACAAGGGACTGGTTGGACTCCCATGTCAGCTGCTTTCTACGAGCAGCAGTAATTTTGGCATTCAGTAAGGACCTCCAGTTATTCCGCCATGAGAAACTTTGGTGGCTCACAATTCTTTTTCTAAAAGAAAATCATTTTATGGGATCTTCGTGCTATTTTTTTTAATTCTTTTCCAGCTTTATTGAGATGTAATTGACATATAGGACTATGAGTTTAAGGTATACAGCTAAATAATTTGATTTATATAGATCATGAAATGATTACCACAGTAAGTTTAGTCAACATACATCATCTCATATACATACAAAGAAAATTTTTTTCCTTTTAATGAGAATGCTTAGGATCTGTCTTTAAAATATACCATATAGCAGTGTTAGCTGTAGTCATCACGTTGTATGTTACATCTCTGGTACTTAGGATTGGACATTTGTACCTTTTGACCACCTTCATCCAATTACCCCTTCCACCACCCCCTGCCTCTGGTAACCACGAATCTCTTTCTCTAGGAGTTTGGAGGTGGTTTTGTTTTTAGATTCCACATGTAAGTGAAGTCATCCAGTATTTGTCTTTCTCTGTCAACTTACTTCACTTAGCATAATGCTCTCAAGATCTGTCCACCTTGTCACAAACAGCAATATTTCCCTCTTTTTTTTTTTAAGATTTCCCTCTTTTTATGGCAGAATAATATTGCATTGTATATATGTACTGCATCTTTATCCATCTATGTTAATGGATATTTTGGTTGCTCCCATGTCTTGACTATTATAAATAATGCTGCTGTGAACATGAGGGTGCAGATACCTCTTTGACATGGTGTTTTCATTTCCTTCAGATATATTCCCTGAGATGGAATTGCTGGATCATATGGTAGTTTTATTTTTATTTTTATGAGGATTCTCCACACTGTTTTCCATAGCAGTTGCACCAATTTACAATCCCACCAGTAGTGCAGGAGGATTCCCTTTTGCCCACATCTTGACCAGCATTTGTTATCTCTTGGCTTTTTTATGATAGCCATTCTAACAGATGTGATACCTCATTGTGGTTTTGATTTGCTTTTCTCTGATGATTAGCGATAGTAAGCATCATTTCATGTGCCCATTCGTCATTCATGTCTTTCTTGGGGAAATGTCTATTCATGTTCTTTGCTCATTTTTTAACTTTTTTTTTTTGCTATTGAGTTGTATAAGTTCTTATATATTTTGGATATTAATTTTTTTTTATCAGATATATGGTTTGCAAATTTTTCCCCCATTCTGTAGGTTGTTGTTTCACTTTGTTGATGGTTTCCTTTGCTGTGAAGAAGTTTTTTAGTTGGGGACGCCTGGGTGGCTCAGCTGGTGAAGCGTCTGCCTTCGGCTCAGGTCATGATCCCAGGGGCCTGGGATCGAGTCCCTTGTCGGGTTCCTTGCTTGGCGGGGAGTCTGCCTCTCCCTCTCCCTCAGCCTGCCGCTCCTCCTGCTTGTGCGCTCACTCTCTCTCCCTTTCTCTGATAATAAAAACATAAATTTTTTTAAAAGTCTTTTAGTTCGATGTAGTCCCACTTTATTTTTTTTGTTGCTTGTGGTTTAATTGTCCTATCCAAAAAAAATCAGTATGAGGACCCATGTCAAGGAGGTTTTTTCCTGTTTTCTTCTCCTCGGCTGATGGTTTCTTGTCTTACATTTAAGTCTTAATTTATTTCAAGTTAATTCCTGTGAGTGGTGTAAGGTAGGATTTCTAGTTTCATGTTTTCACATGTGATTATCCGATTTTCCCAGCACCATTTATTGAAGAGATTCTTTTTTTCCATTGAGTATTCTTAGTTCCCTTGTCAAGTATTAGTTTCTCATGTATGCATGGGTTTATTTCTGCTTTATGGTGTTTATGTTTAATGATATCACAGATAAGTTCAAACAGAGAATACGCAAGTGCTTACAGACTCACTAGGTGAACTTGCCCCAAGTATACAGGTGCTCCATTGATAGAGGGGGGCTGGTCTTGGAGGTCTTGCTCTCCACAGGGAAAGAGATTATGAGGTTACTGGGCCTTACAGCATCCTTAAAAGCCATGCACTTGGGAGGCAGTGGTCCTGCATCCCTTTTCCTTGGCTGGATTCTTCCATGCCTGGGAGAAATGACTGCTGCTTCCAGTCTGAGGAGCCTGTGTACTAAAACGTCTCCTCATGTACCGTGTCCCTGGTAAGTCACTTACCTGTGAGAAATGAATGACCTGTGCTATGTCTGTCTTTAAGCCACCCCACATCCTGCAGCAGTGCTGCTGAGATAATGTCCGTGCTGTTCTTCCACACCATGAGATATAAACAGGAGGATCCGGAGAACGCAGACAATGACCGTTTCATCCTCTCCAAGGTAAGCCAGCACAGGAGCCAGCACAGGAGGCCCTCACATGCTTGCTTTTTAAAGTTATTTTAAAGACCACCATATGGCAATAAGACCAGAAATGGGCTCTGTTTATTTTTTTGGTTCTTCTTTCTTTGCTTCGTGTCTTAGTCCATTTAGTCTGCTGTAACAAAATAACCATTGGGTGGCTTATAAACAATAGAAATTTATTTCTAACAGTTCTGGAGGCTGGAAGTCCAAATCAAGGTCACATGGCACAAAGCGTGTGAAGAAAAGCTCAGGAAGGTTAAGAGCCCTGGGAGGAGCAGAGGGGTAGCGTGGAGCGAGCAGGACCAGAGAGGGATGAAACTAATGAGTACCATTAGCCCATCTTTGGTAGCAACACCTAATTCTTTGCTTGAATGGAGCTGACATTTGCATGGTGGGAAGGGTCAGACAAGAAACCTAGATAACCAGCATGTCATATGGGGGCTGGAGTGGATAGGGTGGTGCAAGAACTTGGGCTCTACTTGGCAGGAGATGGAGAGACGTTGGACCTGTCTCCGAAGGGTGATGAGTGGACAGGTTTTAACAGGCTCCCCCTGGGTGGCTGTGTTGAGAATAGCTATGGGGGGAAGTTTGGGGGTCACTGAAGTGACAAAAAAGATGTTTATGGCCAGTTCAAGTTGGTGGCAGTGGAAGCATTGAATAAGTTCAGTGTGTCTTTGGAAGCTTGGGACCTTTGGCACTGCCTTGTGGCACCCAGAGGGCATTTTCTCCATGGGATAAAGGTAGCCTGTGCATACACACAGGAGGAGGAGAGAGGAAGAATAGTGGTATAGTGATTGATTTCTAGCACTTATAGATGACCACTTGTGAAATCTCATTTGACCGAAGTTTTACAAACCAGGGAAATTGCAATCTTCTTCAGTGTTCTTGGTTTCTATTTAAGAATCCACATTCTCCAAAAAGATTGAACATCTGGTTTGTGCATGAATAGATAAATGACCTTATGAAAATGGCAAGGCTCATGCTTACATTTTCTGCTTTGCTCTGGGGCTCTGCTTAGGCTACTGTGTGAAGAGAAACTGTCCTTCTATATCTTCCCACAGGTCCATTTGACCTTGGATTTCCTATGGCTCCCCTGTCTTGGTGATGTTGATCTGAGACTTGGGGTGTATGTAGGTGTGGTAAAGAAGTAGATACCCCAAAAGGTGGGCGGGGCCATTCCAAAGAGCAGCCTGGGTGTCTTGGTTCATTTGGTCCCTTCTCTTACAGAGGCTGTCATTTGTTGATGTGGCAACCGGATGGCTCGGGCAAGGACTGGGGGCTGCTTGCGGGATGGCATATACTGGCAAGTACTTTGACAAAGCAAGGTAAGGCACTTACCCAGTAACTGCTTACTTGTTTCCATCCCACCCCTCAGGCACTTTGGCTTTATTTATGGCTTATTAGTTTGGGAAGACAGTAATTGTTTCAAAAGTTCAGACTACCAAGTGTTCAAGCAGTAAAGAAATGGTGTTTCTGGAAATTGTTCTAGCTTCTCTGGTTGGGTTCTGCAATGTAGAAACTGGTTTATTTCTATTATTTTGTAAGAGTGACAGCTTTCTGTTTTCTGTTTCTCAGTGAGCTTCATTATAGAGTGAATAGCTGAGACATTCGCATTAGGGACCCCTATATGTTAATAATCAAAGGGTTCTTTTTCTACAGTGGCTCTTTCATCTCTCATTATTGCCTCTATTAGTCCCTATCCTGTGGTTAATTTTTTTTTAATTTTGCATTTTTGTGGGGTATGGGTTGTGTTTTATGTGGTATCAACATTTTTGTGTTTTTGTGGAGTTTATTTACCATTTACAATGGAACATACGCTCCTGAGGTAGAATGTTCTAAGATTATTGTAAATAAATTTGTATGATCAGAAATAGAAGTTGGCAATGCTTAAAACGAAGCTTACTGAGAAACCGTGTATTTAAAATGTCATTTGGGTGTTTAAGGGGCCTACTTTCTCCCCATTCCCTTGTTTGTGGCTCCCAGAGACGGGGCAGAAGAATGCTAGGATGAGAAAACTAGCCAAAGTTGAAGTCCATCTTGTGAGGCCCAAGTTTTTAAAGATGTGTTTTCCTTAGCTGTCGAGTTTGGACCGAATTGACAATGAAAATAGTCTTGGGAACTTAATGATGTGAAGCAACTCTTTCAGTCTGTTCCTTTGTTTCTCTCCATGAAATATATTTGCTTGAGTGACCCAGAAGATCCCTAAGCATAGTCTTAACCTTTCTTGACTTGTCACAGCTACCGTGTGTTCTGCCTCATGGGAGATGGTGAGTCCTCTGAAGGCTCCGTTTGGGAGGCATTGGCTTTTGCTTCCCACTACAATCTGGACAATCTTGTGGCCATCTTCGACGTGAACCGCCTGGGCCACAGTGGTGCCTTGCCCCTTGAGCACTGCATAGATGTCTATCAGAAGCGCTGTGAAGCCTTTGGGTAACTGTGTCCTGTTTTATGTCACCTTCTTTCTGCCCAAACCCCCCTTCACCTTGTTGTAACCTGGTCTCCTCCTGGGTTGACAGGTGGAATACTTACGTGGTGGATGGCCGTGATGTGGAGGCGCTGTGCCAGGTGTTCTGGCAGGCAAGTCAAGTGAAGAACAAGCCCACTGCTGTAGTTGCCAAGACCTTCAAGGGCCGGGGCATTCCAAGTAAGCAAATGTTTCTTTTCTGCTTAGGGTTATTAAAAACATCTGTCTGCATAGTGATGTGGCAGAAGGAGGTTCAGGATGGCAAGGCAGACAAATTAGCTTAGTTCTCAGTGATTATGCCTGTAATATGTGCTGGAGGCTCCTGCTCTCCTTGGCCCTTATAGATAACAGGTCTGATTAGGTTCGGAGGGGAAGCTCAGACCCCCAGAACGTGAGCAATGATTTTGTGTGCAGAAGGGAGTGTTTAGGAGGGTAGTCCATCAGAGAACTGGCAGACGGTGATCTGCACAGGAGTGCAGAGTGAGAAAGAGTGCTGCTGTGTGCATGAACAGATATGCAAATAAGGGCCTGCATACATGCACGCACCCTTGCTTGTGCCAATGCTGTCTTGGAGGCCACACAGGTAGCTAGTGAAGCAATACCTCTGGGAAAGGTACCTGTGGAACTGAGGGTCAGAGAAGGAAGACCGTTTTGAAAGTCTTAACTTCTTGCAGATTTCAAAGCTGACACCTGAAATTATTCAAGTATAAAGAGTTGCAAAGGGTATAATTGTTGGTGTGTTTTAATATCAGTGCTTTAGAATAAAATCATTCTGTGACTCCTCTTACTATGGTATCCCCAGTTCAGTAAATGACCACTTGACCAATTTTCTCCTGGGAGAATTCTGAGTATTGTCTTTGCCTTCACCTCTCCCTTATGTGCCCTCTACATGCAAATCCAGTCTCAAATCAGTTCTAACGGATTCTGCTCCTACAGTAAATATATCTCAGACCTGCTCACTGCTCTCCATCTCCTATGCTCAGACCCGTGTCATCTCTCCTTAATTATAGTCTCTCCAGGCCAGTCTCCACATGGCCACCGTGCTGATCTTTATACATTTAAGATGTGATCAGTCACATCCCCACTCCAAATTCCTCAGTGATTTCCTGTCTTGCTTCTGACGAAACTCAAACTCTTTATACCCATAGGATCTTCCATGGTCCACCCTGCCTGTCTCTCCAGGCTTATCTCCCACATTCTCCCCTCCATTCACCAGTATATGAGCCAGTGGCACCCCCTCAAGAGCCTCTGGGACTTTTCAGGCTGTCCTGTGGGGCTGCGGTACCAACTCAGGCTCCCTGTGCTGGGTTTTTACTCCTGTGAGTCCTTGGCTGACATCTTTTCCATCAGGATGTCTTTCAGATGACCTAACAGACATTCAATTACATACTTATGGAACAAATTTCTTTTATTTGTTTGCAGGTGTTGAAGATGCAGAAAATTGGCATGGAAAGCCAATGCCAAAGGAAAGAGCTGATGCAATTATCAAACTAATTGAGAGCCAGATACAGACTAATAAGAATCTTGAACCAAAACCCCCTATTGAAGACTCGCCTCAAATCAACATCATGGATATAGAAATGAGCTCTCCACCTGCTTACAAAGTCGGTGAGCAGGTAGGCAAACTGTTTTGTTCTCTGCTTTTTTTTTTTAAATACAGGACTCTATGTACTCTGATGTCCATAGATGAACCAGTTATTAGATTGCATGACCTGTAACTAAAGGTTGTAAGCAATAGAGGTGGTTTTAGTTTCTCTCTTACTGTGTTTTTTTTTAAGATTTTATTTATTTATTTTTGAGAGAGTGAGCAAGCAAGCACGAGCGGGAGGGAGTGAGGGAGGGGGCAGAGAGAGAAGCAGACTCCCCACTGAGCAGAGCAGGGAGCCCAATGCAGGGAGTCCAGTGCCGGACTCGACCCCAGGGTCATGACCTGAGCCCAAAGCAGACACTTAACTAAGCCACCCAAGCGCCCTCTCTTTTACTATTTCTGATATTTATTCTTTGATTTCAAACTTGGGTCTGAATTTTCTTACTAGTCAGCTGATACTTATTAGCACCTAATACTGCACAGCTTTTGCTTGCAAAATTCAGTTTGTGGTCTGGCAGTCCTGTGCATGAAACTGCCACTATCCTGTGTCTACTCTAAGGGTTGGCATATGGCTGCACCAAGCTTTCGAACTTATTCCCTAGATTACAGAAAGAAGTAGGGCAGTTCATCGAAGACCAGTTCTCTAAAAAGGAAACAATTTAGGCATGAAACCCTGAATATAAAGCCTTTTACCATGTTTGTATCCTGCCTTTTGGTATATTATAGCAGACCCAAAATAGGCAGTGTCTTCAGGACCTAAGGAAACAAAGTGACAAGCCCAAGAGGAAGGAAATAATTTCTAATCCTTCTTTCTTTTTTTCCCCTTTATTTGGAGACATTTATAGTGTTGCTTATGTTTTCTTGGTCTGGTAATATGGGTTAAAATAAATGAATTTTGACTACTCAAGAAATTAGGAAACAAAGCAGAAGAAAGATGTTAATTAGGAAAAAGCACATATTAATGAAGGATACTTTGGCAACACTTTAACTGTTCACACAGTTCGAACTAATAGTACAACTCACAGGAATTTATCCTACATAAGTACGCAGATGTGTCTATAAAAATGAATGTTGATTGCAGCATTGAATGCTGACAAAATCAGTAATGACCCAGCTAGAGGCTAAGAGCTTGCCCAAATTATCATTAAAAATTTTTTAGGGGCGCGTGGGTAGCACATTCGTTAAGCGTCTGCCTTCGTCTCAGGGTGTGATCCTCGCGTTCCGGGATCGAATCCCGCATCGGGCTCCTCCGCTGGGAGCCTGCTTCTTCCTCTCCCACTCCCCTGCTGTGTTCCCTCTCTCGCTGGCTGGCTGGCTGTCACATAAATAAATAAAATCTTTTAAAAAATTTTTTAAAGATTTATTTATTTATTAGAGCATGAGCAGGGGGGAGGAGCAGAGGGAGAGGGAGAAGCAGACTCCCCGCTGAGCAGGGGACACCACCCGCAATCATGACCTGAGCCATCAGCAGACACGTAACTGACTGAGCCACCCATGCGCACCCTATTAAAAGTTTTTTTTAAGTTGTAAAGCAGCATAGAGTATAATTCTTTTTTTGTATAGAAAATATTTAAAGGGGGCATCATAGGTGCACCTGGCTGCTCAACAAATATTTGTGCATAGACCATTCCCAAAAAGATGCTACCATTTCTGCCTACCTCTGGACAGGGCACTGGGTGGCTGGGGTACAGGAGATCAGGGAGAAGGCCTCTTTGCTCCATAGCCTTTCAAAACTTAAATTTTGTACTGTCTACATGAATTGTTTATTTAAAAAAATAGGGGCAACTTGGTGGCTCAGTTGGTTAAGCATCTGACTCTTGGTTTGGGCTCAAGTCATGATCTCAGGGTTGTGAGATCAAGCCCCACATCAGGCTCTGAGCTGGGCATGGAGCCTGCTTGAGATTCTCTCTCTCCCTTTCCCTCTGTCCCTCCCGCCCCTCCCCCCCAAAAATACATTTAAGTGTTTTTAGATGAAGGAGCAAAGACAAAGACGCAAGCTTTGTTTTTCTTAAATAATGGCTTTATTGAGAAATGATTCCCTATATATACAATCATCCATTTGAAGTGTACAATGTAATGGTTTAAGCATATTAACAGAATCTTGCAACTATCACCCCACTCAATCTTAGAGCATTTCCATCACCCCCAGAAGAAATCACACCCCTGGGGTGCCTGGGTGGTTCAGTCCGTGAAACATCTGTCTTAGGCTCAGATCATGATCCCAGGGTCCTGGGATTGAGCCCCATATTGAGCTCCCTGCCAGTGGGGAGCCTGCTGCTCCCTCTGCCACACACCCCCCCACTCATGTGCGGGTGCACGCACGTGCTCTCTCTCTAATCTTTAAAAAACAAAGCAAAAAAAAGAAACCGCTCCCCCATTAACAGTCACTCTCCATTCCATCGAGCCCCTAGTAACTACTCATCTACTTTCTGTTTCTGTAAAGTTGCCTATTCTGGACATTTCATATAAATGGGGTCGTATGATATGTGAACTTTGGTTTCTTTGCCTTAGCACAGTGTTCTTGAGTCCATCCCTGTTGTGGCATGTACAGTGTTCCATTTTATGAATATACCACACATTTTGCTTACCTATTCAGTCCTTGATAGACATTTCAGTTGTTTCTACCTTTTGGCTATTGTGAATATTGCTGCTTTGAACATTTGTGTACAAGTTTTTGTTGAGATATATTTTTCTCTTGGGTATATACCTGGGAGTAGAACTGCTGGGTCATATGGTAATTCTCTGTTTAACATTTTGAGGAAATGCCAAGCCTTGAT
Organism: Ursus maritimus; assembly: GCF_017311325.1. Taxonomy (NCBI): domain Eukaryota; kingdom Metazoa; phylum Chordata; class Mammalia; order Carnivora; family Ursidae; genus Ursus; species Ursus maritimus. The sequence goes on along the minus strand of NW_024423319.1, from coordinate 1,547,819 downwards.
TTCTAATAGAAAAACTCAATACTGTGAAGATGTAGTTCTCCCTTAAATTAATCCATAAATTCAGTCCAATCTCAAATAATATCCTAATGGAATTTTTTATTATTGGTATCATTCTAAAGTTTTACATTTTATTTTTTGCAGTTAGTCTTATTAGTTTTATAGTTAAAAAGTCACAGGCATTTGCATTTTGTGACATTTAAATTTTTTTATAAACTATATGAATGGGGCAGAAGAATAAACTTATTTTTGAGAATTGGTACCCAGTGAGTCAAGTATGGATTTAAGATTGGCTTAGAAACCCATTTTTAAGACCCTAAAGGAGATTATTGGTGAATCATGAATTTCTTAAGATAGAAGACAATTTGTAATCCACAAAATTTCACCTTCCTTCTAAATCTGCACTAAGAAACTCCACTGTTTGACTTTTCCAGATAGCTACTCGGAAAGCATGTGGTTTGGCTCTGGCTAAGCTGGGCCATGCAAATGATAGAGTCATTGTGCTGGATGGTGACACCAAGAACTCCACGTTCTCAGACATGTTCAAGAGAGAGCACCCTGAGCGGTTCATCGAATGTTTTATTGCTGAGCAAAACATGGTGCGTGTGCTATGGGTGTCCCTCTTCGGTCTTCTCCCTGACTAACAGTGGCCTGCTGGGCATAGGAGGCCAGCCCCAAATTACAGTTTTTCTTTCCATTTATAAAAGCAAAGGAACTAGAGAAAAAAAATGTCTCTGAGGAAACATGCAGAGAGTAGCCAGGCAGTTTGTGGGGTGGCTTCTGGGACTGCTAGGAGGAGCATAAGTAGACTGCCCAGAACCATTTCCAGGTACATGAAGGGCAGCAGGCCAAGAGTCACAGCCATGACCCCAGGGATCCAGGCCCGAAGTATCCCAAGCTTGCCAGCAGCTTTAGGTGTTCTTTAGGTGTTAGGAAGATCTGTCAGGACAGAGACAGCATTCCCTCCTGCTACCAGTTGGCTGGAGCCAAGCAGGGACCCCCTTTAGATGGGTGTCCACAGCCAGCTGGCCATGTCCCTGCCTCCACCAGCCTGCACATTCATTCATGGTGCTTTTCTGGCAACCGTTCCAAGGGTGTTCTGATTCATCTTTGTGTTGTAGGTGAGCGTGGCACTGGGATGCGCCACCCGTGGTCGGACCGTTGCTTTTGCTAGCACCTTCGCTGCCTTCTTGACCCGAGCGTTTGATCAAATCCGGATGGGAGCCATCTCTCAAATCAACATCAACCTTATTGGGTCCCACTGTGGGGTATCCGTTGGTATGAGTTCTCAGTGCCCTCATCTTGATAGCCTTCTTCCTTTACAGAGAAAAATTAGCATGTGAGCAGTTGACTCACCAATGTACTTAGGGGTTCCATAATGTTTGATTATTTATAATCTCTCTTTCTTTCATGCCATGTTGTGTCTTAAAAGTTCCAGACACTCTGGGTTATTTTTGAGAGGATTTCTTGGTGTTACTCAAAAGTGCTCACTCTTTGAGTCATTGAGAAACAGTGATCTGTCCTGAGTGCCCATTATGTGTCAAGCCGCATACTGGATATGAATCAGGCCACCCCAGCATCACAGACTTCCCTTCTGCTCTTAGTGTGGTACCCTTTGTCTAAGTGGAGACAAGCAGCATGGGTCCAGGGAAGTGAGGAGTACAGATCACCAGGGCTCTTGGCCTAGGCTGAGCAGCTTGGTCAGGTGGAACCAGAAGCCTTGAAGAGTGGGATGCGGAGGAGTGAGGCTGAGGCAAATATAGGTCTGGGGCATTAACCTGGCAGGACAGGCTAGACAGAAACAATGGGAAAGGGAAATCAGAAAAAGGATTGGTGTGCATTAGCAGTAGATAGAAAGTAAGGGTGAATCTGAGAGAGTCTGGAGAAAAGAGGTCAATATTGCTGACAGGTGGAGGAGTCCAAAATTGCACAAAAACTTGAAAAAACGGTGTCCAGTAATTTCTTGCTTGAGAGACATCAGGGAGTTGTGTTCACGAACGACAGAAATGATGAGAAAGATGAGGTACCTGATGTGCCTGTGGTGGAGTAGGTCATCTAGGTAGATGTGACAGTTTGCGGGCACTGCTAGAGTGCTGGAGGGGAGGGGGGCTGGGAAGTGCACGTTTGGGAGTCCTCTCTGGGACTTACTGGGAGAAGTCTCTGAATGGGCCAGATGGTAGGTGCAGAGTGGGGAGAAAGGCCAACAGCATTTCAGGACTGAGCCAGGCAGAGGGCCTGGCCCAGAGTCCAGGGTCTTTGCCTGGGGCCAGGTGTAGTCTAAGTGTTAAAATCAGTCAGCTAAGTGACGAAGTAGCTCTAGGTCCAACCAGAGGAGCTAGAGTCCTAAGGTTAGATTGTTGTCCCAGGCAAGGCACTGTGCACAGTGACAGTCCCTTTCCTAGCTGGAAGAGCTAGGCTGCCGTGGTGTACATTGGGCTATCTCTTTGCAGTGTTTCTGGCCAGAAGCGCTCTTCCCAAGCATACCCTAAGGCCCCCTTTATTTACAACAACACCCCCAAGTGTACCCCAAAGGTATGCTCAGCTACTTTGAAGGTCTCAAGAAATGAGTAAGACCACTACTTCAATTTGAAACCCCAGTCTCTTGATGGAGAATATAGAAGAGGAGGGGAGAAGGAAGGACAGAGCCTCAAGGGGATCCTCCCTAAGGAGAAGACGACAGGCACAGAGACTTGCTGGGGCCAACTTGGCTACCAGTGCTCAGGGAAAAGATCATCAAGTCAACCATGGATAGCAGTGCCAATGACTGAGTGCAAGACATTGGCAAGGGTCAGGGCCAGATGAAGCCACTGGTATTTTGATCTGTGGAAGGTCAGTAAGGATCCTAACCCACAGTGTCACAGTGATGTCTCAAAATAAATAGACATGTAACAGCTCATTATAATTACAAGGCATCATGTTGACACAAGAATTGGACAGTTTTGTAGGGCTCTGCTACAGGTGTGGGCCCCCCCATGGCAGTAAGGTGTTGCTTATCCCGCAGAGGGCAGGTTCCCAGTTGGCCCTTGATCATGTTTTTGTTGGGCTGTGGCTTTGCTTTCTCAGGTGAGGATGGTCCCTCCCAGATGGCCCTGGAGGATCTGGCCATGTTCCGGTCCGTTCCCAACTGCACTATTTTCTATCCAAGTGATGCCATCTCAACAGAGCATGCTGTTCTCCTAGCAGCCAATACTAAGGTATTTTTAAGGGGACATTGGTTCAGGCTGAAAATTATTCTGGGCTCTGCTACTAGTTTGATACTGATGGTTGGGTTTTTCCCATTTTTTTCTCAATGTAAAGATAATAGATATTCATTATGGAAGATAATGTTGTAGGATTCTTTTAAAAAACAGAACAATTACCCAAAAAAGGTGATTACACACATAAAACATGAACACAGTCACATTGTAAAAGCACAAAAGGACGCCAAACAACATCTGATGGCCTATACAGGGCAGGGCTCCGCATGAGAAAAGAGGGTGCTCTGGAGGCTCCAAGAAGGGGCCTGTCAGCAATGCCACAGGAGTGGGCTCCAGCAGGGAGCTATTGAATGCTGGCCTTAGATACACCCCATGCTGTCACCACCTCATGACATACAGGAAGCTGAAGAGTGGCCAGTGTCTCCACTGCAAACAGACCTCAGAGTCCTAAGCCCTGGTCTGCCCCCTGAACAACTTAGAAGGGCAAGAGTATGGATTCTGTCCCACTTGTTCCTCCTCAAGTTTCACACAAAGGCAGCAGATGGACTCAACCTATTTCCTGTGTAGAACCCAGCTGCAGGGGAGACTAGAGGACCGAGTCTATACCTTTTCATCTGCTCCAACTAATGGTCACCAGACTCCCTTCAACACCCCTCCCTGCACTCAGCCATGGCCCTGCATAGACAGCCCTGGGCATGGTTGGAATAGGTTATGCAATTTCCTAAGCATTTCTGACACATTAGAGACCTATGATTCTTTGACCTTTTTTTTTTTTTTAAACCCAAGTAGGTTCACAGTGTATGTATTGTTCTATACTTTTTTATTTACTATATCCTGGAAATTGCTCTGTGTCTGTGTATATATAAAGTGACCTATGTGCTGTAAGATTCCATTTCTCGAAAGTTCAAAAGAGGCAAAGGTGTGGTGATAGAAATTAGGTTGCTTTTCAGGTGGGGAGAGTGGAAGGGGACATGAGGAAACTTTCTGGCAGGTGCAAATGTTACTCATACATGGGTGATGGTTACATGGTATATGTCTTTGTCAGAATTTGTGGAGTATTCCACTTAGTAAATTTTATCTCCCATGAAAACACTGAATAGAATTGGTTTATAACGTGAAGGAATAAACAGAACAAGGGTTTCTAAATTAATATATCCATTTATGATGTATAGTTTAAATATGTGTGTAAATTACCAAATACTTTAGACATTTGAGTATTCATTTATGCTCTATGTGTTCAAGTTGATAAAAATGTATTTACTTCATTTTCTCCTTGGTAAAAGAGCGAGTCTTTTTATATTCCAGTGTGTAAGGTATTTCTAAGAATGAAGTTTTATAAGTTGTTATGGCAAAAATAAGTTGCTTACTTAACATTGTGTTCTGGGCTTTCTATTAAACATGTGGCCTGAATTTGTGTTCTGTGGAGACAGAACAAGTCTGTGTACCTAAGAAAGTTTTTCTTACCATTGAATGTGACAGCATAGAAAGTTTGTCACTGAGGGTATCTGCCCAGGTCCCACATAGGCTTTTGCCTGGCTTGGTAGTAATCTGATCCGGTGACACTGACCTGTTTGCCAATGGTTGTAGATGCTTATTCTTTGCACTTTGTTTTTAGTAAAGAGAACTGTTTAGTCTTCATCCCTCCTCCCCTTTTTAAAACAGGTTTGTTAGTTGGAAATTTAGTTTGATTTGTTAAAAACTGTGGCTCTGGTTTTACACCCTAGGGGATGTGCTATATTCGGACCAGCCGACCGGAAACTGCAGTTATTTACACCCCACAAGAAAGCTTTGCGATCGGACAGGCCAAGGTAAGGCCTTAAAAGTTCTCCAGTGTCTTCTAGTAGCCTTTCACATGGAGAGAAGTGGTCTAAAGCTAGCACTAGGTATCCCCACAGTCAAGGCTTGATTCTTTCTTTGCTGTAGTTTAAAAAAAAATCAATTGTGATCTTTGCCTGCTTTTCCTCAGAAAGGAACATTCTACCACTGTCAGTCTGAGGTAAACTTTTCTCTTTTCCAAATGGAGTTTCTCTTTGTTGAACTCATAAGGATAAAGTGGTAACGACTTGTAAAGGTACTTGAGTTTTTTGGGTGTAAATTACGACAGCCTCAAGCCAAACAAATAATAGAACCCATTTCAAATTAATAATAGATGTGTTAGATTCGGTTTTGCAGATCCAAGCCAAGAATAAAAGGGAACATGAACGCATTGCTCACAGACCTGATAAAGGCACTTCTGATCTTCTGTGTTCTCATAAGAGCCCTAGAAGCACAGATTGTTAGCAGTCCTATGTTGTAGGTGAGAGAGAAGGTGAGCAGCTTACTCAGGCTTCACAGTTAGCAGCAAGACCAAAACTCAGACCCTTGGCATTGACCTGGGCTCTGTCAGGGCCATATGTGCAGAAAACCAGCAGAGTCTTTGGAGAAAATGCTCTACTCCACCACCTGGAGAGCAGGGCTTACAGGTGTTTGGGCATGTTTCCTTCCTGCCTTTTTTTAGGCATATATATATATATATACATATATATATGTATGTATATATGTATATATATGTGTATATATATATGTATATATATGTATATGTATATTATGTAATGGAGAGCATGCTGCATCAGAAAGTTTTATATCTTGATTTTATCTTTTAAGCTTTTTTAGAATATCATTAATACTTAAATGTGTGAAAGAACAATAGCCAGTCTTAAAGGAGCAACGGGTGACATCTGACTCAATTGCTAACAGCTAGGCTGCTGCGGAATTCATTGTTTTTAGTGTTCAGAATGTCTGAGCAGTGACTGGCTTTAGTGCCACAAAAAAAGCCGGTGTAGCCAGAACAGTCCATGACCTGCTACTAGGTAGCTGGGCAACACTGAATGAGAAGGTGGCAGTACTCACCTTCAGTGTTAACTACAGGTTTTGTTATTTCCCGCCTGTACTCCCACATTGAAACTCAAGGCCATATGTTTGCCTCTGAGGGTGGAGGTGTTGGAGGGGTCTCAGTGACATGTGATTTGCAGAGCTTTCTCATATCCTGTCTTTTTTTTTTCTCCTAATATTTGCCTTGTCCTGACAAAATGAAGTAAATTTCCTGATGGTAAAGGATGTGAGTTACAATGTGTGTGATAATGTGCATGGCATGGATAATTCAAGAGCTAGGTTTTGCAAAGAGGACATAGGGTGGGTGTGGGTGTGTGTGTGTATTTATATGTATGCAGATGAAAAAGCTAGGACATTCTCAAAGAATAGGGTGGCTTAGAAGCCCTGAATATTTGTACTGTCAGCAGTGGTTCTTAAGCTACAAGGAAACCTATACAAAGGGATGAAATGAAGAATAATTTCAGGTGCCCTTGGTTGGGTGGCTTTGGAGAAAATAAAACTCTACAAAAAAAGGCTAGGCACCTGTCTTTGCTTGCAGAATAGCGAGTGGTTGTGAGAGAGTGGGCTTTGATGTCAGATGGGCCTGGTTGCTAGTCTCAGCGCTAAGCTGGGCGAGTTCCTCCCACTCTTGAGATTGACTTTCCTCAGCTGCAGAATCAGCCCCCAATGCATGGGCCTTACGGGGCACTTGGGCATGCAAGGTGCTTGGCACAGAGCATGTTGCAAATGCCCCAAAATTAACCCCGTTAACTTGTTCATTATCAGAGTCCAACCTGTGTGCATGCCTTAACAAGATGTCCAAGTAGTCCAGGGATGGTGCCTTTCTAGACCCTCTGAATGAGTCTGTGGTCTGCAGCACATGGCCCATACAACTTGCCTCCAGCCTCTGCCTTTCAGATGCCAGTTTGAAATCCACCGTCTTTGCTAAAGGGTATTCTATAAGAACTTAGTAATTAGGCACCGTAAATCCATTGAAGCATGATAGATGAATTTGTAAAAATGAACATGAAGGTAAGGTTTATCAAAACGGTGTCCTTGTTAGTGTACTGATTCAGCTTTTTTTAAATAGTGAATTAGTAAGAAGTGAAATTGATAGTGGAAGACAGCATAGCATTGTTCTCTTTGAGATGCACTCTGTGCATAGTAACTACAACTTTCTTGTTCTATGGGCACAATACCAGGTCGTCCGCCACAGTGTCAATGACAAAGTCACAGTTATTGGAGCTGGAGTTACTCTGCATGAAGCCTTAGCAGCTGCAGAAGATCTTTCCAAGGAAGGTCAGTTGGTTGTTGCTGGACTTTGAAGTTTAAGCTGGGGAGAGGTAGGACTTGGGCTGCCTCATGTGCCCCAATTGGTCTTTTTATTCTAAGTCTGTTTCATATACAAAGCTAGCTATTGCTTTTCTCTAGATATTTCCATCCGTGTCATCGACCTGTTTACCATTAAACCCCTGGATGTTACCACCATTGTCTCTAATGCCAAAGCCGCAGGTGGCCGTATTATCACAGTGGAGGATCACTACCCAGAAGGTATGTGCAGGCCTTAAGGATCATTTTGAAAGTCTTCTAATTTTGATTTCCATGATTGGAAGCATGACATGCCCCTGGGTATCATCCAGCCAGGCACTCATCCAATAGTCATTATTACTTCTCTTTTCAAGTGTATTGTTTGAGGGGTCTCTTATCCACCTACACTTGTTCCTTAGAGTGGGGCCATGGCCCATACTCATTTGTGTGACCCCAGCACAGTGCAGCACCTGGTGCCTCGGTGGCTCATTGGCAGCACAAAGGAATGTCTAACTCAGCATTGTGCCTAGGGAGGGGTCTTGAAAAACTTCACAGTTGTGCTTGGGTTTTGAATGATTAATAATTTGCTCCCCTCCCAAAAGGGGAATAGTGCCTTGCAAGCACAGAACTCAGCAAATGCAGAAAAACTGTATGAGCCAGGGAGAGGGGGTTGGGAAGGTTAGGTAGGGCATACGAGGTAGTGGGGAGTTTCATGTTCATGTGTCAAGGACCCAAGAGCACAACCTGTGATCTATAGTGATTTTCTAGAAGCATTCCCACTGCTTTCACAGCTGAAGTTTATTATAGGGAAAGGACGCACACCAGGACCCATGAGGACAGAAGACAAAGGTCGGGTGGAGAACCCCACTCTTTCGGTTCCTTCCCTCCCTTCCATGAGGGGCCCACTGAGTGCTCTCCCTTCTCCAGTAGTGACAAATTGCATCAGTGGAGACCCAAGGAACCACTCAAGACTCAGCACCTGGGTTTTATTGGGCGCTGGTCACATAGATCCCCTCTGCCAGACACACACCAAACTTCCTGACTCCCAGAGGAAAACAGGCGCTTCCAGGGCCTTGCATCAGCCCAATGCCCAGGTGTCAGCCAAGGGCCAGCCTTGCAAGTGGTCCTGCTGAAGCTTGCAGCTTCAGGCCTGAAGGTCTTTCTTTTCTGTATAGTTTATTGGTTGGTTTAATCATTTGGTGGTTGCTGACAGCTTTAAGAACCTGAGCTTGTAGACCCCTGCATCTATGGAGCCCCAGTTGAGAGAGCTCCTGCTATAGTGGGGCTGGGAGCAATTTGGAGACCCACAGGTTTTGTGGGGTTTTTTTAAAGATTTTATTTATTTATTTGAAAGAGGGAGAGGGAGAAGCAGACTCCCCGCTGAACTTGAGAGCCCGACGACTCAAGGCTAGATCCCAGAACCCTAAGATCATGACCTGAGCCAAAGGCAGACACTTCACCGACTGAGCCACCCAGGCGCCCCTGGACACCCACAGTTTTGAATGAGAACTCTTCTGGCTAGTTAGAAGATAACTGTTACATGAATCAGTGGCTAGTGAAAAATATTTTTTCTCTAGGAACCATCAAATTCAAAGGTCTCTATACTTTGGGGCTTTAAGGCTGACTAGCCACTACCAGAACAGAGCTTCATGTCCCTTGTTTCCCCAGGTGGCATCGGGGAGGCTGTCTGTGCAGCTGTCTCCATGGAGCCTGACATCTTGGTCCATCAGCTGGCGGTGCCTGGAGTGCCTCGGAGTGGGAAGCCGAGTGAGCTGCTGGATATGTATGGAGTCAGTGCCAGACACATCATAGTGGNCGTGAAATGTATTTTAATGAACTAAAATACATTAGTTGGCATTAGACTTAGAAGACTGGCTTCTCTACCTTACATTTATGCTTGTTGCCAGACTATCATTTAAATCTATACTGTTGCGTTTTTTTCTTAAAAAGTAAAGCAAGTTAACTACCTTCCTGTTAAACCGTAACTACATATACAAGTGTAACTCTCATCTTTGACTCATTAAAATGTGTTAGAAGATTATAAATAAGAGAATAGCTGACAAAATAACTACATAAAAGCTTTCTGATAAGACAAGTAACTGGGCTGGGGATCAATATAGGATAAGTTTCTTAAATGTGTATGTTTTCCTTGTAAGTAAAGAAAGGGCAAATTGCACTGTAGACTGCATCACTCAGGTTTGTGGCTCTGTAGCACCCTGCCACACACTGCTGTCCTAGTTTGAGAGTTTGCGTGCTGCCATCCTACCTGCAGCTTCCTGGGGACAGTGTGATTGCAGTTACCCTGGAACCTCGTCTGGTGTTTGCCTTCATCTCCCTTCGACGGTGCAGAGGCTATGGAGCAGCAGCGAAAGCTCTCAGGATGTCCTGTGCTGCTTGCAGTGATTGTTCTGTGAAGGGAGGACACAACTAGTTCTAGTCTCCACACTGCACCCCTTTGTGAGGTGCCCAGTGACCAAACTGTTAGCTCAAGTATATTCATCTACTTAGGATACTTAGTTAATGTTAATAAAACATGTAAAAAAAAAAAACAGCTGTTCTACTCTATTTGTACTTCGTATGTGTGATTTGGTTTCTCCTTGATAAAATTCAATTAAGGAAGGAGTTTCTATCTAAACCAGGAAAGATAGTCCCATTCCCCACAACAGAAGACCGGGGGAAAGGTATGTGGCGGGAAGTGTACCACTAGAGGACAGTGTATGGCTTGACCTGACAAGCAGAAAGTCTGATATGTCATGGTCCTAATTTTTATTGCCCTCATTCAGTGGTCATCAGAAGTCTTTGTTCTAGAATATATGGTAGAGACCCAGAACTACCCTGGCATTTGGGAGTCCTTGTAGGAGCCTACTTACTCTGCTCCTGTGCTTTTAAAATCACTGAACTGGTTTCCTAGCCTGTAAGATTAGCATGGTGATTGCTGTGCTTGTTTCATAAGATTTCAAAAACATTAATTTTTGTGTAAGACAGTTGATAGAAGATAAAACAACATAATACAAAAATACTAAAAATATCAAATGGATTTTCTTGGTAAAAATAACAGTTGATATAGGGTCACTGTAGAAAATTTAGAAAATACAAATAAGCAAAAGAAATTTTGACCTCAACTAACCGTCTCACACTCCATACCATTCACCCTTTTAAACTGTACAATTCACTGGTTTTTAGTATACTCACCAAGCTGTACAACTATCACCATGGTTAGTTTTAGGACCTTTGCATCACTCCAAAAAGAAACCCTGAACCCGTTAGTAGTTACTCCCATTCCCCTTCCCAGCCCCTGGCAACCATTCATGTATTTTCTGTGTCTCTGGATTTGTCTCTTCTGGACATTTCATATGAATGGAACGTACAGGATGTGGCCTTTTGGGGTTTGACTTTTCTTCATGTAATGCATTTGAGGTTCATCCACACTGTAGCATGTGCCAGGACTGCATTCCTTTTTATGGCCACATAACCCTTCCTATGTACAGACCATATTTTATTCATGAGTTGATGGACATTTGGGTGCTTTTCAATTTTTCTCTGTTAATAATGCTACAGACATTCCTAAGTGAGTTCATGGATGTGACTTTTAAGTTCTTTTGGGTGTATATAAATCTAGGAGTGGAGCTGCAGACGTGTAATTTCTGTTCACTACTTTTTGTTGTGTGTGAGAGAGAAAACAGTTTTGTGAGGAGTGGGATACAGTGATTATGAAGGTGTCCTGACATCTGTAAAGCACTGGATACTCTTAAGGAAAGCCATTATGAATACAGCCAGAATGTATATGAGCACCACAGCTGCTTGGATTCAGGTGTAAAATGCCCCATCCGGTGAGAGACAACAAAAATAGAACAAAGTAAATAAAGATCCATGATGAAAGTGCCCTTCTAAAAGCCTAAATTCAGGCCCCCACAGGTGCCGGGCAAAAACCATAGGACACATTTGGTAACAGAGCTGAGAGGAGCCATGAAGACAAATAGAAGGAAATGGACTTGTGGCCACCAGCTTCGCTCAGCTATAGCTCCTGAATACAAAGTAGCCAATGTGACCGGAGGAGGAAGCACAGGGTCAAATGGTGTAGGTGCTGAAATACGTCTGAATGTCGAGGGGGATGTAACCCTTTTTGCCTCTGTTTCATCTGTAAAAGGGGATGAGTATGCTGATGATAGTGATAATATCTATCTTCCAGTGCTGCGGCCAGAATTTTAGAAGTGCCATCGAAATGTCCCCACTGATGGCCTCTTCCTTCCTCGTGTGTTTCTACTCCCCAGGCCCAGCCTCGGCCCGCCCCCCAGAAAGCTCCAGCCCCCTCTGGGCCTCATCTCGGGCTTCGCAGTGAATAGGCCCCGCCTTTCCCGACCCTGGCCAGCCCTCCTTTGCAGCCCTGGCTGCTCGCACCCACCTTCAAACACCCTGTGCCCTACTGGGACTCCCTCTACCCACCATTTGACACCGCCTTACTCCAGCCGTGCCTCCCAGCCCGGCCGGCCCTGCGCCCCCCTCGGTACCGGGTCAATCGGACAGCTGGCGACGGCCAGGCCACGTTGTTGGGTTTTGTCCCGTCACTCGTTGGGCTCCAGCCAATCAGCATCGCCCGCGCTGGCGGGTGCGGGAGGGGGGCAACACTCTGCGGGACAAACATCTGCGGTGCGTAGATGGAGCCCCCACGCTGTGAGGGGTTGCAACAACCCAGGTCCTCAGGGACCAGCCAGCAAAGGGGCCCTGCCCTTAACCTCGGGCTGACTGGCGATGGACAGAGGTATGGTAAGAGAGAAAGGGACACTTGGTGGTGGGGGTGTTATGGCCTTGGAGGGGCAGGGGTGAGGGGATGTGGAGGGCTGAGATGGATGGAGGTGCAAGTAGGGTGGTGGCAGAGGTGTGCAGCACAGGCCCTCCTGCACTACCAAAGTGAAAGCAAAATGGTACACGACACAGTGTTCCTCTTCAACTCAGACCTCTGCAGCAAATGGGGCCGAGGAGCTGACTTCTATAGCTACAGCAGTACATCCACGGGCACACCAGCCCAGCTGTGGCCTTGCTTGCCACAAGAAACTAAGACAGGTATCTTCTACCTCCTTACTGAGCTGCCATCCAGCCATACCTGGGATGAGAAAAGCAGTGGCCTGGATTTAGGAATCCTAAAAAGATCCCACAAGTCCTTCCCTATTTGGTGAGGAGGACAAACAGCAGTTACAGGACACTCAAGGTAGGAACCCAGGAGTGCACCAGGGGAAGGAGGGGCAGAGATGAAATATGCTCCCATTCTTACTATATTCCTGTCCTCCTGGACCACGCTGAGGCTCAGAGAGACTGATGGCACCCCCATTCTCAGCTTCACCTGAGGCCAACCAGATGTCCCAGTTCCAGGCTTCAGGGTCCCACTCCTCCAACCAGTGCCCTACCTTTCACATGAGAAACACAGCCTGGGAATTCAGCTGACTTTGGGATTCTGTAACCTGCACAACTAAACCTTGTGTTTGATTTTCAGCCCTGTCAACCCTCGCAGGTAGAGGAAGTAAGAGAATTTTTAGGGCTGTCATGGAAGTTCTCTGGTTGTCATACGGTGACTTGACCTGAGAGGTAAGGAACCTGAACTTGTCCCTTTTTCTCTGTGCACTCTCAGGTGCATCAGGAATGGTCCCACACCACAGTCTTTGTAGCCATCCTTACCGCCTTGACAGTCCAGGGCAGCAGCTGCTCCGCCTCCCCGAGGTGCTTGCTGCGGTTGGCCCCTCACCCCGGGTAACCGCCGCAGGTAAGGGCCTGACGAATTACTAGGTCCCTGCCGGCCACGGGTGCCTCCGGTCCCCCTTCCCGTTGGCGAGGAGCTGAGCCCTGCACTCCAGCCCAAGGGCATGACCAGACCGGTCCCCACATTCCATCTTTTTGGGTCCATCGTCTGGGACCGCTCCCAGTTCCAATCCTGTATCAGTTGGGCATGAGTTAGAATACAAGAAACAAAGTTTTTCAACAGACGTAATTGAATATGAGCAGTCGGTCACTCAGGGATTGGACGACTGGAGTCACAGAGGTAATACAGGAGGAAGCTGCTGCCCCTAGAACAAGGGGAACAGGGGAAGAGGTTGGCGTCACCAGGAGCCTGGAAGCCAGGATGAGGGGGCCTTGAAGAGCCAGAGCCTGGACCTCTGAGGAGGGGCTGCTGCAATTTCTCAGGGAAGGAGGAAGCCGCATTATCCACCAAGAGGGGAAACAGGGCAGGAGATAATCTCTCAGGCACCATCTTCCAGGTCGCTAATGCTTTCTTCAGCGGCACCTATCTGTGGTTTAATCCGTCTGTTGGGATTTTTATTTCAATGACAGTGTTTTTTTACTTCTAAAGTTAGTTTTCAAATCTGCCCGGACGCTTTTCTTGTTTTTATTTTATTATTATGATTTTTTTTAAAAGGTTGTATTGATTTATTTGAGAGAGAGAGTATGAGAGAGAAAGCACGAGAGGCGGAAGGGTGAGAGGGAGAAGCAGACTCCCCGCTGAGCCGGGAGCCCCATGCGGGACTCCATCCTGGGAGTCCGGGATCATGACCTGAGCTGAAGGCAGACGCTTAACCGACTGAGCCACCCAGGCGCCCCTGCTTTTCTTGTTTTTAAAGGAAGCTCTACAGCCAACGCGGGGCTCGAACTCACAACCCCGAGACAAGGCCAGATGTGCCCAGGTGCGCTGTGCCTGAGCCTTTCACATGATTCTTATCTTCTTGATGCTTTCTCCTGTGTCTTTCTGTTGTATCTCAGAGGCTACCGAAGATCTGGGGAGTCGGAGTAGCTGTCTGTCTCAATAATGCAAACAATGTGTAAATATCTGTGAGCACTGCTCTCTGATCTCATGAGAATTCAAAGGTAATGCCAGTCCCTGTTTTGATGTGTCCCCCCCCCCCCCCCGGCCGCCTGCCCTGCACCATGAAGCGCAAGAGCAGAAGGCGGTTCTCTTTCTCAGCCTCCTCCCTTTTTCTTCTGTGCTGGCCCAAGGCCCGCCTGGGGGAGATTCACCTGGGCTCACCGCTCATGCCTTCAGGACATACTGCTGTGCCACCACACGGGCCCCAGGAAGCTCCAAGTGAGGGAGCGAGCCAGACTGTAGAGCACAGCCCACAAAAGGGGGTCAGGCTTGAAGCCCCATGCCTCAGCCACCTGCTAGCTAGTGATTCAGAAGAAGCCGCTCAACCCATTTGTGGTGTTTTCCTCATTTCCTCATCTGGACAATGGGGCTAACACCGCTAACAGCCACCAAGGGCTGCCGAGGGCTGCCGGGAAGATGGGATGGGAGGAGTCTAGGCACGCCGCAAACAAACACTCACAGCCATTACCAAAGTTTCTGTTCTCTGGCCTTTGAGAGTTACACCCTGGGAATGTCGGTAGGGCCAGTCCTGTCTTTGACAGACCTGCTGATTGTCAGGAGGGTGGGCACCGTCTTCAACTGGAGATCGCGGACCCATCTTCAGCTGGGCCCCCGGGAGTCCTGAATGAGGGAAGCCTGGGGTGAGATATCCTCTTCCAGGCAGGGTGGGTTTGCTCTGTCAGGAGCCCGGAAGTACTACCACGAGGGGGGGGGGGGAGAGGGGGGCAGTTCCTCTCTCAGCCAGGGATTCGCTGAAGCCCCTCAGCTTGCAGCCAGGAGAAGGCAGCCCCTGTTCATGGATACTAGGACTGGAGTGGGAGGGTTCTTCCCCCGCTCACTCAGACCCACTTCTTTTTATATCCCTGTCCTTCCTTTGCCCCGCCGAGGTGACCCTTCAAGAACACTGGTTTTAGGCGGGATCTCAGTTCTGCCCTCTCACCTTCTGAAAGCCCTTACTCCTCCTCGCACCGCACCCTGGAAACCCAACCCAGCAGCTCCTCCACACAGTCCCTGCCGCGTCCCTGCTCCCTCCTCTGTTTTCATTTGCTCTGCTTCCTTGGGGATTTCTCCTGCTTACCTGCAGGCCCCCTATGCATTTAAACAGCGTAACTAACCTTTTCTCGTTCCATATTTCCTTGTCTTGCTCTCAAACTGGACTGGCATCCCTGGACGGCAGCAGTTGGGTGTCAGAGTGGCACCGCCCCCGGAGGAATTGGCAACAGGGACTCAAAAATTCTTTTTTTTTTTTTAAGATTTTATTTATTTATTTGACAGAGAGAGACAGCCAGCGAGAGAGGGAACACAAGCAGGGGGAGTGGGAGAGGAAGAAGCAGGCTCCTAGCTGAGGAGCCTGATGTGGTGCTTGATCCCAGAGGAGCCTGATGTGGGGCTCGATCCCAGAGCACCAGGATCACGCCCTGAGCCGAAGGCAGACGCTTAAGGACTGCGCCACCCAGGCGCCCCAGGGACTCAAAATTTCTGCCCCAAGTCTCCTCACTGTCCTCACACACGGGAACGAGGCCTTTTGTGCCCAAGATACACAACTCAGAAATCATCAATTGAGAGTTTAAAACATTTGCTTATATAAAAATATCTAACTTCACGACGCCTAGCCGGCTCGGTTGGTGGAGCCTGCGACTGTTGATCTCGGGGTTGTGAGTTGGAGCCCCACGTTGGGTGTAGAGATCACGTAAGAAGAAAACCTTTTGAAAAAAAATGTGCGACTTCTTGACGGCCCAAACCAACAAGCCTCCTCTTTCAAGACAAAAGACATACTGAGGGAAAATATTTGCAACATACATAACAAAGAACTAACGGCCCTAGTGTAGGTCTTTGGGGGAGGCAATTACTTAGTGTCTATTAACATTTTAAATGCCCGTCGGTTTTGACCTTCCACTTAGAGGTAGTTATCCTAGAGGGAGACTGACACACGCTCACAGTGGGAAGTTGCAGCGCCAAGATGAATTGCAGAGAGAGAGCGTGAGAAGAGAAAAGGTGAAAGTCCATCAGTTGGGGATTCGTTATGTGAATTATGGTACATGTCTGCTATCGAATACCACGTGGCCAGAGAAGAAATGAGCTAGACATTTGTTTACTGACATGGTTTTCAAAGACCTACTGCTAAGGAAAAGAACATCACAATGAAACGTACGGGGTGGAAAAATACATAAATACAACAAAATAAATGTATAGGGTGTAAAACTGTGTGAATAACTACGTCGGCGATTGCATTAGAAGAATATAGTCAGAAGAGAGAAACAAAATTGTTAACAATGTGGCTTAAAATAATGTTGCTTTGTAAAAGTTTTCAATTACGTGCTGTAAAAATATGCAGGGGGGTAGTGGAAAATGGTGGAGCCACCGTGGAAGGCAATTCGGCAGTTGCTTTCAAGAGCAAAGCATCCAGGGGCGCCTGGCTGGCTCAGTCTCAAGAGCATGGGACTCTTGATCTCGGGATTGTGAGTTCAAGCCCCACCTTGGGTGCAGAGATTCCTTAAATGAGATAAAATCTTTAAAGCTAAGCACCCATCTGCACAGGACCCATCGATTGTACCCTTGGGCATTCATGCCAAAGAAACAGAAACTTAGGAACACACGAAAACCTGTACGTGAATGGTCCTGTAGCAGGGGTATTTGTAGAAGCCTGAAACTGGAAACAAGCAAGGCGTCCTTCAGTAGGTGAATGCTTGGGCCGACTGGTTGAGCCACACCAAGGACTGCAGCTAGCAACACCAAGGAAGAACTAACGATGGATACACGCAGCAATGTGGATGGACTGCAAGGGCATTAAGTGAGGGCCGGGGGCGGGGACCGGGAGCCCATCCCAGGTTACTGATACCTACCGCATACTGCATGGTCCCATTTACCCAACAGCGTTCAAATGACAAAATTCTAGACGAGAATGCAAGATTGGTTGCCGTGGGCTGGGAGGGGATGGGAGGAGGCTGTGGTTATGTGAGGTCAACAGGAGGGGTCCTTGTGAGGGAATCGACTGGACACGGACGCCCGTGGGAGTCACGTGAATCTACACGCGTGATGAAACTGCAGAGCTGTGCGCGCGCACGCACGCACACACGGATGCAACTCACACGGAGCAGCTCTCGGATGGCACCGATGCCATTTCCTGGTGTGCAATTGCACTAGACGTGCAACATGCTGGCCCTAGGGGAACTGCGGCAGGCGCCCTGGCGTCTGTCACTTCCCGTGACTTTCTTTACTTCAAGATACAAGTTCAAAGCAAAAGCACACAAGCAGGGCTTGGCGTGGACAGACAGGACGGCTTGCTCGACTCTGCACAGAGAGTCCCTACTCTCCTCCACTCGCCGGGGACGTCAGTCTAGGCGTCCGGCAGTTCCCAGGGCCCGGCCTCTAGCAAGAAGCCCGTGGGAGCTGAGCGGAGAGGGGCGCGTAGGCGACCGGCTTGTTTTGATAGGGCAGAGGAAGTGTCCGTCAGGCCACAGGGGCTGGGCTTCCTCAGGCGGCCTGGGGGCGGGTCCCGTGAGGAGCCGAGCTTGGTCATTGGCGAAGCTAGCCGGAAGGGGACAGGAAGGCGGTGCCCCGCCACATGCGGGGCGGGGCTTCCGGTGGGCGCGCTGAGGGACGCGAGAAGACCGACCCGAGGCGGTCAGGGCGGGGCCCAACACGCCCGGACGACGGCCCCTCCTTCTCGACACCGCCCCCCCATCCCTGCGCTCCGCCCTCCGCCCCTCCGGGTCCGGGACCCGGCCAGAGGCCCCGTTTCCCGAGACCTGGGGGCCTACCCATTCTCACGCGGAGAGGCCGAGGAGGAGCCTCTATCGAGTCCAGGCCCCGGGAGGCCGTGGCGGGGGCCGGGGGAGGGGAGGGGCGGCTTCGTCGGGCTTCTCTCCCGCTGCCCCTCGCAGGCCCCCGCCATGCCGTCCTGAGGGTGTTTGGCCCCTAGATGGCCAGGGACAGTGTATTGGGGCCCCCAGGGGCCTAGTGACGGGGGGCTGGCAGGGTGGGCGGCGATCCCACCGGGATGACAAAGGGCCCGGTCACTCCGTCTCCAGTCCCTCCCAGTCTTGGCCTCTGAGAGCAGCCTTGCTGTGCGCTCCTGGGCACTTCCACCCTCCCAGGGCCCAGACTGTGGCCCTGCACCCCCCCCTACTCCTTGCCCGGCCCACTGTGTGTTCCAGCGCCCCTGAGCGTGTCTGGGACGGTTCTCTGTAAAGCATAGATCCCAAAATCCCAGCACCACGCGCGCGCGCGCACACACACACACACACACACACACACACACACGCCTAGTATCCAGGAAAACGTGGGCAGAGCTGGGGCCAGCACCCGGGAAGGGAACGTGGTGTTCGCCAGAGGTATCTGTCCACACTTCTGGGGGCGGGGACAGTAGAAAAGTAACAAAATCTTCCCCGTGTCACTCGACAGGTGCGGCCCCTTGAGAGGGAATCCTGCTCAAGCACACCCGTGTTCCAGGACCACCTGTGGTTGGGACCATCAGCTGTGCCTGCCTGCCTCTCACCTGGGGAGGTCAGTCAAGGTGAGCCTGGCAGAGAAAGCTCGTGGCTTCTCTAGAAGTGGGTGCCATCAGGAACCATCCATCCCTGTGGTTCTCACGCTGGAGGGCTGCCTGGGAACGCCTGGTGGTTCTCACACTGGAGGGCTGCCTGGGAACACCTGGAGGGCTTGTTCAAAGTCAGGTCACTGGGCTCCACCCCAGAGTCTCTGATCTTGCAGATCTGAGGTGGGGCCTGAGAATGGGTGCCTCTAACAAGCTCCTGGCTGGTGCTGCTGCTGGTCTGAGACCCCTCCCTCTGCCGCGCTGTGAGAAGCAGGGCCCTGGAGGCCTGAGACTCCTAGGTGTGTGTGTTTGTGTGCTCCCTGCCCTCCCTGGGGCTGGCTCCTTTGCAGGGTCCCCACAGGTCTGGCAAATGCCAGGAGGATGCTAGCCCTCGAGAGGGATCCGGGACTTCCCGTTGAGTGGCAGTCACCCTTTCCTGCCCAGGTGGGCTGGAGGGCACCGTCCATGCCCAGGTGGGAGAAAGGTGTCGGCTTTGTCCAGGTGCTCGGGAATTCCCAGGCTGGGGCTGGTAACGTCTGGCCGTGTAAGAGAGAGGGGCGGAGATCAGATCCGTGCCTGGGAGTGGGGATGGAAAGAACTCTCTGA
Source organism: Ursus maritimus (assembly GCF_017311325.1). Taxonomy (NCBI): domain Eukaryota; kingdom Metazoa; phylum Chordata; class Mammalia; order Carnivora; family Ursidae; genus Ursus; species Ursus maritimus. The sequence continues at coordinate 1,528,474 of NW_024423319.1, read as the reverse complement.
TGAGGCAGAGGAAAGACCCGAATGCTGGGCTTGGGGATGGAAAAGGAACATGGGCCCTGAGATCCAGAGCGTGGATTTGCGGGGGGCAGGGAGCGTGGAGACCACACAGGGGGCTGTCTGCCCAAGAACGGCCCTGAGGGTTGTCTGTGCGTGCGGTCGGCCCTCTAGCTGGTGGGAAGCCGCTGCCTTTCTTCACCAGGGTGGTCTCCCAGCTCCTGGCTGATGCTGCGCAGACCTGCTCAATGCCCGGCACCACCGCCCACCCACTGTGGCCGGTCTTGCTGGTGATTGGTGTTGGTTTGGCTCCATGCTGGCCTGTTGTCTAGTCGAGTGGCAGGCGAAGTGCGAGGCCAGTCACTGGCCACCGTTTGTCCCCAGAAGGAGCAACCCTGGGACCCCAGCACCTGAGCGCATCCTGGCCATGGGACCAGATGGAGTAGCCTTTGGCTTTCGTTTTCCGTGTTCACCTCCTTGACCCCCTTTACCTCCTGGGTCGTCGGGCTTTGCCTTGTGGACTGCTTCAAGCTTTCTGGATAATCATGAGATGAGCCCTGAGTCACATCTTGCTTCTATTTTTCCCCCCACTTTGTCACTTGTCCCTTGACTTTGTGGTTTGGGGCTTGTGTTTGGTCAGGCAGACAATTTTAGTTTTTGTGTCATCGGACTTTCCAGGCTTTTCCTTTTTCTTTTCTTTCTTTTTTTTTAAGAGTGATTTGAGAGAGCGGGCATGTACACGCACATGGGGGAAGGGGCGGGGGAAGAGGGAGAGAGAGAATCCTCCAGCAGACTCCCCGCTGAGCACGGAGCCCCACACGGGGCTCTATCCCAGGACCCTGAGATCATGACCTGAGCCGAAACCGTGTCCGACGCTCAACCGACTGAGCCACCCAGGCGCCCCGGCTCTTCCGTCTTGGAAGGGTTGCAAACAAAACATAGAGAAAGCCAGAGAAAGAAAGAAGAATATGCAACAGAGCTCCTGTGTGGCCCACAAAGCCCAAGGAGTGTGCTTTCTGCCCTTTGCATGGGAGTTGCCAGCCCTGGTGTCAGTCCTGGTGCAGGGGCCGGAAGCTCTTTCCCATCCCAGCAGCCCGTTCAGCACCAACACCACTGAGCTGTGAGGCCCCCACCCAGGCCTGAGTGGCAGGAGGCTCCGGACCTCCACTGTCCCCACCCAGTGGCCCCATGCTGCCCCCTCCCCCCCGTGTCCTCTCCTTCCCCAGGGGTGGGGGCAGCTTGCCCTGCCTGAGGCAGGTAGGGATCACTCTCTGTGCACACAGGCGTGGCCCCTGCTCTCCCCGCCCCTCCCCTCCCCTCCCCTGCCCTCCAGCCTCCACCATGCAGCTGGCAAGTGGGTGGGGGTGGGGAGCGGAGAGGGGCAGGCCCCTTTGTGGGGGTGCAGACCAACAGGCCCCTTTTCTTCAAAGACGGTGTCAGGTGGCCCCGTGTGCGTGCTGGGCTCTGGTGGCTCAGGTGGTGGCAGGCACCAGCTTGCAGTGGGTAGGGGGCGGGAGGGGGTGCAGGTGGAGGCGCAGCTGTCAGTCCAGCGAAAGAGCTCCCACTGTGGCCACGGGAGCCCAATGGCATCTCCTTTCCCCGGAGAAGTGCCCGCCCCATCTTTCCTGGCTGGGACTCAGAGATGACTTCCCGGTGACACGCTCGGACTCGCTCAGCTCTGAATTTGTCACACAGGTTCTGGGGGTGGTGCTTTTCCCCTTGGCTGTCACTGCCGGGCAATACGGGGGCTTTGGTGACAGCTCCTGGCACCGTCTGGGGCTGCCGTGTGCTTTCTGAACCCGAGGACAGTGGGTCTCGGGGCGGGGGGCTGGCTCTGCATCTCCTGGGAGCAGAAGCAGGGAGACCGGGGCGTGGCTTGCTGGGCCTTACCTCGGTGGGGGACTGTGGGGTCGTGGCTCCTGGGGACATCCGTCAGCCAGGGTGTTGGGCCGCATAATCCCGAACACGGCTCCCCTGGAGACACTCAGGCCCGGCCCCGCATAGCCCCACACTCCCGGGTCATCCGACCAGTGTCCTCACCATTCCCCTGGCCTATGCCTGAGCTGAGCCACCTTCCTGTCCCTCGGCCCTGGGCAGGAGGAACAACGAGGAGGGCCCGGCTTCTCTGTAGTCTTCCCTCACAGGCCACCTGCCCAGGAGGGCTCAGGAGGGCTGGATGGGTGCCGTCTTCCCTGACCCAGCTGCACAGGGGCTCCTCCTAGTGGCCTGCTCTGTGGGTGGGGGGGTGGGCACACTCACCAGCAGCCAGATCGTGCCCGCCCCCGCACACCTGCCCACCCACCTGCAGTGCGCAACCCTGGACCTCACCCTCTCTGCCCGGCCTGTCCTCAGCAGGTGTGCTGACCCAAGGGCAACCCCCGACCCCACCCACTGTGCCGGGGTTTCCTCAGCCCTCCTCCCCTGGCGGTGACCTCATGGCGGGCTCAGGGACACCTTCGGAGACAGCCCCATGGGGAGTGGTAGAGGTGGCCAAGCCAGCCCGACCTCTGAGCAGCAGGACAGCAGGCCCCCTGTTGGGTGATGCCCTCTCCTGGAGGTAGTACCTGGCGCCTGAGGAGAAGACCCCGCCCTCTGGGGGGCCCTGTCTGCAGTTGGGATGGGCCCATGGTGGAAGGAGACCGTCCAGAGCTGCAGAGCGCTGAGCGCACCTGAGGTCCCTGTGGCCGGCACCTGTCATCCTGCATGCTCGCGGACCCTGTCTTAGCGGCCACCCCATCCGCATCCCGCTGACTCCGCCGGGGTTCCGGGGGTGGGGGCTGTCCTGGAGGACCTTGGCCCTATGCCCTGGAGTGGGGTGAGGCCACCTGTGGTGAGTGGCCCCTCGGGGACCCCAAAGGTCCCCAGACTAACGTTCCCCTTGTTGAAGTACTGGGACTCCCTCCCTGTCTGGGGTGAGTGGCAGCCCCACCCACCCTGAAGGGCCACTGCTTCCCTTTCCTGACCCCAGTCCCTTTCCAGCCTCCTGTGGGGCAGGGCGGGGTGTGGGGTGGTGGTGGTGGCGGCGGCTGCGGCGNNAATAAGCAACAGGGAGGGTCAGGTGCAGAGGTGTGGCTGGACCAGGGGTGGAGGCTGGCTGTGGGGTGGGGGTGGTCAGCTTGGCCATCCACCTGCCCTGCCCTGCCTGGACTCCGACCGGACAGGACCCGCAGGACAGGGGGCTGTTCCGGACTAGGGTGACCAGTGGCCCCCTCCCTAGACTTAGTAGAAGAGAAGATGGGTCCAGCCTGGGGTGGGTGTGTGGCCAGGACCGCTCCTCTGCTCCTGGCACCTGTTGGCGAACAGGGCTCAGGCGTGGGGCCTGGTAGGGCTGAGCCTCCACCACCCCTGCTGGCTCTGGATGGGTCACCAGGCCTTCACAACCTGTGTGTGAGCCTGGCTGAGGGCCCAGATCTTGCACCCCTCCCTGTCTCCTCCTAGCAGCCGGGGTAGAGGGTGGAGGGTGGGGGGTGGGGGGCTAGCGGGGGGTGGCGGAGTCCTCCAGGGATTCTCTCAGTGGGGCCAGGTCCCAGGCCCGTTTTCCCCTAGCAGGATGGAGTCCTGGTGCTCCTTTTCCTGGTGCCATCTGCCTGTCCTTCCCTGGGGCCCTTTGCAGGGATGGCGCCCCAGTCTTGCTCCCTCCTGCCGCCTGCCCGTGCGGGCCTCAGGCTCAGGCCTGGCCTGGCCTGTAGCCTCTGCCCAGCGCCTGTCCCAGGGCTTGTTCTCCCCCAGGCTGGCATCTTCTGCCCTTGCTGCCCCACGTGTGTCACAGCTGCCTGGGCACGATGTGGTGTCCAGGGCGGGACAGGGACTCCTGGTTAGCTCAGCTGAGCTCTGAAGCTGTGCTTCCGTGGGGGCCCTGGCCAGCATGCCCGTAGAAGTGGCGGGGCCTGACTTTATTCACCTGTGTCCTGCCTGCCTTGAGTGGGTTGAAAATTTCCCGGAACTGGCCACTGGGAGCCTAGGGTAGCAGGCCAGACCCAGGTTCAAGAACAGTGTGGACCCAATGCCACTTTCCTATCCTTAAGGCCTTGGGTATTTTATCCTCATGGAGCCACTGACCATGCACCCCTTGAGCTGGAGTCTTTGCAGGGTGCCTACTGTGTGCTAGGACCAAGCGGTCCCGAGCCATCCTCTCTAGCTGCGGCTGCTGGCTCCTGGGTCTGCCGTGTGTGGATCTCCTCTTCCCCTGGGACTGTCAGGAGCCCCAGCTGGAGAGCCAGGGTCAGGAGCACAGCTGTCAGACTCTACCCCTTGCCATGTTTGTAGGGCACTCCTCTCTGCCTCCCTGTTCCGGGATGCTGCTCTGCCCACTCTAGCAGCCCGACACTGCACACCCGGTGCCCTACCTTGGGCTGCCGGGGCTTCTGCCCCAGTGGGGCTGACACCCTGGCACCAGCAGAGCCACCGTCCACTGGACCAAGGGCAGCTACTGCCCCCCTCCTCTGCCCCTGGGCACCTCAGGAGCCCTTGGTGGGGAAGGAGGATGGCCTGAGCCCTTGGGAGTGGGAGTCCTGGAGCCCAAGCTGCCCTGGTGGGATGACTCCAGAACTCTAAACCTAGAGTTTAGGGCTTTGGGGAAGGAGGCCCATCCAAGCTTTCAGAGAGGTAGTCCCAGAGTCCTAGAGAGCACTAAGTGGAGACCTTGAAGCCTGGGGCTCCATCAGAGCCCCCTGGAGCAATCGGCAACCTTTGGATTGGGGCACATGGAGATGAATGGAGATGGTTGTCCTTGGGGAATAAATGGGTGGGACTATTTCCTCCCTTTCCTGCAACAGACAGAGGCCTGTAGAGGGCCATTCCATCCAGAAGCTGTGCCCTCTCTCTCCCTTCTTTGGGGTGCCCCAAGCTCAGCTCCCCTTCCTCTCATGCTGCCCCTTTGCTCTGCCCCAGCTACTCCAGAGTGTCACCATGTCAACCTTGCCACTTTCCCAGGCCCCATGTTGGGTCCACTAGGCTCCACTTGCCTTTCTGCCCGGACCCATGGCCTGCCCAGGTACTGAGTGCTTGTGGGTCAGCTGCACTCCCAGACAGGGTCAGTCCCTCCTCTCAACACACTTGGTTTGGGATCAGTTGGTGAAAGAAGCTGCATCACTGTCCCTCTCTGAGGTCCTGGTGCACTGGTGACCTGAGACCAGCTCATTGATCTGACCATCGTGCCCTTTTGTCATTGATAAGGAGGCACCATGTTGTGTCCACACACTACGGAACATCCAGGTCTCTGC
>NW_024423319.1:1471796-1523248 GCF_017311325.1 Ursus maritimus | reverse complement strand
GCGGGGGGTGGCGGAGTCCTCCAGGGATTCTCTCAGTGGGGCCAGGTCCCAGGCCCGTTTTCCCCTAGCAGGATGGAGTCCTGGTGCTCCTTTTCCTGGTGCCATCTGCCTGTCCTTCCCTGGGGCCCTTTGCAGGGATGGCGCCCCAGTCTTGCTCCCTCCTGCCGCCTGCCCGTGCGGGCCTCAGGCTCAGGCCTGGCCTGGCCTGTAGCCTCTGCCCAGCGCTGTCCCCAAGGGCTTGTTCTCCCCCAGGCTGGCATCTTCTGCCCTTGCTGCCCCACGTGTGTCACAGCTGCCTGGGCACGATGTGGTGTCCAGGGCGGGACAGGGACTCCTGGTTAGCTCAGCTGAGCTCTGAAGCTGTGCTTCCGTGGGGGCCCTGGCCAGCATGCCCGGTAGAAGTGGCGGGGCCTGACTTTATTCACCTGTGTCCTGCCTGCCTTGAGTGGGACAGTGTCTCCCGGAACTGGCCACTGGGAGCCTAGGGTAGCAGGCCAGACCCAGGTTCAAGAACAGTGTGGACCCAATGCCACTTTCCTATCCTTAAGGCCTTGGGTATTTTATCCTCATGGAGCCACTGACCATGCACCCCTTGAGCTGGAGTCTTTGCAGGGTGCCTACTGTGTGCTAGGACCAAGCGGTCCCGAGCCATCCTCTCTAGCTGCGGCTGCTGGCTCCTGGGTCTGCCGTGTGTGGATCTCCTCTTCCCCTGGGACTGTCAGGAGCCCCAGCTGGAGAGCCAGGGTCAGGAGCACAGCTGTCAGACTCTACCCCTTGCCATGTTTGTAGGGCACTCCTCTCTGCCTCCCTGTTCCGGGATGCTGCTCTGCCCACTCTAGCAGCCCGACACTGCACACCCGGTGCCCTACCTTGGGCTGCCGGGGCTTCTGCCCCAGTGGGGCTGACACCCTGGCACCAGCAGAGCCACCGTCCACTGGACCAAGGGCAGCTACTGCCCCCCTCCTCTGCCCCTGGGCACCTCAGGAGCCCTTGGTGGGGAAGGAGGATGGCCTGAGCCCTTGGGAGTGGGAGTCCTGGAGCCCAAGCTGCCCTGGTGGGATGACTCCAGAACTCTAAACCTAGAGTTTAGGGCTTTGGGGAAGGAGGCCCATCCAAGCTTTCAGAGAGGTAGTCCCAGAGTCCTAGAGAGCACTAAGTGGAGACCTTGAAGCCTGGGGCTCCATCAGAGCCCCCTGGAGCAATCGGCAACCTTTGGATTGGGGCACATGGAGATGAATGGAGATGGTTGTCCTTGGGGAATAAATGGGTGGGACTATTTCCTCCCTTTCCTGCAACAGACAGAGGCCTGTAGAGGGCCATTCCATCCAGAAGCTGTGCCCTCTCTCTCCCTTCTTTGGGGTGCCCCAAGCTCAGCTCCCCTTCCTCTCATGCTGCCCCTTTGCTCTGCCCCAGCTACTCCAGAGTGTCACCATGTCAACCTTGCCACTTTCCCAGGCCCCATGTTGGGTCCACTAGGCTCCACTTGCCTTTCTGCCCGGACCCATGGCCTGCCCAGGTACTGAGTGCTTGTGGGTCAGCTGCACTCCCAGACAGGGTCAGTCCCTCCTCTCAACACACTTGGTTTGGGATCAGTTGGTGAAAGAAGCTGCATCACTGTCCCTCTCTGAGGTCCTGGTGCACTGGTGACCTGAGACCAGCTCATTGATCTGACCATCGTGCCCTTTTGTCATTGATAAGGAGGCACCATGTTGTGTCCACACACTACGGAACATCCAGGTCTCTGCCCTTGCGCTGGCACGGTGAGGGGCAGAGGCAGGGAGCCTGGGGAAGTCCATACCAAAGGTGGCTGGACCCTGGGGGATGAGCCAGGTGGGAGCAGCAAGCAAGGGAGGCTGAAGCTGTGGGGGTGCTGAGAAAGTCAGAAGCAATTCATTTCTTTCATTTTTCCCTGTATATTCTAAATGCATGTGTTACTTTTAGGAAAACACACACACACACAAATGTGGGAGAAAGACTAGCATGCAGGAAAAAGAAACAGCCAGGAGCCAGGGGTAGGTAGGGTCCCAGCTCCATCCCTGACCCAAGCTCACCATGTAGCCATAAACAGAAGCCCATGGGTGCTGTGCCAAGTGAGACTGGGTCTGGCCAAGTCCTAGCACCTGAACAAGGAGCTGGTCAGAGGCAAGGAAGTGATGCCAGGACCCCATCCATCAGGCAAGTCTTCGTGGAGCCTCTGCTTCCCACCTGCATGCTTGGAGTGGGGTCCAGCGCCTCTGTGCTTTTCCACCCTCTGCTAGCAGGACAGAACCAGTATGTGTGGCCTCACATGGCATACTACCCTGGGTATCCTTAGCACTTGCTTTAAAATATATATATGTAAATTTTTCAGGTTATGAAATACCCCCCTCCCCGACAGAAAACCTGGAGGTAAGCAACAATACAGCCAAGCGAGGGACTGGATTAGACCAAGTGATGGGGCATTTCAGAGTACTACGAGCCTTCTTCCATGCCATTAAACAAGCAGCTTTCCGGGAGAAACCCCGCCAAACACACGCCTCATTTCCTTCCCATTCCCCTGCCCTTGGACACTGCGGCAGGTTGTCAGCTCTTCTCCGTTAAAACATCTGTAGCCAGCATTGTGCATGCACCCTCGCCTGCATTTCCAAGTGGGCTCTCCACATCCCATGGAGGCACAGTTCTTTGCCTAGTTACAGCACTTTGGGTAACGAGTCAGGAAGTGAACCCTACAAGTAAAGCACAAACATGTCCACGGGTAGCATGTGATCTCTACCCCAACCCCAACCCCAACGCAAAAAGAGAGAAGCAACAAAGCCAGATGTTGAACCTGGAGACCCAAGGCCTGGAGGCCCCCAGCCAGGGGAGCCTGATCCCTAGCCAGCAGAAAGAGCCCACACATTAAAAATAAATGGTCTTTTTATTGTGTGTCCATGAAAACAAAGTCAGGGTGGCCTTGGTTAATCCCCCCAGAGAGGTGACAACAGACAGGAGGCATGCAATGACAACAACCATGTTCTCTCCAGGAGAAGGGTCTCGCCCTCCTAGGCCCTATGGGTCAGAGGCAAGCAGGACCAGGAGACTCAGAGGAAGGCCTGCCCGGGCCCACCATGCCACGGAGGGCCTGGGCTTGCTGCCTCCCTGGCAGAACAAGGCAGGGGGAGCAAGCACTGACCTGGGCCAAGCCCAGCACTCCCAAGCTAGAACACACAGAAAAGCCCCCACCCCCTCCCCCAGCAAACACTACTAAGGCAGTCAGCCAGGACTTCTGAGAACAGCTGGCCATGAAGCCAGACCCTCAGGGCTCCGTCCAGAAGGGATTGCCATCCTCAGCCTGCATGGAGTAGTAAACAAAGAGCAGGAAGGCAGCAAAGACCAGGAACAGGAGCAGCTGGCCCCAGAGTGGGACCTGGCGGTCCTGGCCCAGACCAGCCCCGGGGGCCTGCTTTTCTGGCCGGATAGCACGACGGGTGAGCCACGAAGTGGGGGAAGCTGAAGATGAGGATATGGGAGAGGTGGAAGAGGATGTGGGATAATAGGACATGCCCAGAGAGCTTCTGGAGACGTTGGAAACAGGGCGGTAGTGCACGATGTTCTGGTAGGCGCTGTCCCGGCCATAGGCAGGGCGTTCCCTAAGGCAAAGAGGAGAGATGAGCCAGGAGGGCCTGATGAGCCAGAATCAGCCCCAGTGCCTGGCCCTTCCTGCTACTCACCTATCCTTGCTTTCCTCTTCAGAAGAGAAAAAGCTGTCATCGCGCACCTGTAGATAAGAGTCCGGGAGAGGGGACTGGCCGGCAGGGTCAGTGTGGCCTGTCCTGTCCCTCAGTTCAAATTTCCCCAGCTGGCTTATTCTGACCATTGCTTAAAGGCAAGACCCTGTTCCCTCCAAAACTCTCTGAGTTCCCAGCCTTATGTCTGTAGGGTTTTGTCACTTACTCAAGCACTGTCCTGGCTGCTTGCACCTTACTTTGTGCACCAGGGTTCTGAGAAAGAGCTCAAACCTAGATCCCAGACCAGGGTGCAAGGCATGTGCCACGTATTCTAATCTTAACAGTTCCGACAGACCCCCAGAAGACGGCCCTGACTAGGAAGGTGTCTGCTCATCTTACCTCTCTGGAGGCACAGGACCTACCATTTGCACCCAGTGGCCCCCTTGTTTTGTCCAAACCCAGCTATGACCCCCAAGGGTTGTACCCAACTGCTCAACAGCCAGCTCACCTGGTGGTGAAAGGTGTCTGTATCTGCCAGTGAAGTTGAGGGCTGACGGAATCCCTTGGAGGTGCCCACAGGCTCAGGTTCCCCATAAGTCCTGGTGGTCAAGTAACTCTCCTCATAGTAGTCATCACTATAGCCTTGAGAAAGGGAGACAGCGATAGCAAAGAGGACAGCAGTGTCCCCCCACCTGGCCCAATGGCCCTAATGTGAATCCCATTTATGGGCCTGTGGCACGGTTTCTCCCCTCTAGGGCTGCTGAGGATGATGGGGATTGAGATCTCAGGTTCTCCCTGACACCAGGGTCCCTGAGGGAGTGGAATAAAGGTGGCAGGGTGCCCACCCCACCCCAGCTCAGCCTTACCCTTGCTCTGGTAAAGTAAAGCGTCCTCTTTCTTGGGCAGATCGTACATATCCGAATCCACGGATGCTGAATCTAAGTCTGAATGGGGGAGGGGCCAGGAGCATTTGCCCCCATGGCTCCCCTCCCTTTTCCCCGTGCCCCTCCCAGCCAGCGCCCCTGCCACACCCTCCGGATCCCTATCCTCCCCATTGCCCAAACCCTGTCCCCATAGGAGGCCAGGTGGAGCTCTGGGGCGGGGGCCTCACCCGAGAACCGATAGGAGAAAGAAGATGCGGACGAGTTCGGGGGCGAGAGCCTCCGCCTCTGGGTCTCGTATTCGAAGATTTTCTTTTCGTAGAGCTTGCGAGTGGAACCTGGCCAGACACGGGACGCGAGGCGGTTAGGGACGCGGGCCGGAAACCCGGGGATAGCGCGGGGAGGGGGCCCGCTCGCCACAGCGTACCCACAACAGGCCCGTGCGGGATGTTGTACTGTCGCAGCACGGCGGCCAGCTCAGCGTCCGACAGGACTGCGTAGTCGTCCATGGCGGGCGGCGAGCGGCGGGCGCGAGTGGCGGGCGGCGGGGACCTGGGGGTGGCCCGGGCCTGGCGACACGGGCCGAGCTACCGCTGCCTCAGAGCACGGCGGAGGCAGCGCGAGCGTCTCGGGAACGGCAGCACTTGCGTCACTCCTGCGTCACGCTCGCGTCACGGCCGCGGGCGCTGCGGACGGCGCGCGCTGTGCGGGGCGGGGCCAGGCCGCGAGTAGCTGCCGCTGTAGATCCGTCCGGTCTTGGGAGCAGGCGGGGCGGGCCCGACGAGGCCCAGACGTCACAAATGGGCGGGACAGGCTAGAGGCAAAAGAGGGGCGGGGCGAGCGCGGAAGCCAAAACTGCGCAGACCCGACTAGCCGCTGCAGCGGGCGGGGCTGCGCGCCCCGGGAAGGGAGCGGGCAGTTGGCGAGCCGAGAGAAGTCACCTGCTGGCGCGTTTGGGCGGGGCTTGAGGGAGGCGCTGGGCCTGCGTGGGAGGAGTACGAGCGTGGGCTCGCCGGGACGCGGGAGCGGGGCGGGGTCAGCGACCGAGGCGTTACCGACTGGCGTGTGCCGGTCGGAAGGGAGGAGGTGGGGGGGGTGGGCCTACGCAACTCGAACCGGCAGAAACCGGCCAGGACAGGAAAGCGGCGCAGGACTGACGTGCTGGGCGTGGCTCGCGCTCCCTGAGTCACGTGGCCGCCGACCCGTCTCTGCAGCCCCCGCAGCCCCCACCCTCTACCCCCTCCCTACCCCGGACTCCTGCGCCGGGGGTTCTCCGGCCGCACTCTGGCCGGCCGCCCCTGCCGCAGCACAGCGGGAAGCGACCCGATCCCAAGAGCGGGCCCTTAGAGAGCGCGGGTCCCAGGCCAGGCGCTGCTGCGAGCGCTTTGCGCGCCTGCCCCATGCCAGGGAAGCAGCCGCCTCAGACCCCCGGTGCCAGGCCCGCCTTCCCGCTCTACGCGGCCCTGGCCTGCGCACCTGCGCCCGCCGTCCCGCCGGTCCCCACCGCCTCCCTCCCTCCCCACTCCACCCGGGAGGAAATGGGGCACTGGGCCAGGAGGCCACCAGCACTCCAGGAGCAAGCAGCCTTGCAAGGGACTGGGCGTGCCAATGGGCACTGGCAGAAGGCCGAGTGAGGCATGCAGACAACGAGTGTACGCCTGACCCACCCTGCCATCCACCTGGGGCGCTGGGGGTTTCCTCTCCTGTTGGAATGCCTCTCCCGATGGCCCCAGGAGGCAGCCGGGCAGGGGAGAAGGGGAACCTTCCAGACTCAGAGGGCCTGCTCAGGAGTTCCAGTAAGGCTTGGCAGGCTCTGAGTACTTGGGTCTAGGTGGGCTTCAGCACCAGTGGCAGTGCAGAGGGGGCCCCGAAGGATAGGTACCAGGGTACTGATGTGTGTGAACCATGGAAGGCTGCCAAGGCATGCTGAAGAGCCTAGACTGTCAGGAATTGGTGAGGGCCTTGGTCAGCAAAGAGCTGTTCCTGGGGAGATTGGAAAGGAGGTGACAATGATATTCTAAATGAAGCCAACTCACGGAGTGTGGGTCCAACCCAAGCGGCCCTCCCTGGGCAGGCCCAGAACTGGGAGCATAGACAGAGGAGGTGCTATCTCTGATATCAGATGACACCTGTTAACAGAAGAGAGGAGGTCTCTGGTCCAACCTAGACTGGTTGGTCCAGCTGGTGAGGGTCACAGACCAGTTCTCTGTGGGTCACGGGGTGGAGAAGAGGTAGCCACACAGGGAGTGGTGAGACATGGCCTTGATGGAACCACACACAAAGACCCTCAGAAGAGTTGCCGCTGGCCGGGTTTTAGACTACAGGCGAAGCCTGCTCTGTCTCCTGAAATGGGAGATGTGTGAGTCTCCAGACAAGTGCATGCAGTAAAAGGGGGACAGCCCTGAGCAGGGCAGGCTGCTTATCTTTCAGAGCAGGGAAGGAGATGGCATTTGGGCTCTGGGCGCTCAGAGGCTGTCTCATGGAATTTTGAGTTTTGGCAAGATCAGATTCCCCAGCACCTCTCCAAGCCTTCTTCTGCAATGCTGGCCCCTGTCCCAGAGGCTCAGTCCTCCCCCATGCCACCCCTCCCCGTAGGGATCTAAGCTGTTTCCTTATGAGGTCAAGGAATTCTAGGTTTGCCTTCTCCCCAAGGAACACCCCCTCCTTCAGCACCTGCCTCGGCACTCTGCCTTTTATGTCCCACCCACTGCCCCACTATGGGGGTCCCACCACGGATGGCACCAGGAGGCTGAACTGTGATGGTCCCCTGCGCCCACCCTATGGGCACCTATAGCCCAAGCCCAGCCCTGCTGCAGTGCAGACTTGTTCCAGGACACCAGAAACCAGACACGCCCTTGACCATGGGAGCTAAGAGGTACTCTGTGCTACCACCCATCACATAGAGGAGGAATTGGGGGCCTAGAGAGATAGGAGACTTGCCAAGGACCTCTAGTGCAGCAATTCATTATCACAGACATACCCACAGCTAGATTTTGGTTCTCAGAGCAATGACCTGGACAGTGTGGCCCAGTGAGGGTTCTGAGTCCTTAGAGGGGCTGTTGGGGGAAATCTTCAACCTCCAGCAGAGTCTTTCTGGGAAGGGTGTGCATAGGTAAATAAGAGGAGGAATTTTTCTGGAACTGCAGTCAGGGTGAGAAGGGCTAGGAAGCCACTGATTCCAGGTCAAGAGTAAGAAGACGGTTTCTCTCGGGACGCCTGGGTGGCTCAGTCAGAAAAGTGCCTGCCTTTGGCTCAGGTCATGATCCCGGGTCCTGGGATCAAGCCCCAAGTTGGCCTCCCTGCTCAGTGGGGAGCCTGCTTCTCTCTTTCCCTCTGCCCTTCTCCCTGCTTGTGTGTTCTCTCTCTCATTCTCTCTTTCAAATAAATAAATAAAATCTTAAAAGAAGACGGTTTCTCTTTTAAGGATGGGAATGGCTTCTAAGCAGTACATTGTGTAACTTGCAGTCCCAGGAGGATTGAAAGTTATAAGGAAAGATATCAACATGAATACATTTCTCAGCATCCATGTCCAAGAAGATTGTTCACTGAGCTATTAACATTTTCTTTAAGATCAGAATGTTCTTAATACTTTAGTTTGATACAAAACTTAACTTTTCAGCAAGACTGGGTGGCTCATGGACTTGATTTTGGCTCAGCTCATGCTCAGGGTTGTGGGATTGAGCCCTTAATTGCGCTCCATACTCAACGGGAGTCTGCTTGAGATTCTCTCTCTCCCTCTCCCTCTGCCCCTCCTCCCCTGCTCATGCGCTCTCTCAAATAAATAAATAAATCTTGTTAAAAAGTCCCAAAACTTCACAGGCACCTGGGTGGCTCAGTCGGTTAAGCGTCTCCCTTCAGCTCAGGTCATGATTCCTGGTCCTGGAATCGAGCCCCACATTGGGCTCCCTGCTCAGCAGGAAGTCTGCTTCTCCCTCTCCCTCTGCCCCTCCCCCCGCTCATGCTTTCTCTCTCTCTTAAATAAATAAAATCTTAAAAAAATAAATTTAAGAAGTTTTAAAAACTTAACTTTTCAAGAATGTTAAAGATCCTTTGGGTTTTACCTGGTGATATTCAAATGCTTTGAAACATTGCTCAGAGAGTAACAAAAGCCTTAAGATCATGACTATTGTGAAAATTAATATATGGAAAATTGTCACAATCAATATAAAACAGTGAATAGTTAGCCAGCTAAAAGTCTCTTAGAGAATGCTTTATGTTCTAATTCTAGAATACATCAGATCATCTTGATTCTATTGGCATGACCAGGTGGAGATTCAGCTTGCCTTGGTGGCAAGAATGGAGCTGATTCTAGTGGTTTTCCAGAACCTTCAACACAAGGAGAAAAGTTCTCTAATTTAGTTTGATCTTCACCAGAGAACAGCAGGTGCTGTACAAACCTTTGTTTCCCCTAAGCCTGGGAGAAGTAAAGACCAAGAGCTGCCTTTCTGGGTTGTGTATGGTGGGGAAGGGGGGCGGTAGTGTAAAAAGGGTTCAAATGGAAGTGGAGGTCCCAGGATCCAGCCATGTGGCCATAGCCTCCTTGTGACCCCCACCTATTGCAATGGCTCCTATTGTAATGTCTGTGGTAGGGTGTGTTTCCATCCTTGAAGGACAGCCTTGGCCATGAGCTCCAGCTCAGCTGCCTCCCAGGCCTGAATGCACGCTGACCATCTGTGCTCATCTGTCAAATGACGAGAAGGCACTGCCCTCCCCAGCAGTATGTGTGTGTGTGGGGGGGGGGTTCCCACCAGAGGGAGCAGCAGGAGATGCTGGGACTGTCAGGAGATCCCACTGTGGGTCAAGGTGGAAAGGTCATTGCCAGTAGAGCTAGCAAAGGCAGCAGTGAATGCATGAAGGCCTGGAGCTCGATCAGCGCCTTCCTGTTAGTGTTGACGTTGTAGATGGCTAGCCAAATTCATTTAGCAGGTATGACCAACTTCTGTCTCCCTCCCTCCCTCTTTTCTTGCCTTCATCCCTCCCTCCCTCCCTTCCTTCTTTTCTTTTACTTGTTTACTTTTTTATTTTTTTAAGATTTATTTATTTGAGAGAGAGTGTGTGCATGAGCGAGAGAGTGGGGGAGGGGCAGAGGGAGAGAGAATCCCAAGCAGACTCCCCACTGAGCAGGGAGCCCAACGTGGGGCTTGATTCCAGGACCCTGAGATCATGACCTGAGTCGAAGGCAGACGCTTCACCCACTGAGCCACCCAGGTGCCCCAATGAAATAGAATACAATAAAAAAATATATATATCAGAGTGCTTTTCAGGTAGTAAGGAAAAGTTTCATTTTGTGAATGTTTCAGGTATTTGTCACAATCTGTGTGTGCCTGCGTGGGCGCTCTCCCACAGGGAAGCACGCAATACTGGCTCAGGAAAGAAAACGTAGTTCTCACTGGGGGTTGTGGGCAGAATGTTAAAACGGCACTGCTTTTGGTGACCTTCCCCAAGGAAGTGACATTTCAGCTGAATGTGATGCTACCATGAAATAGGCCTGTAGGAGAGGAAGAGGGTGCCTGGCAGTGCCAGAGCGCTACTGTGCCCAGCCAGCCCACCAGTACTTGGCTCTTCTTGGCTGCACCCCACCGTGCACCCCCAGACTTCGGCACTGCACCTAACCATGCTCCTGAGAATTCAGTATCTTTCTGCTGCGGGCTCCCAGGCCAGGCCTGGCACCCAGCAGGGGCCAAATCGGTGGCAGCCAGGATGCTTGCTCTTCACGGGGCTCGGGTCCCTGCCCCACTGTGGTCTTACCGGTGGTAAAAGCTCAGTGAACACCTGCAACGGTCTGTTGGACGTCCCCCACCCCCAGCCCCCCCCCACTCCAGAGGGCAGAATCCAGCTTGCCTGGCCAGCTCAGGCTTGGGGCAAACGCAGGGGGCCGCGACTGGGGGCGGCTCCCTGGAGGGAGTGGCTTTTCCTGCTGAGCTAAGATGTGGGCCCCGTAGACCCCGCGGGATCTTGAGGCGAGCACCCCCACCCCCAGGCGGACCTCGCCGGGCGGTGAGCTCATCGGGGGTGGGGGGTGGCGGCGTCGCCAGGCGGCCCAGGCGCTTGAGCTCACGGCGCCCCCCCCCCCCGCCGGCTCCTGGGCGATTTTACCAATTAAGGCTTTCTCGCCGGGCCGGGCGCGGGGCGGGCGCGGGGCGGGGGTGCGGCCAAAAAGAAGGCGGGCAGCGGCGGCCCATTCGCGTGGAGGCGCGCGGCGCTCAGCGGACGCCAGCGGAACCCCGAGGCGCCGGGCGCGGGCACAAAGGCGAATCCGGCGCCACCCCCGCAGTCGCGGGCCGTCGGCAGGGACAGCAGGTGAGGCCTCCGCGCGAGACGGTCACCGCGCAGCTTGCGGACCGGGAACCGGGGTGACGAAGGAGGGCGGAGAGGCGCCAAGAACGCAGGCGCCGGTGCATAACCGCGCCCAGGCCAGGCGCAGCTGGGATTCATGAACTTGGAAGTGCGGTGCCCAGGGGCTGCCTTCCCTAATTTACCCGGGAGTGTGTATCTGTGCCCAGGATTGTGGGAGCCCTAGGCCATAGGGGTCCCTCACAGAGAGAGTGTCTTGAGTGTTTGGTAGGACATGGGCTAAGTGGGTGCCACTTCGTGAGCTAGCCACTGCATTATTGTCTGGGGAAGAAGGGCCCCCGACAGCAAGACATCGTGTGGGCTGAGAGTGAGTGGCCACCTAGAAGAAGGACAATTCGCAGCCAATATGGCCCCTGGGAAGGCAACAGTGGGTTCCCCGCTGGCACCAAGCTGCCTTGGGTACGGGGAAGCTGGTTCTGGGGCTGCTGCGCTCCATGGGGGCTGGGGCAGGGGTGTGGCCAGGCACCGAAGGCAGGGGCTCCTCCTTTGGGCCAGATTCCCTGGCTGGGCCCTGTCCCAGGTTGGCTCCGAGCTGGATGTTCACCGCCAGTCAGGATGTGAGCAGCAACATCCCCAGATTCCCTTGCCAGCTGGGTCCCGGAAAAGTAGGTGAAGTCCACTGATAGGTCCACCTGCATGTGCTCCAGGCCATACAGTCAAGGTGGGAAGCTCAGGAAATGAGCGTCCTCACCTGCTGCACGTGGGCTTGCCCTTCCAGCCCAGGTCTCTTCTCACCGTGCCATTCTGCAGGTTTCTTCACCAGCTGAAGCGCCCCTGTAGGAGGGCCTGGCCTGGGGTCTGAGGGCCCGGGGTGGGGTGGGGGCGGGGTGTGTCTAACATCCAAGAATCTACTCCAAATAAGGGAAAATATGAAAGAGCTGGATTTTGGTTTCCAAGGACTGCCCGATCTGGGGGCTTTGGGATGGGGCGCCATCTGGTGGCGATACTATGGTTCCTGGGGACAAAAACCCTCTACACACACTTACCTTGTCCCCCCCCCAAATAGGAAAAGCCTAGGACTGGAAGCCAGGATATCCAGCTTCTGTCCCCTTTTCTGCTGCGGCTGACTACTGAGCAGCTACTCTGACTTAGTTTCCTTGGTCTCTGAAGATTAAGAAACCAACACAGATGACTCAGTCGATGGCACTTAGTGAAGAGAAAATCAATTCTTACTGTAATTCTTTCCTTGGGAACTTGCTTTCCAGTGGGACAGGGGGATGGACCAGGACAAATCTCATCTTGTCCTGCATGGGTCCTGTCTAGGGAGAGGTTGTGGGTTCCTACTTGCGCCCCAGCTCCCAGACACCATGGTGTGTTTTGTGCAGGTGTGTCTGAAAGCAGTCTGGAGAGGGAATAGTGCACACGAGGTGGGCCTCAGACTGGAAAAACCAATGGGGTGACAGGCAGCCCCAAAGTAAGCATGCTGGACGGCAGGGGAGATGTTGACTGGGACTGCAGCCCCACCGTGGGTAATGCAGACACCCGGTGCTACTGCAGAGTCAGCCATATTTGGGCATGACCTGCTGGCTGACCCAGGGCCTCCACTTACTACTAGTCTGAAGTTCAATCTAACAAGCAAGTAGAAGGAAGAGAGACGTGCCTTCCTCAAAGGACATAGAGAAGGGAACATCCTGCGGAAGGGAGGTACATAGGACTGGGAGGAGTGAGTCCACATGGGATGAAGCCCTGGTAGGCTGACTTCTTTTGACTGAAGAGGGTGGCGGTGAGCATCCCCAACAGGCCTATTGCTTCTCTGTGCCTTTGCTGGTCTGTCTCCCCACAGTAGCCTCCCCACTGTTTCCAGAGTTATCTACCAGAAACTTGATTTTGAGTGAATAGCTCCCCATTGCCCTTGCAACCTTCCATGGTTCACACACATCAGTACCCTGGTACCTGTCCTTCGGGGCCCCCTCTGCACTGCCACTGGTGCTGAAGCCCACCTAGACCCAAGTACTCAGAGCCTGCCAAGCCTTACTGGAACTCCTGAGCAGGCCCTCTGAGTCTGGAAGGTTCCCCTTCTCCCCTGCCCGGCTGCCTCCTGGGGCCATCGGGAGAGGCATTCCAACAGGAGAGGAAACCCCCAGCGCCCCAGGTGGATGGCAGGGTGGGTCAGGCGTACACTCGTTGTCTGCATGCCTCACTCGGCCCTCTGCCAGTGCCCATTGGCACGCCCAGTCCCTTGCAAGGCTGCTTGCTCCTGGAGTGCTGGTGGCCTCCTGGCCCAGTGCCCCATTTCCTCCTGGGTGGAGTGGGGAGGGAGGGAGGCGGTGGG
Source organism: Ursus maritimus (assembly GCF_017311325.1). Taxonomy (NCBI): domain Eukaryota; kingdom Metazoa; phylum Chordata; class Mammalia; order Carnivora; family Ursidae; genus Ursus; species Ursus maritimus. Next base: position 1,510,055 of record NW_024423319.1, on the reverse strand, counting down.
GACCGGCGGGACGGCGGGCGCAGGTGCGCAGGCCAGGGCCGCGTAGAGCGGGAAGGCGGGCCTGGCACCGGGGGTCTGAGGCGGCTGCTTCCCTGGCATGGGGCAGGCGCGCAAAGCGCTCGCAGCAGCGCCTGGCCTGGGACCCGCGCTCTCTAAGGGCCCGCTCTTGGGATCGGGTCGCTTCCCGCTGTGCTGCGGCAGGGGCGGCCGGCCAGGGTGCGGCCGGAGAACCCCAGGCGCAGGAGTCTGGGGTAGGGAGGGGGTGGGGGCTACGGGGATGGGTCGGAGCCCATGTGACTCAGGGACCAGGAGCAACACCCCCACTCCTCCGCAGGGGCCTTGGAGAAGGAAAGTCCCTTGTATGGAGTGCCTGCTGGAGGCCAAGTGGTCCGGCGCCAGACGCTGCTCAGCCTTTCCTTGCTGCAGCGTTTCCTTCAGTGCTGGTGCAAGGCCACGGGGCTAGGGTGCGCCTTGACCCATTCAGGGCCCAACGACCCTCCCCGGAGCCTCGGAGCCTTGGGGTTGGGTCCGAACTGCCGGGACTGGGGGCTGAAGGGGGCATTCCGACGGGCGGGGTGGGGCGGGTGCGGCCCAAAGCCCCACCCAACAACCCCGCCCCACTGTGGCTCCGCCCCCACTGGACCCACCGCCCCCTCCCGCCCGCCCGCATTTAAAGGGCTCGTTCTTTCCGCAGCACAATCTCCACTGTCTGACTCGCCCTTTGTGTGCGGAGGTGCCTGCAACTTTAATTAAAGGGCCGTCCCCTCGCCTAGTCTGCAGCACCGCCCCTCAGCTCCTCGCGCCTCAAAATGAGTAGCTCCCACTCCCGGGCGGGCCAGAGCGCGGCAGGCGCGGCTCCGGGTGGCGGTACTGACACGCGAGACGCGGAGATGCCGGCCACCGAGAAGGACCTGGCAGAGGACGCGCCATGGAAGAAGATCCAGCAGAACACGTTCACGCGCTGGTGCAACAGCACCTGAAGTGCGTGAGCAAGCGCATCGCCAACCTGCAGACGGACCTGAGCGGCGGGCTGCGGCTCACGCGCTGCTGGAGGTGCTCAGCCAGAAGAAGATGCAGGCACCGCAAGGCACAACCAGAGGCCCACCTTCCGCCAGATGCAGCTCGAGAACTGTCCGTGGCGCTCGAAGTTCCTGGACCGCGAGAGCATCAAGCTCGTGTCCATTGGCGAGGGCGGTCACTCCCATGGCACGGGAGGTCGAGGTTGAGGGCGGGGCTCACGCGTCCTCCTCTCCCGGGCCAGCCCCTCCCAGCTACATCCCCCAGCCCCAGTGCTGCCCCCAGGGCCGCCGGCTCCAACACGCAGGGCCTCGAGAACAAAGGCGCGCTGGCAGACTGGCCGGGCGTGCAGACTCACACATGCGCCCCGCCCGCCGCACTCCCGGCTGGCCCGCGCCCAGGCTGAGCTCACATCTCCGCAGGCCGCGCCCCGCCACTGCACCCGCAGTGGAAGAGGGCTCATGAAGGCGGGCACTGGCCAGGCTCTGGCCCTGTACCCAGTGCCCCATCCCTGAGGAGGGAGTCCCAGGCTCTGCACACATCCCCTCTCCCTTCAGTGGTTAAGGGCCCTCTGGCCTTTCGGTGCTCCTGTAGTTCCTGAACAGGGAGTTGGAGTTTGTGAGTCCCATTGTCAGGCTCTTGGCTTTTCTTGGCCCCTGGGAGATGGGTCCTTCCATTGAGATGGCTCCAACCCCGATTTAGATCTCCTCAGGCAACTGGAAGAGAGGACCATATAGCAAAAGGGCACTTGAGATGAGTTGGTCGATGTGGAGCTGGCTTGTAGTCCACTTAAACATCAAGTTACTGCTGAGCTTGGCCAAACTCTTGCTTCCATGTAGGACTTGCTTTTGTGCATCTAGAATGAACGAGTTGGTTGGAGAGGTACTTCAGCATACACTGGGCTCACTGCCAACCCAGTGTCCGTGTCACTGGGCTGATGAGGCTGGCATTGACTGGACCTACTGCAGCATCCTCATGCTCTTCTCAAGATGGGGCCATTCAGGGACCGCAGCAGAACTGGTGACTGGAGCAGGTGTTACAGGGAGGAGGAGAGTTTCTTTTCTTTACAATTCTTCCAGTTGTCCCTAAGGCCATGAGCCTTGCTGAACCTGAGAGTCTGAGGGACACAGGACTCAGGTGCCCCCAGCCACTCAGAGGGCAGGTCTCCAGGGCCCCACCTCTTCTTTGGAATGCCAGTCGAGGCTGAGCCCACCTCAGTCCCAGCCTCTGCAGCTAAGCTGAGTCATCTCTGAGTCTTGGGTGGGGGCAACCGGATGTGGGAGGCAGGCCACAGCCCAGCTGTCTGGGGGACCCTCCTCCCTCCTACCTTCTCCTCCTTCTAGTGAGCTGGCTGGAGAGCAGGCCTAGTTCTCTTGAGCTTTGCCATATAAGTGCAAAAAAATGTTGGAGCAGCAGTGATTAGGGGAGGAGGGGCAGGCCAGCCCGGGGGCTGGGGAAAGGGGTGGGATGGGCGGGGCCATCCAACCAGGCTGTCTCCCAACCCCAGGCCCTGGTCTCTTCCCTCCTCTTTGTGAGGGGAATGAGGAGGGCTTAGGCCGGCCTCCTATGGACCAGGAGGTCCAGCCCAACCCACTAAGGTGATGAGCTTGGCCTTGCGTGTCCTAAGTCACAGCAGGACTCTGGAGGTGGGGGCTTACTAGGAAGCTCTGGCTGGGCCTGCGCCCTTGGTCTCTGAACCTTCCAGTCACCCTTAGCCTGAAGCCCCTTCTCCACCAGCCCCGCCTGCTGTTTGGGACCACTCAAGGCAGTAGTGCAGAACTTGGGAGCATCTCAGTTTGGGACCAGTGAGGCTGCTGTGCTTTGAGTGGCCTAATGTCCTTTGAGGTCCTGCCTGCTGATTCAGAGGCTGCCTACCATTGATAGCCCTTTGGTGTTGTCCATCCCCTTCTTCCCACCCTCAAGTTGACTCATCAGACAACTATTTTCTCTTGATTTTGACGGGGGTGAGGGGGTGGGGGTGGTGTGTGCAGGATTCCAGTGGCTCTTAGAAAGCCTCACTCTCTTTTCAGGGCCCCACCCTTAGGAAGCTGAGACTCTAGAAGTGCCTTGGTGGGGCCCAGAGCCTGGAGGGTGCCATGGTGACAGGGTGCCAGGTGCCCGCCCTAACCATCTCTCCTGTGGTGAGCTTGGCAGCCACCCGCCTGAGGCCCAACGTGCCCCGTTAGGTGGTGAGGGGAGGCAGGCGTGGAGGTGGAGCTCCTGCTGAGGCAGCAGGATTCAGGGACCCCACCCATGGCTTCTGCCACCCCAGCCTCCCATGCTGGGGCCCTGGGTGCCCCGCCCAGGCTCATCAGTTCTGCCTTCTCCTCCTTGAGCAGGTGAGGGGTCTCTAGAATGTGTCCTGTCTGTCATCCTGGGTGGCACATAGTCCCACCACTGGTTCCTTTGTTCCTCACCCCACCCTCCCCAGGCCTGCTCCCAGTTTGGGTCTGTGGGGGTGGGGGCGAACTCAGGAAGTGGGGGGTATGTCCTCCACTCAAAGGGTCCTGCCCACACCTTCTACTTCCTCCCCTGCCTGCTGCAGCCCTCGGCCCACCCACCCACCCTGAGGTCAACAGTTTTTTTCCCAACTGCCCTACTGGCCATGTGCCTTCCTTTCCTCCACCCTGTCCCGTCTCTGCCAGGGTCAGGTCAGGGGTCTCATGTCTAGGCCTGCTGGGGCCACACTGCTCCTCCTGCCCAATTCCCTGGAGACTCGTGGAGATGGACAGTTGCAAAGCACCTTTGGGGGAAGGGCTCCTCCAGAGGCCTCCCTGGGCCCTGTCTGCAGCCTGGGTCTGTTGTCTGTCCTTCCTCTGGGCCCCCACGTCCAGAGGGCTTACAGCGACAGCGCTCATTGAGCTGTATCTTCACCATGTGTCAATGGGGGGGGTCTCCCCCCTTCCCAGAAGTCTCCTCTGCTCACCACAGAGATGCTGAGCAGAGAGGGCAGGACCTGCACACCGCACCCCCCCCTTGCCACCGCTCTCCGTACCGCCTGCTCAGTGCTGCCTCTCGTTTTCCTCACAGACAGCAAGGCCATCGTGGACGGGAACCTGAAGCTGATCTTGGGCCTCATCTGGACCCTGATCCTGCACTACTCCATCTCCATGCCCATGTGGGATGAGGAGGAGGATGAGGAAGCCAAGAAGCAGACGCCTAAGCAGCGGCTCCGGCTGGATCCAGAATAAGCTTTCGGCCGCAGCTGCCCATCACAACTTCAGCCGCGACTGGCAGAGGGCAGGCCTCTGGGCGCCCATCGACAGCTGTGCCCTCAGGTGAGGGCTGAGGAGGTAGACGGGGGGAGGAGCGCCGCGGTAGGGGGCCCTGGCTGCGCTCCCTCCTCCCACCCATAGCTTCCTGCGCCCGGCAGTCTGTGTCCTGACTGGGACTCCTGGGATGCCAGCAAGCCCGATGAACAACGCGAGGGAGCCATGCAGCAGGGCTGATGACTGGCCAAGCTATCCTCAGGTAGCCCCGCCCGGTAGCATGGGTCATCCAGGGGGTTGTGGTCCCTGTGGGGAGATGGAAAGCCATGCCGGGAACCCAGGCTTGAGGTCAAGTGGCTTTGTCTGCCATCTCTGATAGGTGATCACACCCTGAGGAAATCAGACCCTCAACGTGGACGAAAGACTCGTCCATGACCCACCTGTCCCAGTTCCCCAAGGCCAAGTGAAGCCAGGAGCCTCCTGCGGCCCAAACTAAACCCAAAGAAAGCCCGAGCCTATGGGCCAGGTGAGGAAAGTGGGCCGGATGCTTCTGAGTGCTGACCTCTAGTCCCTGCAGGACTTGAGGTCTTGGGAGCGCTCTGTCACGCTAGGGCGAGGCTACAATGCCCTCAGGAGTCAAATGAATGGGCCAGGGCTGGTCAAACTGGCCACTGGCTAGAAGTTCCCTAAGTCGGCAGCGCCCAGTGGAGTGTGGTCAGGGAGGGAAGGCCCAGCCGCGGACTGTCAACAGAGACAAACCCAGCCAGGGTATCGCACAAGAGCTAGGCTCAGGCAAACCCAAGCGAGAGCTTCGCGTGAATAGACCCAGGCCTGTCCCCACAGCAAGCATGCAAGCTAGAAAGCAGTACTGCGCTGTGTACCCAAAGGCCAGGGTTTATGGAAATCAGTTCACCCAGTTGAGAGCATTTCAATAGGGTGGCCGGAAGGTGATGTTGTGTGTAGGGACGTGCTTCTGAGGGGAGGTGCGCTGGGGTGAAAAGGCAGTCCCAGAGCCAGCCTAGAGTTCCTCGACCCTGCCTGGCAGGCACGAGCCCAGCAGGCAACATGGTGAAGAAGCGGCAGAATTCACAGTGGAGATCCAGAAGTGCTGCCAGGAGAGGTGCTGGTGTATGTGGGAGGACCCAGCTGGCCACCAGGAGGGAGGTAGGGCCACTATCAAGCAGGCGGGCAGGGCAGGGCACTGTGGTGCTCCATTCAGAGCAGGGGCTCATGTGTTCCTTCCTGCCACAGGCTAAGGTGACTGCTAATAATAGACAAGAACTGCATTCTTTTCTGTCTGGTCGCCCCCGAGGTGACCGGGACTCACAGTGAGCCTCAGCCCAAGGAGAGGCTGGTGGGGGAGGCGGTGGCTGGAAGGCCCTGACCCTGCCCCTCTGACAGTTGCTCCTTCCTGGGGACAGTCATCGTGCTTTTTGCCGGCCAGGCATCGCCAAGAGTCCCTTCGAGGTATATGTGGACAAGTCCCAGGGTGACGCGACAAAAAGTGATCTGCCCAAGGCCTCCTCGGCTTGAGCCCAGTGCAACATTGCCAATAATACTCACCTACTTTGAGATCTTCACAGCAGGTGAGGAGGGTGTTGTGAGGCTAGGCAGGTCTGAGGGGAGAGCGACGGGTCCAGGAGTGGCTCGGGAGCTGAGCTGTGTGTGGTACCTTTTGTGGGCGGTGGAGCTGGCACGGTGAGTGGAAGTTGTGATCTGCATCGACTGCGGTGACAGAAGGGCAAATCATGGAGTCAAGCTGGAGGCCCGGGCGACAGCAGCGTCACCGCAGCTACAGCCCACTACTATGGAGGGTGTCCATACGGTGCACGCTACCTTCGCTCGGTGTGCCGATCCCCGCAGCCCCACACTGTCACTGCTGGCCACAGGCTGGGAACCCAGCCTCCCCAAGTGGGGGGCGCCTGTAGACTGGGTCTCCCAGGAGGGGCAGCTAGGCGACACCCCTGGCCTCGCTCCCGGCACCCTGGGCCTCTATGCTTCCACTGTCTGGGCTCTTTTCCAGCGGTGTGTTCCCTCCTTACTTCCTCCTGTCGCTCTCCATTCTCTCTCCACGCTCACCTTCAGAAGAGCCTCGCTCCAGCTGTGTTAGAAACCTGTGCTGCTCTGCTCTGACCCACAGGGTCAACGGTACTCTTGAGTCTGCTTCTTCCTGGGAGGGGGGTGCTTTGAGCTGGGGGCTGGCGGCCGGTGTGAATAGCTGGGAGGAGGCCTGGCCCACAGGTTCCCGGTGGGGTCCACAAGGTTCTTTCTGCATGTCCTTCTACTGTCCGATGGACCCCAGATCTCCTGATGGTCCAGCCCTGTGGGAGGGAAGGGTGGGTCACCCAGTGCCAGCTCCCGGTGCTTAGCTGTGGCCTCTCTGCCCTGCAAGCCTGTAACCAGGTGCTCTGCCGTCTGTAGGCCGGGCCTCCAGCCTAAGGGTGTGCGGGGAAAGAGACTTGCGACTTAGCAAAAGGCTACGATGGGTGCTGGCAGTGGAGAGCTGAAGGTCACTGTGAAGGTCCCAGTGTAGTGGCTTGCGGGAGGGGTGCTGGCAGCCCCAGGACTGCTGCTCGGGCAGAAGCCGAGGCTTCTCCTCGCTTGCGCAGATGGCGAGAGCGCTGGTGAAGCCAGAAGGACTTAGGATGCGCGTCTGATGCTGCTTGAGTGATTACCCCATGGTCCCCTCGGCACGGCACATCCGGTGTCACCATCACGGGTGGCCAGAACATCGGCGCAGTGGAGGCTCCCGGCTAGAGCCTCAGAGCCCAGGCAGCATGCGCGTTCTCCCCTCTGCTGGGCCCCTCAGACTACCCCCGTGTGGCTTTCTCCACAGCCCTGGAGGTGACATGGGCACTGAGTGTGGCAACCAGAGCAGTGCTGCCCTGGGGCCTCGGAATAGTCGGTGTTGTTGGCAAGTCAGCAGATTCCCCGGGTGGAAGCCATCGGACGACGCCGGCACCTTGGAGCGCTTGGAGGCCTGTGGTGTGAGCATATGGGGGCAGAGGGTGATGAGGCCACCGCATCAAGGTCGGTCAGGGTGCTGATGGGACTGGGGGCTGCTTGTCAGGGCTGGTGGAGGGCCCATCAGCTGAGGCCAAGATCGACGCTTTGCACTTACAAGGGTGACGTTCCTGGTGGATGCAAGCTTACGGCCCAGAGGCTGGCGAAATGCATGCCGTGCACAAGCGTGCATCAGTGAGGACATCCGCCTCAGCCCTTCATGGCTGACATCCTGCAGGCACCCTCAGTGACTTCACCCAGATAGGGTAAAGGGCGTGAGTGCTGCTGGCCTGGCTCTGGCCCCTTCTGCCTCTGCTTGGAAATTAGGGAGGCCTGGCTGGGCTGGTATCCCCGACGGTGTGTTCCTGCCACCCGGGTCCTTGGGGGCCTGCACTTGGTCCCCTGAGATGGGCTGCTCATCAGGTGAGAGCACGTGGCCTGACCTGGAGAAGACTTCTGGGTGTGGCGTGTCAATAGCCGTCGGTCTCCACGTGGATGCCAAGCATGGTGGGAAGGCCACGCTCCGAGTCCAAGTCCAGGTGGGGTGCCCACCCACAGTGGGGGTGGTGTGGTGGGGCAGGCAGCGGCCTGGCGCCATCAGTGGGCTGCTCACTCCTGCCCCATTTTCTAGACAAACGAGGATGCCCCGTGGAGGCGGCAGTCAAGGACAACGGCAACGGCACTTACAGCTGCTCTGTGCTGTGCCCAGGAAGCCCGTGAAGCACACGGCCATGGTGTCCTGGGTGGCAGTCAGCATTCCAGCAGCTCCTTTCCGGGTGAGCTGGCCTATGCAGCTCAAGCAGCCCCGTAGCCCATCTCCTCTGGGTGCCGCGTTTGAGTGTTAATCCAGCTCTGCTAGATAGACGGCAAAGACCGCACACTTCCCATTTCAAGGTACAACCCGGAGGCTTTTGAGTCCATTCAGAGGTATGCGCCATGATCACAGCCAAAGGTTAGGACACGGTCATCATCCCGAAAAAGAAACCCTCTATCCTCCAACCCTCCTCCAGCCCTAGCTGTGTGCTTGCCTGTCTTAGACGCTTGCTGATGGATGCTCGCACAGAGACATCTGGTGCTGCGCCCCAAGAGTCGCCAAGCACATGGTTCCTTTGACCATGGCCTGACTGTACACTTCCTGCTTTCTTATGCCCGAGTAGTATTCCCGATATGGACGGGCCGCATGGATTTTGTGCCTCGGCTGCTGTGAATAATGCCACTGGAACATTTGAGGACAAGCGTTGTGGGGTTGAGTGCTCTCCCCTTCTCCAACACGTTGATGCCTTGGGGTAGAACTGTGTGCCCGACGGTCACTGTTTAATCATTCGAAGAACCACTTTGCTGGCTTCCCGGAGGTGGCCGTACGTTTGTTACAGCGCCTGTCAGCAGGGCTAAATGCCCTGCCTCTCTCCAGAAGCATGCTCATGCCCCTTGCACTTCCCCCTGTGCCCGTAGGAATGAACTGCGGAGCCGGAGCCACCCAAACAAGCAGTCGCGTTGGCGCTCCTGAGTAGCAAGACAGGGCTCAAGGCTCATGAGCCGACCTTATCACTGTGGACTTGCGTGCAGGCCGGCCAGGGTGCCGCCCGCCGAGTGGGTGGGCGAAAGTGCCGAGGTGGCAGTGACCCGGCCTCTGCTCCAACGCCTAACTGCAGGTGATGTCAAGATCGGCATCAAGTGTGCCCCCTGGCGTGGTGGTCTCCGCGGGCTGCCGTGGACAGGACCCTTAATCACCTGTCCGCAATTTCGCAAAACTGTTGAGTCCTTTGCACTGAAGTACACTATGCCTGAGCTGGAGCATACCATCATGGTCCCTCTTCCACGATCAGGTGGGTGCTGCCGCCCCTGTGCCTCCTGACGGCGCCGCGGCCGCTAAAGTGCTGTGCGTCCCCTGAGCCTCACTCCTCCCTGCCCCCTCAGGCCATGGCTGACCCACCAGCTCCCCATCCTCCGGGGTCAGGCTAGGAGTCCCCCGATGCAGCAAGGTGAAGGCCGGGCCCGGGCTCAGTCGCACTGGTGAGGATGGGCAGCACCCTGTGGATAGCCATGTAGGGGCCCAAGGAGGGCTGGCAGGAAGGTGCCCTTCATGGCCCCGCGTTTGCCCAGGTGCGGTTGCCGAGCGTCTGGCAAACCCACCCACTTCACGATCAATGCCAAAGCTGCTGGCAAAAGGCAAGCTGGACGTCCTGTCTCTCAGGGCTGGCCAAGGGGGATGGCGGTGCAGTAGGACGTGGGACATCATTGACTCACCACGACAACACCTCGGCTCGGGCTGGCACACCCTCGTGCAGCAGGTAGTTACCCTGACCCTCCCCACAGCTGTACTCCCCAGCTACACACCTGCCAAGCGTGGGCTTCCCGAGTGGCGGCCTAGGTGGGTGCTCCGAGGGCTTCCCGATCACTCGATCTCACCTGGGAAAGAGCCAGCACAGCAAGGCAAGGAATGGGGCAGGAGCAAAGCCAGTGTTTTCTCTTTCACCCTCTCTCCCTCCATGCCCAAGTGGGAAAGACACAGGCCGGAAATCAAAGTCCTGACTCATGACTCTGTCTTCTGTGCCCTTTCCAGGGTCCAGTGGGCATTAACGTGCCACTTATGGAGGGGATCCCATCCCCAAGAGCCCCTTCTCGGTGGGGTGTCTCCAAGCCTAGACCTCAGCAAGACTCAAGGGTCTTGGCCTGGGAGAAGTAAGTAGTCGACCCTGGCCACAGTCACTGAGCATGCCCCATAGGGCTGCCTCGGCTGGATGCCATCATTTTTCTCCCTGGTTCTGTCATCTCCAACAGAGGTGGAAGTCTGGCAAAGATCAGGAGTTCACAGTCAAATCGAAGGGGTGCTGGGGCGGCAGGCAAATGGTGGGCGCCAAGATCACGTGGGCCTCCTCGGGCACAGTAGTGCCCTGCAAGGTGAGCCGGCCTGGAAGGGCTGACAACAGCGTGGTACGCTTGTGCCCCGAGGAGAGGCCCATGAGGTTGAGGTGACTCTACGACGGTGTGCCTGTGCCTGGCAGCCCCTTCCTGTGGAAGCCTGCCCCCACCAAGCCTAGCAAGGTAATGGGGTATCCCCACCTCATCATCCAGGCCACTCCTCCCCCTTTCTCATTTTTGTCTCATGGCCAGTGGCCCTGTCTGGGCCCTCAGCTGGTGGGGAGGGTCAGCCAGAATAAGAGGAGGAGATGTAAAGTCAGGCTAGATCTGGGGTCAAGGGTCAGAGGGATAACGGTTTGTCCTTCGACCTGTCCCTCTTCCTAGGTGAAGGCGTCTTGGGCCAGGCTACAGGCAGTGCAGGCTCCCCGCCCGCTTCACACACCAAGGGTGCCGGCATGGGCGGCCTGGGCCTGACAGTGGAGGCCCCCAGAGGCTCCAGCTCGAGTGCCTGGACACATGGGGATGGCACATGCCTTTGTCCTATGTGCCCACCGAACCCGGGACTACAATCATCAACATCCTCTTCGCCACACCCACATCCCCGGCTCTCCCATTCAAGGCCCACGTGGTTCCCTGGGTCTACGCATCCAAAGTCAGTGCTCCGCCCCGGTTGGAGCGGGCACGGTGGTGAGGCGGCTTTCAGTTCCACGAGACTGCTCGAGCGCAGGCAGTGCGGAACTAACCATCGAAATCCGCCTGAGGCAGGGCTGCCGGCTGAGGTGCACATCCAGACCATGGTGATGGTACACACACCATCACCTACATCCTCGCTTGTCCTGGGGCCTATACTGTCACCCATCAAGTACGGTGGCAGCCCTTGCCCAACTTCCAGCAAGCTGCAGGTGGACCTCGGTGAGCACTTCAGCGTCCCAGTGCTAGTGGCCTGGGATCGAGGGCCAAGGTGAGGCCCCCCGCTGAACATGAGGGTCGAGGGGCAGCCAGTGCCCCTAGGGTCCCTGAGCCCATGCCTCCTCCCCATGCCTGCCCTGCAGGTGTCTTCCGAGAGGCTACCACCGAGGTTCAGCGTATGCCCGCGTCTCTGACGCAGACTGGAGGGCCGCACGTCAGGGCGTGTCGTGGCCAACCCTCAGGTAACCTGGACTGAGATCCATGTGCAGGATCTGTGGCGACGTGCATACAAAGTGGAGTACACCCCGTATGAGGAAGGTAGGTGCTGGGGCTCCCAGGGGACGGGGCTGAGAGACCGGGCAGCCTGAGCTCCCTCCTGACCCGGCCTGTCTTCCTCCAGGACTCCACTCTGTGGACGTACTCCACGATGGCAGCCCCGCGCTCCAGCAGCCCATTCCAGGTGCTCTGTGACCGAGGCTGTGCACCCTTCCCGAGTGCGTCGTCCACGGGCCAGTGAGTATCCAAAGCTGCACCACCAAGCTCAAGCCCAACAAGTTCACCGTGGAGATCAGGTGGAGCAAAGCGCCTGGGAGGTGGGGCTAGATGGGCCTTGGAACCCCAGGAATAGCGGGCTATCCATTCGACCAGGGGAGTGGCACTGGGGGCCTGGGCCTCACCGTAGAGGGCCCTCCCGAGGCCAAGATAACCGCATGGATAACAAGGATGGCAGCTGTTCGGTCGAATACATCCCCTACGAGGCTGGCACCTACAGCCTTAACGTGGCCACCTCCATGGTGGCAGCTCTCGCGCCAGGTGAGAGGGCGAGGTGCAGCCGCTGGCCTGGGACGAGCTGCCAGCCCTCGACCCTCTCACACAGCTGTCCTCCCTCCTTCCATCCGCAGGCAGTCCTCTGCAAGTCCCTGTGCATGACGTGACAGATGCATCCAAGGTCATTGCTCTGGGCCTTGGCCCTGAGCTCTGGCATGGTCCGTGCCAGCCTCCTCAGTCCTTCCAGGTCAGGACACGAGCAAGGCTGGCGGGCCCCACTGCAGGTCAAAGTGCAAGGGCCCAAAGGTGAGTGTTCAGATGCCTGGGAGTGGGTGGTCAGGAGAGCACAGTCCTCTTCGGAAGAGGCTGGGAAGGAGACCAGAGGCCCAGCACTCAGAGGCTTGTGAGGAGTTCATGGAAGATCCTCAGGTGACAGTGATGCCAGTGCCCAGGGACAGAGGGCCACCAGGAGGTAGAACAGACAGTACTTGGCTACTGAGCATGATGTGCAGGAGGGGGTGGGCAAGCTCCAAGATGGCACCCAGATTATGTGTCCTGGGTGTCACAGGGCTCAGACCATTCCTAGGATGGGCAGCGAGAGCAAAGCAAGGTCTAAGACTGGGGTGGAAGCGGAAGGCCCAGCCAGAGCTGGCTGGTCCAGTGTGGGTGGGCTGAGGACCCAGGAAACTGGCTGAGTCTCTCTCTGGGACTGGGACCAGGCCTGGTGGAGCCTGTGGACGCGTGGACAACGCTGATGGCAATCCAGACCGCTGAAACTAGCGCCGTGCCCAGACGGGGAGGGGCCCTATAGCATCTCAGTGCTGTATGGGGGAGGAAGAGGTGCCCCGCAGGAAGAGGAGGGCCTACTTACTGCCTCTGTGGAGTGAATGGCTGAGAGCAACAAGAGCCTCCTGACCATTCATGTCATACCCGGGGCCCAACAGTCCCTTCAAAGTCAAGGTGCTGCCTACACATGATGCCAGCAAGGTGAAGGCCAGTGGCCCCGGCTCAAATTATTACTGGTGCCTCGCCAGCCTGCCTGTGGAGTTCACCATTGAGCCAAGGATGCGGGAGAGGGCCTGCTGGCTGTCCAGATCACGGTGAGCGGGTTACCGTGGTGGCTGCCTGGCTCTGCCGGATTGCAGCTGCAGGCACGAGAAGGCAAGGGACAAGAGGGGCCTAAGCCAGCGAGTTGTGCAGTATAGGGATGCAAGTAGGGTGAGTGGACCAGTCTGGGAAGTTGGTCTCCTTGGGACCGCCGCACAGTGAGGCCAGGTCCCCTGCCTCTGGATGGTGGTGACAGGCACAGGCCTCCCATGCACACGCTTACTCACCCGACTTTGGAGTTACATAGGGACCAAACGCCCTGTGTGCCTCAGCTTGCCCACCTGTAACATTCTCGCAGGCTCAGGAAGAAGGATAGGACCCTTGAGATCCTCAGGGGAGCTCTCTTCCTAGTGCTGGAGCAGGCCCTGGGGCGGGAGGGGTGGGAGCCAAGAGGCAGTCAAGGCGGCAATAAAGCAGGATGGGCACTCAAGCTCCCCGGCCCCCTGCCTGTCACGTGGGGCACACTGGGCATTTGGGACTTCCCTTCTGGATCCTGGCTGTGGCCAAGTAAAGGATGGACGATAATCCGGCAGGCAGCAGTTTGAGCGCATGGCAGTTGAGTGACTTCTGCGAGCTGTCCCTGCAGCAGTGGTCCTTGGTGTTTGTTCCTTCAAGAAGTTCTGAGGTAAATCCTGGGCCTGGCTGGGCTTGGGCCGACCGCACCTCCTGTGCTCTGCCACATAGGACCCCGAGGGCAAGCCCAAGAAGACGCACATCCAAGATACAACATGATGGCACGCACAGTGGCCTATGTGCCAGATGTGACAGGCGCTACACCATCCTGATCAAGTGGGCGACTGGTGACCATCCCTTCTCTCCCACGCCCGGCCGTGCCTTCCACCGGGAGACGCCAGCAAGTGCACAGTCACAGGTGGCTGCGCTGCCGGGCGGCCGTGGATGGCCCAGGGCACGGGCTTGGGGTGCCGTGTGCAAGGGGCTCGCTGCTTGGGGCGGCGTGTGGGGAGAGGGGGCCCCCTGAGTGACTCACCTGACCTTTCCTTGTTCTCTCTGCCCTCTCACCTCAGTGTCAATCGGAGGTCACGACTAGGTAAGCCTGCTTGCTGGAGCCACTCCCACATGCCCCTCCCCGCCCAGAGGGCAGCTTCCTTTTCCTCTTCCGTGTTGATTCCCAGGATAGTTCCAGCTGCAGCTCTGGCAGGGACAGAGGGGGAGCTGGAGGGTTAGTGCCCAGGAGCCTCCAGAGCAGAAAGCATGAGGCTCTGGCCCTCCCTCTCTCTGGGCCTCCGTGTTCCCATCTGAGATGTTTGGTTGCAGCTGAGAGCTTTGGGGGTAGTGTGCATCTTTATAAAGCACTCTTGGGGGCTCTGAGGTCTGGGGGATCTGGCACCCTGGGGATCTTGGCACCCAGGGGCGTGGGGGCAGCAAGGGCCCTGCCTCTCACCTCCTCCTTCCGTGTGGCAAGGGCTCTGCACGGGCTGAGGGGACAAGGGGTCTCCCCTTACCAGTGGGAGGCCAAGTGCCCTGGCCAGATCCACAGACCTCCATCCCCATCTCCCAGGGGCCTCTGTAATCCCAGGCCGTGGGGGAGGCACAGACTGCATGAGTGGGTGGGGCGGGCTGGTAGTGCAATAGCACCAGTGTCGACTGCTTGGGCGGGTAGCATGGCAGGCCCAGCCTAGTGTTCAGAGAGCCCCCCAAAGTGCACCCTGGGCGGCCTGCCCACTCCTCCCCGCCTCTCCCTGCCTTCCTTTCCCTCTGTCCCCCACCCCAACCCCAGCAGTGACGTTATTCAGATAGTGCCCAACCAGGCATGGAGGTTCTCCTGCTTGGGCATGTGGAGGGAGCCTCTAGCCCCATCCAGGGGCACCAGGACACCAGCAAAGAGGTGACACTACTCCGGGAGCCTCTGGAGGCTGCAGGCCTGGAGCTTGGGTGTGAGGTGGCCAGACAAGATTTAGAGGGTGGCTAAGGCCTCGACAAGGGCCCAGTGGTTTGCAGAATAGGCTCCAGGATCTGAGAGGACAGGGGCAGGAGCAGGACTTTGGGGAGCAGGGGCAGGGCCAGACTGGGCCACAGGAGTGGTTTCAGTTCACCTGGGCCACTGTGTGCAGAACGGAGGCAGAGAGCCTAGTAAGGGAGCCAGAGTCACCTTCGGGTCAGTCAGAGTGGTGGCTTGGGCCAGGTTGGTGGCGATGCGCTTTAAGTGGGAGCCAACTTGGGAAGTGTAGTGTGAGGATGGAGCAGCCCAGACCTGCTGGACGGATGGCACTAGCACCGGGCGGGAAAGTGAGCAGCTGGAGCTAACCGTGAGCTTCCACAGGGCCCGAAGGCGGCCTGGGCGGCGGTCCAGATCACAAGCTGTGGAGAACGGCTGTGGTGGATGTGAAGCCTCCCAGGGCAGGGAGGGCAGCAGGTGGCCAGGTCTGGAGCTTAAGAGAGCCACGGAAGGCCAGCGTGGAGCCTAGCACAGCAGGAGCCCTCGGCCAGCTGGAAGTTCAGTGGGTGAGGCTGAAGCTGCCGGGGCTACCCTGACAGCCCTTGAGTGGGTTTATGCTCCTGGCTGCTTCACTTAGGCTGGCTGCAGGAAGAAACAACTCCCACTCGGCCAGGCCTCGCAGCCCACAGCCCCCTAGGCCTTCACGGTGCTGCTTCAAACCATAACGTCACTGTCCCTCCCCTTTCCTGGCACTCTGGGGCCCCAGAGGCTGCCTGTTGCTCTGCCCTTGCAACTCCAGCGGCGGTGGCTGTGGCTTGGCCTCCTGTTCCTCTTCCCTGGGTGCTGCCACTACCCGCTATGCTGTGCTGCTTGGGCGCTAACCCCGCACTCCTGTTTCCCTGCTCCCGGCTCCCCTGCCTGTGCCGGGCTGCACCTGGCCACCCCACCACAAGCCTCCGGCTGAGCGAGTGTTCTCAGTTGTCAGGAAACTCCAGTTTACTTTCAGGCCTGGGGGCGGAGGCAAGCGTCACGCACTACGCACACACACACACACACACACACACACACACACACACACGCTGCAGCAGATTCCGCCTCACCGCATCTGCACACAGCTAGTCCAGGGCCGGGCTGTGGACCCAGCCAGGGTGCTGGTGTTGGTCCACAGCACTGGCTGAGGCCAAGTTGGCGGGAGATATGCAAACACTCGGTCCTGACGGCAGGGTGGCCTCATGGGCCTCTGGGCTCCCTTCCTTTCTCCCAGACACCTGTGTGCCACCCATCAGGCCTTCCCCATGTAGGGGCTATCCTCAAAGATAGACTCCCTGGCTTGAGGCTCAGGTGGGAACCTTTTCCTGCCTTCTGGAGAAACCACTCAGCATCCTCCCAGCTTGGGGCAGGGGTTGGGGGCTGGGAGGCCCGTAGCTGGCGCTTGGTGGTGGCAAGAAGAAAGCCTGGGGCTGGTGGCGCAGATGGGAGCAGCTCAAGTGCCGAGCCACACACTGCCCTCTTTGGGACCCGCCTGCCCCACCAGGGCAGCTGGCATTGGCCCCACCATCCAGATTGTGGAGGAGACGGTGATCACTGTCGTATACCAAGGCGGCAGGCAAAGGCAAGGTGACTGTACTGTGTGCACACCCGATTTGGCGCCCGAGGTGGACGGGATGTGGTAGAGAACGAGGATGGCACCTTTGACATCTTCTACACAGCCCCGCAAGCCGGGCAAATATGTCATCTGCGTGCGCTTTGGTGGCTAGCACGTGCCCAACAGCCCTTTCCAAGTGACGGCCGGGAGGGGCCGGGCTGAGGGGTCTCCGGTGAGCCCGCCTCCGTCCCTGCCCTATGACACCACACTCTCCCAACTCTTTTGTGTTGCTCCGCAGGTTTCCCAGCTGGGGACCAGCCCACGCAGCTTCCCACAGCCAGCAGCTGGCCCCACCTACACCTATGCTCAGGTAGCGGCAGATCTGGGCACGGCCTCGCTGCCTCGTTCTGGCTCTCCTGGCCCAAGGGGAGACTTGGGGCTGGCCATGGGTGTCCCCTTACGAGGCCCTCCTACTGCCCTTCCCTACTCTGGGGCCACCCTCTCTGTCTTACCTCCTCTGCAGGCCTCAGAGAGACCTCCCTGATGGGTGTCAATGGGTTGATGGACTCCAGCCTGAGTCTCACCTTGTCATCCCCTTCACCATCAAGAAAGGCGGTAGATCAATGGGGTGAGTGGAGGAAAGAGCTGGGGAGCCACAGAGGCCAACATTTGCCAGCAGGTACTGACCCTGGCCTCTACTACCTCTAGTTGGCCAGGAGAGGTGAGGATGCCGGCAGCAGGGCGCAGCCTGTCTGGCACCGACAACAAGGATGGCACTGTGACCGTCCGTCACGCACCCAGCAGCTGGCCTGCAGCGATGGAGATCCTGCCACGATAACATGCACATCCCAGGTACGCCACAGGGCCTGGGCTCAAAGTGGAAGCCTGTAGTGTGGACAGAAGACCCTGGCCCGCATGGTAGTCCCTTTTCCTGCCTCAGGAAGCCCCCTGCAGTTCTATGTGGATTACACTAACTGTGGCCACACTGCTCTATGGGCCTGGCCTTCCCACCCATGAGTGGCAGAACAAGCCTGCTGTTCCTCACTGCAACACCTCGCGATGTGCAGAGAGGCGGAGCTGCAGCTTGATCTTAGCCTGGCTCTGTGTGCCGAGGACGCCTCATCCAGTGTGCCTAAAGGTACATGGAGATGCCTCGAATGGGGCCCCCCCACCCTGCCGCCCTGGCTCTGCTTCACACCTGCTGGGTTCTCTCCCCCCCAGCACACCGTTCCTGGGTGCGAGCCCCATCCTCACCCATGACTCTCTCTAGGGGCTTGTCCCCTGGCCATCGAGGCCCATCCAAAGCAGAAATCAGCTTGCACTGAGACAACCAAGATGGGACTTGCAGTGTTCCCTACCTGCCCGTATGTCTTCGGGATTAGCAGCATCCTGGTCAGCCAGTACAACGAATAGCACATTTCGGCAGCCCCTTCACTGCCAGGGTCATAGGTAGGTGGCACTGGGAGCAGTGATGAAAGCGGGCAGGTGGCAGGGTGGGTGCGGTCTCCTCCCGCACCTGACATGCAGTGACTGTCCCTCTGTGGCAGGTGATGACCACGCGCATGTCCCACCTGAAGGTGGGCCTCCTGCTGCTGACATCCCCATCAATATCTCTTGAGACGGACTCCTCAGCTCTGGCTGGGACGGCCACGAGCCTGCTACCGGGAAGTCGGGAGGAGCCGGTTCTGCTGGAAGCTGAACCGCGCAATGGCCACGTGGGTAAGAGGTTGGAGGGGTGGTGCTTCCTGGAAAGGAGGGAGGCTGTGAGGGAGGGCATGCCTTTCCCTAGCTGACAGCCCTGCCCTGTGCCCAGGGATCTCGTCGTGCCTGCGGAGACAGGGGGAGCACCTGGTGCATGTGAAGAAGAATGGCCAGCATGTGGTGGCAGCTCCCATCTCAGTGGTGATCAGCCAGTCGGAGATTGGGGATGCCAGCCGTGTGCAATCTCAGGCCAGGGCCTCCATGAAGGCCACACCTTGAACCTGCAGAGTTTACTCTCATCGACACCCGTGATGCAGGTAGATGGTGGTGTGGCCTACCAGTTGGGCAAGAGCTCTGGGCTTGGCCCCCTGGCCTCAGCCGTGTGTGTCCCTTCCACAGGCTATGGCGGGCTTAGCTTGTCCATTGAGGGCTCCCAGCAAGGTGATGATCAACACAGAGGACCTAGAGGATGGCACATGCAGGGCTCACCTACTGCGCCCCACAGAGCCTGGCAACCACATCATCAACATCAAGTTTGCTGATCAGCACGTGCCTGGAAAAAGGAGGACACCCACAGCCCCAGGATCGAGCCGCCTCCGTGCCGCACACCAGAGCCTGCCCGTGGAAACAACCTGTAATGATATGCGGCTGTGCTCTCTTCCTGCAGGCAGCCCCTTTCCTCTGTGAAGGTAACAGGAGAGGGTCAAGAAAGAGAGCATCACACGGCCGGCGACGGCCCCTTCGTGGCCAATGCTGGCAGTCATTGCTGCGACCAGCCTGAAGATCCCTGGTAGGAGCTGTAGGGGAGCCAGGGAGGGGCCCTGGGAGTCCTGGGGCCCCAGCCCCAGGAAAAATTTCTAAACAGAGAGGTGGGGCCCAGGACTCTTGCTCACCGTGGCCGTCCCCTACCTGCAGAAATTAGCATCCAGGACATGACAGCCCAGGTAACCAGCCCATCGGTGCGTTGTTTCGCGGAGGCCGAGATTGTGGAAGGGGAGAACCATACCTACTGTATCCTTCAGGCTCGCCGAGATGGGCATGCACACAGTCAGCTAAGTACAAGGGCCAGCATGTGCCTGGGAGCCCCCTTCCAGTTCACCGTGGGGCCCCCTTGGGGGAAGTTGGGAGCCCACAAACCGTGCTGGGAGGCCCTGGCCTGAGAGGGCTGAAGCTGGAGTGCCAGGTATGCGTGCTTTTGGCAAGGCTTTTGCTCTTCTGGGCTGGGGTGGGGTCCGAGGAAGGAGCTAGCAGCCATGTTGATGCCAGGTTACAAAAGCTTGGAGGACTGAGGCCAGGATAGCAGCCCTCTCTGAGGACACCATGTTTTCCCACAGCTGAATTTAGCACTGGGACCAGGAAGCTGGCGCTGGGGGCCTGGCCATTGCTGTTGAGGGCCCCAGCAAGGCTGAGATCTCCTTGAGGACCTAAAGGACGGCTCCTGTGGTGTGGTTTATGTGGTCCAGGAGCCAGGTACTGAGAGCTGGCTGGAGTCAGGAGGTGCACCTGTGTGCTGGTAAGGGTCTGGGTCTACATGGACGGCTCCACCTTGTTCCCACCCTCCACCCTGAGGTCCCTGGGGCCATCCAGGCTATTTGTGGGAAGTGGAGGTGTAAACACTGACAAACAGGGGCCTTCCAGCATGCCCTGTGTGCTTCCTCCCCTGCCCATAGGTAGTGGACTACTTATGTCCTCGGTCAGTTCAACGAGGAGCACATTCCCCGACAGCCCCTTCAGAGGCCTGTGGCTTCTCCGGCCTGGCGATGCCCGCCGCCTACTGTTTCCCTAGTCTTCAGGCAGGCACAGAGAGAAACCGCCTGCTCAAGGCCTTGCCCGGCCAGACCAGGAGCCGCGTGACAGAAAGTGGTGCCTGGGCTCCTGTGTCAAGTGACCGCCCAGGCTCCAGCTCAGGCGCCCGGCCTCTGCTCTGGCCGGGGTGCAGCCCATGCGCCAGTTGGCAGGAAGCACCCTGCCCGCTGTGTGGAGTTTTTCTCGTCTCAGGTCTAAAGGCTTTGAACAGAAGCCTGTGCCCGCGAGCACCAGGGCTGAGCTTTAAAGAGGGACAGCCTGCCAGGCTGAGGGCTCGCCCTCCATTCCTGCCGCCTGGGTGTATGATTGCAGCGTGTGGATCATGGGGGTGGGGGCGTGCATGCAGCTTACTGGCCCCCAAGAATCAGTGGCTCTCCTCTTTAAAAACCAAATTGACGCCCAGATGGTAAGTGGGTGTAACCCCCAGGGGCCTCTCCTGCTAAATTCTGCCTTTCCGTGCCCCAGCCACTCCTTGTCTAACCACATCTGCTATGCTCTGTGAGTCAGGGGCTAAAGGTCAACCAGCCAGCCTCTCTTGCAGTCAGCCTGAACGGGCCAAGGCGATCGATGCTAAGGTGCACAGCCCCTCGGGAGCCCTGGAGGAGTGCTATGTCACAGATCGACTCAAGGTGAGGTAGCTGCCCTGTCCCGGCCCGGCCACCCATCCATCTTCCCTGGCCTGCATAGTGGGCCTGCTCCAGCTGGCTGGAAGCAGACTGAGAGTACAGAAGGAAGGCACAGATTCTGCAAGTAGGGTCCAAAATGCTGAGGCTCCCTCAGCTACAGGGCAATCCTTTCCCCCACTTGTGAGCCAAGCCCCTTTGGGGGGTGGTCCGGCCTCCAAAGCCACAGCTTCTAGGAAGGAGAAAGCTCAAGCCGCAGGCCAAAGCATGATGTGCAGTCTCCCGAGGAGAGACCCAAAGTCTGGCCACGGGGCTGGCCCACTTAGCCGGGGCCTGGCACTTGCCAGGATAGGTCTAAGGTAGCCTGAGGTGAGAAGAGCTGGTTCAGCCAATTTCACTAGTCTCACGGCTAGTCCTGCCACTCTGCAGCCACGTGACCTCAAGTTCCTGTTGCCTCTGCCCCCAAGTTCACATGCAGGGTCTATGGCATCTCGTGGTAACCTTTTTTAGGGAGGCAAACAGGTGTTTTGCTCAGAGAACCAAATGAGCACCAACAGTGGGCTGTTTAAGTATCTAAGGCTTCAGTCCTCAGGCTTCAGGAGGTCTGTGGTGCGGGCGTGGGTGCCCAGTGTGGTCCCTGGAAGAAGTGGGAGTGGGCCACATGGACCTGCTGGACCAGTGGGCATGCGGGAACCTCACAGATGCCACTTCTTGTTCGGTTTGAGGAGGGACCAGGCCTACAGCATGCCCCTCTGTTCCTCAGATAAGTATGCCGTACGCTTATCCCGCGGGAGAACGGTGTCTACCTGATTGACGCTGTCACCAATGGCACCTACATTCCCGGAAGCTCCCTTCAAGATCCGAGTTGTGGGGAAATCCTGGGCATGGAGGGGAATTCCAGGCCTGGTGTCCGGCCACGGAGCCGCCTAGAAGGTGGTGCTGCCAGGTCAGTGGATGCTTCCAGTGTGTGGGACATCAGCTGCTGGGGCCCCTCCTCCAAAGCTCCAGTGACAGCAGGAGGCGTGCAGAGGTGACAAAGCTATGTTGGGGGCGGGGTGGGAGTCAGGGCTGTGGTTTAAAGGGCTCGTTCTTTCCGCAGCACAATCTCCACTGTCTGACTCGCCCTTTGTGTGCGGAGGTGCCTGCAACTTTAATTAAAGGGCCGTCCCCTCGCCTAGTCTGCAGCACCGCCCCTCAGCTCCTCGCGCCTCAAAATGAGTAGCTCCCACTCCCGGGCGGGCCAGAGCGCGGCAGGCGCGGCTCCGGGTGGCGGTACTGACACGCGAGACGCGGAGATGCCGGCCACCGAGAAGGACCTGGCAGAGGACGCGCCATGGAAGAAGATCCAGCAGAACACGTTCACGCGCTGGTGCAACGAGCACCTGAAGTGCGTGAGCAAGCGCATCGCGAACCTGCAGACGGACCTGAGCGATGGGCTGCGGCTCATCGCGCTGCTGGAGGTGCTCAGCCAGAAGAAGATGCACCGCAAGCACAACCAGAGGCCCACCTTCCGCCAGATGCAGCTCGAGAACGTGTCCGTGGCGCTCGAGTTCCTGGACCGCGAGAGCATCAAGCTCGTGTCCATTGGTGAGGGCGCGGGTCACTCCCATGGCACGGGGAGGTCGAGGTTGAGGGCGGGGGCTCCACGCGTCCTCCCCTCTCTCCTGGGCCAGCCCCTCCCAGCTACATCCCCCCCCAGCCCCAGTGCTGCCCCCAGGGCCGCCGGGCTCCAACACGCAGGCCTCGAGAACAAAGGCGCGCTGGCAGACTGGCCGGGCGTGCAGACCGCTACGCGCCCCCGCCCGCCGCACCCCGGCTGGCCCGCGCCCAGGCTGAGCTCACATCCTCCGCAGGCCGCGCCCCCGCCACTGCACCCGCAGTGGAAGAGGGCCTGCGGAAGGCGGGCACTGGCCAGGCTCTGGCCCTGTACCCAGTGCCCCATCCCTGAGGAGGGGGAGTCCCAGGCTCTGCACACATCCCCTCTCCCTTCAGTGGTTTGGGAAGGGCCCTCTGGCCTTTCGGTGCTCCTGTAGTTCCTGAACAGGGAGTTGGAGTTTGTGAGTCCCATTGTCTAGGGCTCTTGGCTTTTTCTTGGCCCTGGGAGATGGGTCCTTCCATTGGAGATGGCTCCAACCCCCGATTTAGATCTCCCCTCAGGCAACTTGGGGCCAGAGAGGACCATAGCTAGCAAAAGGGCACTTGAGATGAGTTGGCCGCTGATGGGAGCTGGCTTGTAGTCCACTTAAACATCAAGTTACTGTTGAGCTTGGGCCAAACTCTTGCTTCCATGTAGGACTTGCTTTTGTGCATCTAGAATGAACGAGTTGGTTGAGAGGTACTTCAGCATACACTGGGCTCACTGCCAACCCAGTGTCCGTGTCACTGGGCTGATGAGGCTGGCATTGACTGGACCTACTGCAGCATCCCATGCTCTTCTCAAGATGGGGGCCATTCAGGGACCCGCAGCAGAACTGGTGACTGGGAGCAGTGTGTTACAGTGGGAGGAGGAGAGCTTTCTTTTCTTTACAATTCTTCCAGTTGTCCCTAAGGCCATGAGCCTTGCTGAACCTGAGAGTCTGAGGGACACAGGACTCAGGTGCCCCCAGCCACTCAGAGGGCAGGTCTCCAGGGCCCCACCTCTTTCTTTGGAATGCCAGTCGAGGCTGAGGCCCACCCCTCAGTCCCAGCCTCAGTCTAGCTAAGCTGAGTCATCTCTGAGTCTTGGGTGGGGGGGCAACCGGATGTGGGGAGGCAGGCCACAGCCCAGCTGTCTGGGGGGGGTCTCCTCCTCCCTCCTCCCTTCTCCTCCTCTAGTGAGCTGGCTGGAGCAGGCCTAGTTCCCAGAGCTTTGCCATATAAGGCAAAAAAATGTTGGAAAGCAGCAGTGATTAGGGGAGGGAGGGGGCAGGCTAGCCCGGGGGCTGGGGAAAGGGGGTGGGATGGGGCGGGGCCATCCAACCAGGCTGTCTCCCAACCCCAGGCCCTGGTTCTCTTCCCTCCCTCTTTTGTGAGGGGAATGAGGAGGGCTTAGGCCGGCCTCCTATGGACCAGGGGGAGGGTCCAGCCCAACCCACTAAGGCTGATGAGCTTGGCCTTGCGTGTCCCAAGTCACAGCAGGACTCTGGAGGTGGGGGCTTACTAGGAAGCTCTGGCTGGGCCTGCGCCCTTGGTCTTCTCTGAACCTTCCAGTCACCCTTAGCCTGAAGCCCCTTCTCCACCAGCCCCGCCTGTTGTTTGGGGACCACTCAAGGCAGTAGTGCAGAACTTGGGAGCAATCTCAGTTTGGGACCAGTGAGGCTGCTGTGCTTTGAGTGGCTCAGCTGGTCCTTGAGGTCCTGCCTGCTGGATTCAGAGGCTGCCTACCATTGATAGCCCTTTTGGTGTTGTCCATCCCCTTCTTCCCACCCTCAAGTTGACTCATCAGACAACTATTTTCTCTTGATTTTGACGGGGGTGAGGGGGTGGGGGTGGTGTGTGCAGGATTCCAGTGGCTCTTAGAAAGCCCACCCCTTTTCAGGGCCCCACCCTTAGGAAGCTGAGACCCAGAAGTGCCTTGGGTGGGGCCCAGAGCCTGGAGGGGTTGCCATGGTGACAGGGTGCTAGGTGCCCGCCCTAACCACTTCCCCTGTGGTGAGCTTGGCAGCCACCCGCCTGAGGCCCAATGCCCCGTTAGGTGGTGAGGAGGGCAGGCGGTGGCGTGGAGCCCTGCTGAGGCAGCAGGATTCAGGGACCCCACCCATGGCTTCTGCCACCCCAGCTCCCATGCTGGGGCCCTGGGTGCCCCGCCCAGGCTCATCAGTTCTGCCTTTCTCCTCCTTGAGCGGGGTGAGGGGGTCTCTAGAATGTGTCCTGTCTGTCATCCTGGGTGGCACATAGCCCGACCACTGGTTCCTTTGTCCTCACCCCCACCCTCCCCAGGCCTGCTCCCAGTTTGGGTCTGTGGGGGGTGGGGGCGAACTCAGGAAGTGGGGGTGGGGCTCACATCCTCCACTCAAAGGGTCCTTGCCCAACGCCTCTACTTCCCCCTGCCTGCTGCAGCCCTCGGCCCACCCACCCACCCTGAGGCAACAGTTTTCTTTCCCAACTGCCCTACTGGCCAGCCTTCCTCTTCCTCCACTTCCCGTCTCTGCCAGGGTCAGGTCAGGGGTCTCATGTCTAGGCCTGCTGGGGCCACACTGCTCCTCCTGCCCAATTCCCTGGAGACTCGTGGAGATGGACAGTTGCAAAGCACCTTTGGGGGAAGGGCTCCTCCAGAGGCCTCCCTGGGCCCTGTCTGCAGCCTGGGTCTGTTGTCTGTCCTTCCTCTGGGCCCCCACGTCCAGAGGGCTTACAGCGACAGCGCTCATTGAGCTGTATCTTCACCATGTGTCAATGGGGGGGGTCTCCCCCCTTCCCAGAAGTCTCCTCTGCTCACCACAGAGATGCTGAGCAGAGAGGGCAGGACCTGCACACCGCAACTCCCTTGCCACCGCCTCCTACGCCTTGCCAAGTGCTGCCTCTCGTTTTCCTCACAGACAGCAAGGCCATCGTGGACGGGAACCTGAAGCTGATCTTGGGCCTCATCTGGACCCTGATCCTGCACTACTCCATCTCCATGCCCATGTGGGATGAGGAGGAGGATGAGGAAGCCAAGAAGCAGACGCCTAAGCAGCGGCTCCTCGGCTGGATCCAGAATAAGCTGCCGCAGCTGCCCATCACCAACTTCAGCCGCGACTGGCAGAGCGGCAGGGCCCTGGGCGCCCTCGTCGACAGCTGTGCCCCAGGTGAGGGCTGAGGAGGTGGGGGACGGGGGGGGGGGAGGAGGCGGCCTGCGAGGGGGGCCCTGGGCGCCCCTCCTCCCACCTCATAGCTTTCCTTGCGCCGCAGGCCTGTGTCCTGACTGGGACTCCTGGGATGCCAGCAAGCCCGTGAACAACGCGAGGGAAGCCATGCAGCAGGCTGATGACTGGCTGGGCATCCCTCAGGTAGCCCCTGCCCGGCTGCATGGGCCATCCAGGGGGTTGTGGTCCCTGTGGGGAGATGTGGCACATGCCGGGAACCCGAGGCTTGGAGGTCAAGTGGCTTCTGTCTGCCATCTCTGATAGGTGATCACACCTGAGGAAATCGTGGACCCCAACGTGGACGAGCACTCCGTCATGACCTACCTGTCCCAGTTCCCCAAGGCCAAGCTGAAGCCAGGAGCTCCCCTGCGGCCCAAACTAAACCCAAAGAAAGCCCGAGCCTATGGGCCAGGTGAGGAAGTTGGGCCGGGGATGCTCTGAGTGCTGACCTCATCCCTGCAGGACTTGGAGGTCTTGGGAGCGCTTCTGTCACGTAGGGGCGAGGTTATCAAATGCCCCCTCAGAGTCAAATGAATGGGCCAGGGCTGGTCAAAACTGGCCACTTGGCTAGAAGTTCCCTAAGTCGGCAGCGCAAGGTGGAGTGTGGTCAGGGAGGGAAGGCCCAGCCGCGTGACTGTCAACAGAGACAAAACCCAGCCAGGGTATCGCACAAGAGCTAGGGCTCAGGCAAACCCAAGCGAGAGTTCCAGAAAACAGACCCAGGCCTGTCCCACAGCAAGCATGCAGCTGGGGCACAAGGCCAGACTCTGTGTGCTGGGCCAGGGTTTATGTGAAATCAGTTCACCCAGTTGAGAGCATTCTCAATAGGGTGGTGGCCGGGAAGGATGCTGGGTGTGTAGGGGACGTGCTTCTGAGGGGGGAGGTGCGCTGGGGTGAAAAGGCAGTCCTGAGAGCCAGCTCAGAGCTCCCGGACCCTGCCTGGCAGGCATCGAGCCCACAGGCAACATGGTGAAGAAGCGGGCAGAATTCACAGTGGAGACCAGAAGTGCTGGCCAGGGAGAGGTGCTGGTGTATGTGGAGGACCCAGCTGGCCACCAGGAGGAGGTAGGGCCACTATCAAGCAGGCGGGCAGGGCAGGGCACTGTGGTGCCTCCATTCAGAGCAGGGGCTCATGTGTTCCTTCCTGCCACAGGCGAAGGTGACTGCTAATAATGACAAGAACCGTACCTTTTCTGTCTGGTACGTCCCCGAGGTGACCGGGACTCACAAGGTGAGCCCTCAGCCCAAGGAGAGGCTGGTGGGGGAGGCGGTGGCTGGAAGGCCCTGACCCTGCCCTGACAGTCTGCTCCTCCTGGGGACAGGTCACTGTGCTTTTTGCCGGCCAGCATATCGCCAAGAGTCCCTTCGAGGTATATGTGGACAAGTCCCAGGGTGACGCGAGCAAAGTGACTGCCCAAGGCCCTGGCCTGGAGCCCAGTGGCAACATTGCCAACAAGACCACCTACTTTGAGATCTTCACAGCAGGTGAGGAGGGTGTTGCTGAGGCTGGCAGGTCTGAGGGGAGAGCGACGGGTCCAGGAGTGGGCCGGGAGCTGAGCTGTGTGTGGTACCTTGTGGCAGGAGCTGGCACGGGTGAGGTGGAAGTTGTGATCCAGGACCCTGCGGGACAGAAGGGCACCATGGAGCCTCAGCTGGAGGCCCGGGGCGACAGCACGTACCGCTGCAGCTACCAGCCCACTATGGAGGGTGTCCACACGGTGCACGTCACCTTCGCCGGTGTGCCGATCCCTCGCAGCCCCTACACTGTCACTGTTGGCCAAGGTAGGCCGGTCCCAGCCGCCCCCAAGTGGGGGCGCTGTAGACTGGGTCTCCCTTAGGAGGGGGCAGCTAGGGCGAGACTCACTCTGGCCCCTGCCCTGGCACCCTGGGCCTCTATGCTTCCACTGTCTGGGCTCTCTTTCCTCCCCTGCGGGGGCCCCTCCTACTCCTCCTGTCGCCCTTCTCCATCTCTCTTCTCCACGCTTTCACCTTCAGAAGAGCTCGCTCCAGCTGTTTAGAAACCTGCTGCTCTCTGCTCTGCCCACAGGGTCAACGGTACTTGGATCTGTCTTCCTCTGGGAGGGGGCGGGCTGGGCTGGGGGCTGGCGGCTGGTGTGGAATAGCTGGGAGGAGGCCTGGCCTACAGGTCCTCGGGTCACGGTTCTTTCTTGCATGTCCTTCACTGTCCTGAGGGACCCCCAGATTCTGATGGTCCAGCCCTGTGGGAGGGAAGGGTGGGGTCACCCAGTGCCAGCTCCCGGTGGCTTAGCTGGCCCTCTGCCCGCAGCCTGTAACCCAGGTGCCTGCCGTGCCGTGGGCCGGGGCCTCCAGCCTAAGGGTGTGCGGGTGAAAGAGACTGCGGACTTCAAGGTGTATACGAAGGGTGCTGGCAGTGGAGAGCTGAAGGTCACTGTGAAGGGTCCCAGTAAGTTGGGCTGCAGCTGGGAGGGGTGCTGGCAGCCCCAGGACTGCTGCTGGGCAAGCCTGAGGCCCTCCCTTGTCTTGCGCAGAGGGCGAGGAGCGTGTGAAGCAGAAGGACTTAGGGGATGGCGTCTATGGCTTTGAGTATTACCCCATGGTCCCCGGCACGTACACTGTCACCATCACGTGGGGTGGCCAGAACATCGGGCGCAGGTGAGGCCCCGGGTAGAGCCCTCAGAGCCCAGGCAGCATGCGTCTCCCCCTGCTGGGCCCTCAGCACTCCCCCGTGTGGCTTTCTTTCCACAGTCCCTTTGAGGTGAAGGTGGGCACTGAGTGTGGCAACCAGAAGGTGCGGGCCTGGGGCCCCGGGCTGGAAGGTGGTGTTGTTGGCAAGTCAGCAGACTTCGTGGTGGAAGCCATCGGGGACGACGTCGGCACCTTGGGTGCGTTGGAGGCTGTGGTGTGGGCATATGGGGGCAGAGGGTGATGAGGCCACCGCACCAAGGCTGCAGGGTGCTGATGGGACTGGGGGCTGTTGTCAGGCTTCTCGGTGGAGGGCCCATCGCAGGCCAAGATCGAATGCGACGACAAGGGTGACGGCTCCTGTGATGTGCGCTACTGGCCCCAGGAGGCTGGCGAGTATGCCGTGCATGTGCTGTGCAACAGTGAGGACATCCGCCTCAGCCCCTTCATGGCTGACATCCGTGAGGCACCCCAGGACTTCCACCCAGATAGGGTAAAGGGCGTGTGCTGCTGGCCTGGGTCTTGGCCCCCTTCTGCCTCTGCTTGGGGACTTGGGAGGCCTGGCTGGGCTGGTATCCCCGACGGTGTGTTCCTGCCACCCTGGGTCCTTGGGGGCCTGCACTTGGTCCCCTGAGATCGGGGGGGGGGGGGCTCTCATCAGGTGAAGGCACGTGGGCCTGGACTGGAGAAGACGGGTGTGGCTGTCAATAAGCCGGCCGAGTTCACGGTGGATGCCAAGCATGGTGGGAAGGCCACGCTCCGAGTCCAAGTCCAGGTGGGGTGCCCACCCACAGTGGGGGTGGTGTGGTGGGGTAGGCAGGTGCCTGGGCGCCGATCAGTGGGCTGCTCACTCCTGCCCATTTTCTAGGACAACGAGGGATGCCCCGTGGAGGCGGCAGTCAAGGACAACGGCAACGGCACTTACAGCTGCTCGTATGTGCCCAGGAAGCCCGTGAAGCACACGGCCATGGTGTCCTGGGGTGGCGTCAGCATTCCCAGCAGCCCCTTCCGGGTGAGCTGGCCTTTGCAGGCCTCAAGCAGCCCCGTAGCCCATCTCCCTCGGGGAAGGACAACGAGGGATGCCCCGTGGAGGCGGCAGTCAAGGACAACGGCAACGGCACTTACAGCTGCTCGTATGTGCCCAGGAAGCCCGTGAAGCACACGGCCATGGTGTCCTGGGGTGGCGTCAGCATTCCCAGCAGCCCCTTCCGGGTGAGCTGGCCTTTGCAGGCCTCAAGCAGCCCCGTAGCCCATCTCCCTCGGGTGCCTGCTTGGTGTTTAATCCAGCTCTGTTAGATAGACGGCAAAGACCGTACACTTCCCCCATTTCAAGTGTACAACCCGGAGGTTTTGAGTCCATTCAGAGGTATGCAGCCATGATCACAGCCAAAGGTTAGGACACGGTCATCATCCGAAAAAGAAACCCCTCTATCCTCCAACTCCCCCTCCTCCAGCCCTGGCTGTGTGCGCTTGCCTGTTCTAGACGTTTGCTATGGATGCGTTCGTACAGTATCTGGTTGCTGTCGCTCCGCAGCCCGTTTCAGCATGGTTCCCCCTTGACCATGGCCTGGATCAGCACTTCCTGCTTTCTTATGCCCGAGTAGTATTCCATGATATGGACGGGCCGCATGGATTTTTTGCCTTTTGGCTGCTGTGAATAATGCCACTGTGAACATTTGAGGACAAGCGTTTGTGGGGTTGAGTGCTCTCCTCTTCTCCAACACGTTGATGCCTTGGGGTAGAACTGCTGTGCCCGACGGTCACTTCGTGTTTAATCATTCGAAGAACCACTAAGCTGCTTCCTGAGGTGGCTGTACTGTTTTGTGTGCCTGTCAGCAGGGCGTGAAAAAGCCCTGCCTCTCCTCCAGGCTGCTCATGCCCTTGCACTTGCCCCTGTGCCCTGCAGGTGAACGTGGGAGCCGGGAGCCACCCAAACAAGGTCAAGGTATATGGCCCCGGAGTAGCCAAGACAGGGCTCAAGGCTCATGAGCCGACCTACTTCACTGTGGACTGCGCCGAGGCCGGCCAGGGTAAGCCCTGCCCCGAGTGGGTGGGCGAGTGCGTGAGGTGTGTGTATGTGACCCCGGCCTCTGCTCCAACGCCCAACTGCAGGTGATGTCAGCATCGGCATCAAGTGTGCCCCTGGCGTGGTGGGCCCCGCGGAGGCTGACATAGACTTTGACATCATCCGCAATGACAACGACACCTTCACAGTGAAGTACACGCCCCGCGGAGCTGGTAGCTATACCATCATGGTCCTCTTCGCCGATCAGGTGGGTGCTGCCGCTCCCAGCCCCTGACGGCGCTGCGCGTTGGGGTGCTGCTGTCCCCTGAGCCCTACTCCTCCTGCCCCCTGCAGGCCACACCCACCAGCCCCATCCGGGTCAAGGTGGAGCCCTCCCATGATGCCAGCAAGGTGAAGGCCGAGGGCCCTGGCCTTAGTCGCACTGGTGAGGATGGGCAGCACCCTGTGGAGCAGCCAGGGGGCCCCAAGGAGGCTTGGGGGAAGGTGCCCTTACATGGCCCCCGTGTTTCCTCAGGTGTCGAGCTTGGCAAACCCACCCACTTCACGATCAATGCCAAAGCTGCTGGCAAAGGCAAGCTGGACGTCCAGTTCTCAGGGCTGGCCAAGGGGGATGCGGTGCGTGACGTGGACATCATTGACCACCACGACAACACCTACACGGTCAAGTACACCCCCGTGCAGCAGGTAGTTACCCTGACCTCCCAACAGCTGCACTCCCCAGCTACACCTGCCAAGCGTGTGGGCTTCCTCGAGTGGCGGGCTAGGTGGGCTGCTCCGGAGGGCTTCCCGACCACTCTCGATTCCCACCTGGGAAAGAGCCAGCATAGAAGGCTGGGGGCAGGGGAGCAAAGCCAGTGTTTCTCTCACCCTCCCTCCATGCCCAAGTGGGAAAGACACAGGCCGGGGAAATCAAAGTCCTGACTCATGACTCTGCCTTTCTGTGCCCTTTCCAGGGTCCAGTGGGCATTAACGTCACTTATGGAGGGGATCCCATCCCCAAGAGCCCCTTCTCGGTGGGGGTGTCTCCAAGCCTAGACCTCAGCAAGATCAAGGTGTCTGGCCTGGGAGAAAGTAAGTAGTCGGGACCCTGTCACAGTCACTGAGCATGCCCCAGGGGCTGCCTCGGCTGGATGCCATATTTTTCTCCCTGGTTCTGTCATCTCAACAGAGGTGGATGTTGGCAAAGATCAGGAGTTCACAGTCAAATCGAAGGGTGCTGGCGGCCAAGGCAAAGTGGCGTCCAAGATCACGGGCCCCTCGGGCACAGTAGTGCCCTGCAAGGTGGAGCCGGGCCTGGGGGCTGACAACAGCGTGGTACGCTTTGTGCCCCGAGAGGAGGGGCCCTATGAGGTTGAGGTGACTTACGACGGTGTGCCTGTGCCTGGCAGCCCCTTTCCTGTGGAAGCCCTGCCCCCCACCAAGCCTAGCAAGGTAATGGGGTATCCCCACCTCATCTTCTCCAGGCTCACCCTCCCCCTTTCTCATTTTTGTCCTCATGGCCAGTGGCCCTGTCTGGGCCCCTAGCTGGTGGGGGAGGGTAGCCAGAATAAGAGGAGGTAGATGTAAAGTCAGGCTGGGGATCTGGGGTCAAGGGTCAGGGAGGTGATAACGGGTTTGGTTCCTGACCTGTCCCTCTTCCCTCAGGTGAAGGCGTTTGGGCCAGGGCTACAGGGGGGCAGTGCAGGCTCCCCTGCCCGTTTCACTATTGACACCAAGGGTGCCGGCATGGGCGGCCTGGGCCTGACAGTGGAGGGCCCCTGCGAGGCCCAGCTCGAGTGCCTGGACAATGGGGATGGCACATGCTCTGTGTCCTATGTGCCCACCGAACCCGGAGACTACAATATCAACATCCTCTTCGCCGACACCCACATCCCCGGCTCCCCATTCAAGGCCCACGTGGTTCCCTGCTTTGACGCATCCAAAGTCAAGTGCTCCGGCCCCGGGTTGGAGCGGGCCACGGCTGGTGAGGCGGGCCAGTTCCACGTAGACTGCTCGAGCGCAGGCAGTGCGGAACTAACCATCGAAATCCGCTCTGAGGCAGGGCTGCCGGCTGAGGTGCACATCCAGGACCATGGTGATGGTACACACACCATCACCTACATCCCGCTTTGTCCTGGGGCCTATACTGTCACCATCAAGTACGGTGGCCAGCCTGTGCCCAACTTCCCCAGCAAGCTGCAGGTGGAGCCTGCGGTAGACACTTCAGGCGTCCAGTGCTACGGGCCTGGGATCGAGGGCCAAGGTGAGGCCCCCCCCCGCGGAACATGAGGGCAGAGGGAAGCCAGTGCCCCTAGGGTCCCTGGAGCCCCATGCCTCCTCCCCATGCCTGCCTCTGCAGGTGTCTTCCGAGAGGCTACCACCGAGTTCAGCGTGGATGCCCGTGCTCTGACGCAGACTGGAGGGCCGCACGTCAAGGCTCGTGTGGCCAACCCCTCAGGTAACCTGACTGAGACCTATGTGCAGGACTGTGGCGACGGCACATACAAAGTGGAGTACACCCCGTATGAGGAAGGTAGGTGCTGGGGCTCCCAGGGGACGGGGGCTGAGAGACCGGGCAGCCTCAGCTCCTCCTGACCCGGCCTGTCTTCCTCCAGGACTCCACTCTGTGGACGTGACCTACGATGGCAGCCCCGTGCCCAGCAGCCCATTCCAGGTGCCTGTGACCGAGGGCTGTGACCCTTCCCGAGTGCGTGTCCACGGGCCAGGTATCCAAAGCGGCACCACCAACAAGCCCAACAAGTTCACCGTGGAGACTAGGTGAGCAAGCGTCTGGGAGGCAGGGGCTGTGATGGGCCTTGGAACCCCAGGAAATAATGGGCTATCCATTCGGACCAGGGGAGCTGGCACTGGGGGCCTGGGCCTGGCCGTAGAGGGCCCCTCCGAGGCCAAGATGTCCTGCATGGATAACAAGGATGGCAGCTGTTCGGTCGAATACATCCCCTACGAGGCTGGCACCTACAGCCTTAACGTCACCTATGGTGGCCACCAAGTGCCAGGTGAGAGGGCGAGGTAGCTAAGGCTGGCCTGGGACGAGCTGCCAGCCCCCGACCCTCTCACACAGCTGTCCTCCTCCTTCCATCCGCAGGCAGTCCCTTCAAGGTCCCTGTGCATGACGTGACAGATGCATCCAAGGTCAAGTGCTCTGGGCCTGGCCTGAGCCCTGGCATGGTCCGTGCCAGCCTCCCTCAGTCCTTCCAGGTAGACACGAGCAAGGCTGGCGTGGCCCCACTGCAGGTCAAAGTGCAAGGGCCCAAAGGTGAGTGTTCAGATGCCTGGGAGTGGGTGGTCAGGAGAGCACAGTCCTCTTGGAAGAGGCTGGGGAAGGAGACCAGAGGCCCAGCACTCAGAGGCTTCAGGAGGAGTTCATGGAAGATCCTCAGGTGACAGTGATGCCAGTGCCCAGGGACAGAGGGCCACCAGGAGGTAGAACAGACAGTACTTGGCCACTGAGCAGATGTGGCAGGAGGGGGGGTGGGCAAAGCTCCAAGATGGCACTCAGATTAGTGTCTGGTGTCACAGGGGCTCAGGACCATTCCTAGGGATGGGCAGGCGAGAGCAAAGCAAGGTCTAAGACTGGGGTGGGAGCTGAAGGCCCAGCCAGAGCTGGCTGGTCCAGTGTGGTGGGGCTGAGGACCCAGGAAACTGGCTGAGTCTCTCTCTGGGACTGGGACCAGGCCTGGTGGAGCCTGTGGACGTCGTGGACAACGCTGATGGCACCCAGACCGTAAACTACGTGCCCAGCCGGGAGGGGCCCTATAGCATCTCAGTGCTGTATGGGGAGGAAGAGGTGCCCCGCAGGTAAGAGGCAGGGCCTACTTACTGCCTGTGGGAAGGTGCCTGGGCTGAGCAACAAGAGCCCTCCTGACCATTCATGTCATACCCGGGCCCAACAGTCCCTTCAAAGTCAAGGTGCTGCCTACACATGATGCCAGCAAGGTGAAGGCCAGTGGCCCCGGGCTCAATACTACTGGTGTGCCCGCCAGCCTGCCTGTGGAGTTCACCATTGACGCGAAGGATGCGGGAGAGGGCCTGCTGGCTGTCCAGATCACGGTGAGCGGGCTACCTGGGTGGCTGCCTGGCTCTGCCGGATTGCAGCTGCAGGCACGGAGAAGGCAAGGGACAAGAGGGGCCTAAGCCAGCGAGTTGTGCAGTATAGGGATGCAAGTAGGGTGAGTGGACCAGTCTGGGGCTGTGGTCTCCCTTGGGAGCCGTACCAGTGAGGCCAGGTCCCCTGCCTCTAGGATGGTGGTGACAGGCACAGGCCTCCCCATGCACACGCTTACTCACCGCCGACTTTGAGCACATGACCAAAGCCCTTGGTGCCTCAGCTTGCCCACCTGTAACATTCTCGTGCGTCAGGAAGAAGGATAGGACCTTGAGATCCTCAGGGGAGCTCTTCCTAGTGCTGGAGCAGGCCCTGGGGCGGAGGGTGGGAGCCAAGAGGCAGTCATGGCAATAAAGCAGGATGGGCACCAAGCTCCCTGGCCCCCTGCCTGTCACGTGGGGGCACACTGGGCATTTGGGACTTCCCTTCTGGATCCTGGCTGTGGCCAAGTAAAGGATGGACGATACCGGGTGCAGGCAGCAGTTTTGAGCCATGGCAGTTGAGTGACTCGGAAGCTGTCCCTGCAGCAGTGGTCCTTGGTGTTTGTTCCTTCAAGAAGTTCTGAGGTAATCCTGGGCCTGGCTGGGCTTGGGCCGACCGCATCCCCTGTGCTCTGCCACATAGGACCCCGAGGGCAAGCCCAAGAAGACGCACATCCAAGACAACCATGATGGCACGTACACAGTGGCCTATGTGCCAGATGTGACAGGCCGCTACACCATCCTGATCAAGTATGGCGGTGACGAGATCCCCTTCTCCCCGTACCGCGTCCGGGCCGTGCCCACCGGAGACGCCAGCAAGTGCACAGTCACAGGTGAGCCAGCCTGCCGGCGGCCGTGGCGCTCAGCACGGGGCTTGGGTGTGCCTGTGTGCAAGGGCTCGCTGCTTGGGGCGGCGTGTGGGAGAGGGGGCCGCCCCCTTGAGTGACTCACCTGACCTTTCTCCTTGCTCTCTGCCCTCTCACCTCAGTGTCAATCGGAGGTCACGGGCTAGGTAAGCTGCTTGCTGGGGCCACTCCCAATGCCCCTCCTGCCCAGAGGGCAGCTTCCTTTTCCTCTTCCGTGCTGATTCCCAGGACAGTTCCAGCTGCAGCTCTTGGCAGGGACAGAGGGGGAGCTGGAGGGTTAGTGCCCAGGGAGGCCTCCAGAGCAGAGCATGAGTGCTCTGGCCCTCCCTCTCTCTGGGCCTCCGTGTCCCCATCTGAGATGTCGGGTTGCAGCTGAGAGCTTTGGGGTGAGGTGCATCCTGAGAAGCACCCCCCTGGGGGCTCTGAGGTCTGGGGATCTTGGCACCCTGGGGATCTTGGCACCCAGGGGCGGGCAGCAGGCCCTGCCTTCTCACTTCCTCCTTCCGTGTGGCAAGGGCTCCTGCATGGGCTGAGGGGACAAGGGGTCTCCCCTTACCAGTGGGAGGCTGCGGCCCTGGCCAGATCCACAGACCTCCATCCCCATCTCCCAGGGGCCTCTGTGTCCCAGGCCGGGGGAGGTACAGACTGCATGAGTGGGTGGGGCGGGCTGGTAGTGCAATAGCACCAGTGTCGACTGCTTGGGCGGGTAGCATGGCAGGGCCCAGCCCAGCCTCAGAGCCCCAAAGTGCACTCGGCGGCCTGCCCACCCTCCCCGCCCTCCCTGCCTCCTTCCCTCCCTCTGTCCCCCACCCCCAACCCCAGCAGTGACGTTATTCAGATAGTGCCCAACCAGGCATGGAGGTTCTCCTGCTTGGGCATGGGAGGGGAGCTCTAGCCCCATCCAGGGGCACCAGGGACACCAGTAAGAGGTGACAATTACCTGGGAGCCTCTGGAGGCTGCAGGCCTGGAGCTTGGGTGAGGTGGCCAGGACAAGATTTAGAGGGTGGCTAAGGCCTCGGGACAAGGGCCCAGTGGTTTGGTAGAATAGGCTCCAGGATCTGAGAGGACAGGCAGGGGAGCAGGACTTTGGGGGCAGGGGCAGGGCCAAGACTGGGCCACAGGAGTGGTTTCAGTTCACCTGGCCACTGTGTGCAGAACGGAGGCAGAGAGCCTAGTAAGGGAGCCAGAGTCACCTTCGGGTCAGTCAGAGTGGTGGCTTGGGCCAGGTTGGTGGCGATGCGTTTTAAGTGGGGAGCCAACTTGGGAAGTGTAGTGTGAGGATGGAGCAGCCCAGACCTGCTGACGGATGGCACTAGGCACCGGGCGGGGAAAGTGAGCAGCTGGAGCTAACCGTGAGCTCAGGGCCCGAGTTGCGGCCTGGGCGGCGGTCCAGATCACAAGCTGTGGAGAACGGCTGTGGGTGGGAGGTGAAGCCTCCCAGGGCAGGGAGGGCAGCAGGTGGCCAGGTCTGGAGCTTAAGAGAGCCACGGAAGGCCAGCGTGGAGCCTAGCACAGCAGGAGCCCTCGGCCAGCGGGGAAGCTCCGTGGCAGGCTGGCCGGGGCTACCCCTTAGACAGCCCTTGAGTGGGTTTGGTGCTCCTGGCTGCTTCCCTGCAGGGGCTGGGCTACAGGAAGCACTCTCACTGCCAGGCCTCGTGCAGCTCCACAGCCCCCTAGGCCTTCACGGCTAAGCTCAAACCATAACGTCACTGTCCCTCCCCTTTCCTCGGGCACTCTGGGGCCCTAGAGGCTGCTCAGCTGCTCTGCCCTTGCAACCTAGCGGCGTGGCTGTGGCTTGGGCCTCCTGTTCCTCTTTTCCCTGGGTGCTGCCACTACCCGCTATGCTGTGCTGCTTGGGCGCTAACCCCCGCTACCTCCCTTTCCCTGCTCCCGGCTCCCTGCCTGTGCCGGGCTGCACCTGGCCACCCCACCACAAGCCTCCGGTTGAGCGAGTGTTCTCAGTTGTCAGGAAACTCCAGTTTGACCTTCAGGCCTGGGGGCGGGAGGCAAGCGCACGCACACGCGCACACACACACACACACACACACACACACACACACACACGCTGCAGCAGGACTCCGCCTCACCGCATCTGCACACAGCGCTGGGGTCCAGGGCCGGGCTGTGGACCCAGCCAGGGTGCTGGTGTTGGTCCACAGCACTGGCTGAGGTCAAGTTGGCGGGGGAGATGGCGGCAAACACTCGTGTCCTGACGGCAGTGGTGGCCTCATGGGCCTCTGGGCCCCTTCCTTTCTCCCAGACACCTGTGTGCCACCCATCAGGCCTTCCCCATGTAGGGCTATCCCCAAGATAGGACTCCCTGGCTTGAGGCGGCTCAGGGGAACCTTTCCTGCCTTCTGAGAAACCACTCAGCATCCCAGCTTGGGGCAGGGGTTGGGGGCGGGAGGCCCGGCTGCGCTTGGTGGTGGCAAGAAGAGGCCTGGGCGGGTGGCAAGCAGATGGGAGCAGCTCAAGTGCCGAGCTCACACACTGGCCCCCCCTTTGGGGACCCGCCCTGCCCCACCAGGTGCTGGCATTGGCCCCACCATCCAGATTGGGGAGGAGACGGTGATCACTGTCGATACCAAGGCGGCAGGCAAAGGCAAGGTGACCTGCACTGTGTGCACACCCGACGGCTCCGAGGTGGACGTGGATGTGGTAGAGAACGAGGATGGCACCTTTGACATCTTCTACACAGCCCCGCAGCCGGGCAAATATGTCATCTGCGTGCGCTTTGGTGGCGAGCACGTGCCCAACAGCCCTTTCCAAGTGACGGTCAGGAGGGGCCGGGGTTGAGGGGTCTCGGTGGAGCCTGCCCTGTCCCTGCCCTCTATGACACCACACTCTCCCAACTCTTTTGTGTTGCTCCGCAGGCTCTAGCTGGGGACCAGCCCACAGCGCAGCCCCCACTTCGGCCTCAGCAGCTGGCCCCACCTTACACCTATGCTCAGGGTGGCCAGCAGACCTGGGTACGGCCTCAGCTGCCTCGTTCTGGCTCTCCTGGCCCAAGGGGACACTTGGGGGCTGGCCAGCGGGGTGTCCCATGAGGCCCCCTCCTACGGCCCCTCACTTGGGCCCTCTGTCTCCACTGCAGGCCCCAGAGAGACCCCTGATGGGTGTCAATGGGTTGGATGTGACGAGCCTGAGGCCCTTCGACCTTGTCATCCCCTTCACCATCAAGAAAGGCGAGATCACGGGTGAGTGGGAGAGGAAAGAGCTGGGGAGCCACAGAGGCCAACATTTGCCAGCAGGTACCCTGACCCTGGCCTCACTACCCCACAGGGGAGGTGAGGATGCCCTCGGGCAAGG
>NW_024423319.1:1465741-1471786 GCF_017311325.1 Ursus maritimus | reverse complement strand
GGTAGAATAGGCTCCAGGATCTGAGAGGACAGGCAGGGGAGCAGGACTTTGGGGGCAGGGGCAGGGCCAAGACTGGGCCACAGGAGTGGTTTCAGTTCACCTGGCCACTGTGTGCAGAACGGAGGCAGAGAGCCTAGTAAGGGAGCCAGAGTCACCTTCGGGTCAGTCAGAGTGGTGGCTTGGGCCAGGTTGGTGGCGATGCGTTTTAAGTGGGGAGCCAACTTGGGAAGTGTAGTGTGAGGATGGAGCAGCCCAGACCTGCTGACGGATGGCACTAGGCACCGGGCGGGGAAAGTGAGCAGCTGGAGCTAACCGTGAGCTCAGGGCCCGAGTTGCGGCCTGGGCGGCGGTCCAGATCACAAGCTGTGGAGAACGGCTGTGGGTGGGAGGTGAAGCCTCCCAGGGCAGGGAGGGCAGCAGGTGGCCAGGTCTGGAGCTTAAGAGAGCCACGGAAGGCCAGCGTGGAGCCTAGCACAGCAGGAGCCCTCGGCCAGCGGGGAAGCTCCGTGGCAGGCTGGCCGGGGCTACCCCTTAGACAGCCCTTGAGTGGGTTTGGTGCTCCTGGCTGCTTCCCTGCAGGGGCTGGGCTACAGGAAGCACTCTCACTGCCAGGCCTCGCAGCCCACAGCCCCCTAGGCCTTCACGGCTAAGCTCAAACCATAACGTCACTGTCCCTCCCCTTTCCTCGGGCACTCTGGGGCCCTAGAGGCTGCTCAGCTGCTCTGCCCTTGCAACCTAGCGGCGGTGGCTGTGGCTTGGGCCTCCTGTTCCTCTTTCCCCTGGGTGCTGCCACTACCCGCTATGCTGTGCTGCTTGGGCGCTAACCCCCGCTACCTCCCTGTTTCCCTGCTCCCGGCTCCCTGCCTGTGCCGGGCTGCACCTGGCCACCCCCACCACAAGCCTCCGGTTGAGCGAGTGTTCTCAGTTGTCAGGAAACTCCAGTTTGACCTTCAGGCCTGGGGGGCGGGAGGCAAGCGTCACGCACACGCGCACACACACACACACACACACACACACACACACACACACGCTGCAGCAGGACTCCGCCTCACCGCATCTGCACACAGCGCTGGGGTCCAGGGCCGGGCTGTGGACCCAGCCAGGGTGCTGGTGTTGGTCCACAGCACTGGCTGAGGTCAAGTTGGCGGGGGAGATGGCGGCAAACACTCGTGTCCTGACGGCAGTGGTGGCCTCATGGGCCTCTGGGCCCCTTCCTTTCTCCCAGACACCTGTGTGCCACCCATCAGGCCTTCCCCATGTAGGGCTATCCCCAAGATAGGACTCCCTGGCTTGAGGCGGCTCAGGGGAACCTTTCCTGCCTTCTGAGAAACCACTCAGCATCCCAGCTTGGGGCAGGGGTTGGGGGCGGGAGGCCCGGCTGCGCTTGGTGGTGGCAAGAAGAGGCCTGGGCGGGTGGCAAGCAGATGGGAGCAGCTCAAGTGCCGAGCTCACACACTGGCCCCCCCTTTGGGGACCCGCCCTGCCCCACCAGGTGCTGGCATTGGCCCCACCATCCAGATTGGGGAGGAGACGGTGATCACTGTCGATACCAAGGCGGCAGGCAAAGGCAAGGTGACCTGCACTGTGTGCACACCCGACGGCTCCGAGGTGGACGTGGATGTGGTAGAGAACGAGGATGGCACCTTTGACATCTTCTACACAGCCCCGCAGCCGGGCAAATATGTCATCTGCGTGCGCTTTGGTGGCGAGCACGTGCCCAACAGCCCTTTCCAAGTGACGGTCAGGAGGGGCCGGGGTTGAGGGGTCTCGGTGGAGCCTGCCCTGTCCCTGCCCTCTATGACACCACACTCTCCCAACTCTTTTGTGTTGCTCCGCAGGCTCTAGCTGGGGACCAGCCCACAGCGCAGCCCCCACTTCGGCCTCAGCAGCTGGCCCCACCTTACACCTATGCTCAGGGTGGCCAGCAGACCTGGGTACGGCCTCAGCTGCCTCGTTCTGGCTCTCCTGGCCCAAGGGGACACTTGGGGGCTGGCCAGCGGGGTGTCCCATGAGGCCCCCTCCTACGGCCCCTCACTTGGGCCCTCTGTCTCCACTGCAGGCCCCAGAGAGACCCCTGATGGGTGTCAATGGGTTGGATGTGACGAGCCTGAGGCCCTTCGACCTTGTCATCCCCTTCACCATCAAGAAAGGCGAGATCACGGGTGAGTGGGAGAGGAAAGAGCTGGGGAGCCACAGAGGCCAACATTTGCCAGCAGGTACCCTGACCCTGGCCTCACTACCCCACAGGGGAGGTGAGGATGCCCTCGGGCAAGGTGGCGCAGCCAGCCATAACTGACAACAAGGATGGCACTGTGACCGTCCGCTACGCACCCAGTGAAGCTGGCCTGCATGAGATGGACATCCGCTACGATAACATGCACATCCCAGGTACGCCTCACAGGGGCCTGGGCTCGGGGGGCGGAAGCCTGGGGAGGTGACACAAGACCCCATTCCGCATGGCCCCTTTTCCTGCCTCAGGAAGCCCCCTGCAGTTCTATGTGGATTACGTCAACTGTGGCCACGTCACTGCCTATGGGCCTGGCCT
This sequence comes from Ursus maritimus, assembly GCF_017311325.1. Lineage (NCBI taxonomy): Eukaryota > Metazoa > Chordata > Mammalia > Carnivora > Ursidae > Ursus > Ursus maritimus. The sequence continues at coordinate 1,469,241 of NW_024423319.1, read as the reverse complement.
CACCCATGGAGTGGTGAACAAGCCTGCTGTCTTCACCGTTAACACCAAGGATGCAGGAGAGGGTGAGCGGCAGCTCTGATCTTAGCCTGCCTGTGTGCCGAGGGACGCCCCCCTCATCCAGTGTGCCCAAAAGCTGGGTACAAGGGAGATGCTCCCTGAATGGGGCCCCCCACCCTGCCGCCCTGGCCTCTGCTTGCCTGCTGGGGCTCTTCCCCCCTCAGCACACCGTTCCTGGGTGTTGTTCCCATCCTCACCCATGACTCTCTCTAGGGGGCTTGTCCCTGGCCATCGAGGGCCCATCCAAAGCAGAAATCAGCTGCACTGACAACCAAGATGGGACCTGCAGTGTCTCCTACCTGCCCGTGCTGCCCGGGGATTACAGCATCCTGGTCAAGTACAACGAACAGCACATCCCGGGCAGCCCCTTCACTGCCAGGGTCACAGGTAGGTGGCACTGGGAGCAGTGATGAAAGCGGGCAGGTGGCAGGGTGGGTGCGGTCTCCCTCCGCACCTGGACATGCAGTGACTGTCCCCTGGCAGGTGATGACTCAATGCGCATGTCCCACCTGAAGGTGGGCTCTGCTGCTGACATCCCCATCAATATCTCTGAGACGGACCTCAGCCTGCTGACGGCCACGGTCGTGCCACCCTCGGGCCGGGAGGAGCCCTGTCTGCTGAAGCGACTGCGCAATGGCCACGTGGGTAAGAGGTTGAGGGGCAGGGCCTTCTGGAAAGGAGGGAGGCTGTGAGGGGAGGGCATGCCTTTCCCTAGCTGACAGCCCTGCCCTGTGCCCAGGGATCTCGTTCGTGCCCAAGGAGACAGGGGAGCACCTGGTGCATGTGAAGAAGAATGGCCAGCATGTGGCAAGCAGCCCCATCCCAGTGGTGATCAGCCAGTCGGAGATTGGGGATGCCAGCCGTGTGCGGGTCTCAGGCCAGGGCCTCCATGAAGGCCACACCTTTGAACCTGCAGAGTTTATCATCGACACCCGTGATGCAGGTAGATGGTGGTGGCCTACCAGCTGGGGCAAGAGCCCTGGGCTTGGCCCCCCCTGGCTCAGCGGTGTCCCTTCCACAGGCTATGGCGGGCTTAGCTTGTCCATTGAGGGCCCCAGCAAGGTGGACATCAACACAGAGGACCTAGAGGATGGCACATGCAGGGTCACCTACTGCCCCACAGAGCCTGGCAACTACATCATCAACATCAAGTTTGCTGATCAGCACGTGCCTGGTGAGTGTGACACCCACACAGCCCCTGTGACTGAGCCGCCCTCCGTGCCGCACACCAGAGCCTGCCCGTGGAAATGTAACCTGTACGATATGCGGGCTGTGCTCTCTTCCTGCAGGCAGCCCCTTCTCTGTGAAGGTAACAGGAGAGGGCCGGGTGAAAGAGAGCATCACACGTCGGCGACGGGCCCCTTCGGTGGCCAATGTTGGCAGTCATTGCGACCTCAGCCTGAAGATCCCTGGTAGGAGCTGTAGGGAGCCAGGGAGGGGCCCTGGGGAGTCCTGGGCCCCAGCCCCAGGTGGCCCCAAACAGAGAGGTGGGGCCCAGGACTCTTGCTCACCAGGCTGTCCCCCTACCTGCAGAAATTAGCATCCAGGACATGACAGCCCAGGTAACCAGCCCATCAGGCAAGAGCCATGAGGCCGAGATTGTGGAAGGGGAGAACCATACCTACTGCATCCGCTTCGTGCCTGCCGAGATGGGCATGCACACAGTCAGCGTCAAGTACAAGGGCCAGCATGTGCCTGGGAGCCCCTTCCAGTTCACCGTGGGGCCCCTGGGGGAAGGGGGAGCCCACAAAGTCCGTGCTGGAGGCCCTGGCCTGGAGAGGGCTGAAGCTGGAGTGCCAGGTATGCGTGCTTCTTGGCAAGGCTTTTGCTCTTCTGGGCTGGGGTGGGGTCGAGGAAGGAGCTAGCAGCCATGTTGACGTCAGCCATGCTTGGAGGGGACCGAGGCCAGGATAGCAGCCCTCTCTGAGGACACCATGTTTTCCCACAGCTGAATTTAGCATCTGGACCAGGGAAGCTGGCGCTGGGGGCCTGGCCATTGCTGTTGAGGGCCCCAGCAAGGCTGAGATCTCCTTTGAGGACCGAAAGGACGGCTCCTGTGGTGTGGCTTATGTGGTCCAGGAGCCAGGTACTGAGAGCTTGGCTGGAGTCAGGGGAGGCGGCACCTGGGTGTGGGTGTTGGTCTGGGTCTACATGGACGGCTCCACCTTGTTCCCACCCTCCACCCTGAGGTCCCGGGGCCATCCAGGCTATTTGTGGGAAGTGGGAGGTGTAAACACTGACAAACAGGGGCCTTCCAGCATGCCCTGTGTGCTCTCTCCCTGCCCAGGTGACTACGAGGTCTCGGTCAAGTTCAACGAGGAGCACATTCCCGACAGCCCCTTCGTAGTACCTGTGGCTTCTCCGTCTGGCGATGCCCGCCGCCTTACTGTTTCTAGTCTTCAGGTGAGGCACTGAGAGAAACCGCCTGCCTGGGGCTCCTGGGCCCGGCCAGACCAGAGCCGCCGCACAGAGCAGGCCTTGGCCCTGTGTCAAGTGACCCGCCCAGCCCAGCTCAGGGCGCCGGGCCTCTGCTCTGGCCGGGTGCAGCCCATGCTTGGGGTTGGCAGGAAGCACCCCTGCCCGCTGTGTGGAGTTTTTCTCGTGTCTCAGGTCTAAAGGCTTTGAACAGAAGCCTGTGCCCGTTGAGCACCAGGGCTGAGCTTTAAAGAGGGACAGCCTGCCAGGGCTGAGGGCTGCCCTCCATTCCTGCTGCCTGGGTGTATGATTGCAGCGTGTGGATCATGGGGGTGGGGGCGTGTGCATGTAGCTTACTGGCCCCCAAGAATCAGTGGCTCTCCCTCTTTAAACCAAATTGGACGCCAGATGGGTAAGTGTAACCCCAGGGGCCTTCCTGCTGCTGGGGCCCTGCTCTTCCGTGCCCCAGCCACCCTGTCTAACCACATCTGCTATGCTTCCAGGAGTCAGGGCTAAAGGTCAACCAGCCAGCCTCTTTTGCAGTCAGCCTGAACGGGGCCAAGGGGGCGATCGATGCTAAGGTGCACAGCCCCTCGGGAGCCCTGGAGGAGTGCTATGTCACAGAGATCGACCAAGGTGAGGCCCTGTCCCTGCCCGGGCCACCCATCCATCTTCCCTGGCCCTGCTGGGAGCAGTGGGCCTGCCCAGCTGGCTGGAAGCAGACTGAGAGTACAGAAGGAAGGTACAGATTCTGTAAGCAGGGTCCAAATGCTGAGGCTCCCTCAGCCAGGCAACTCTTCCCCCACTTGTGAGCCAAGCCCTTTGGGGGGGTGGTCCGGCTCCAAAGCCACAGCTTCTAGGAAGGAGAAAGCCTGCCGCAGGCCGCACGATGCAGTCTCCCGAGGGAGAGACCCAAAGTCTGGCCACGGGGCTGGCCCACTCCTTAGCCGGGGCCTGGCACTTGCCAGATAGGTCTAAGGCAGCCTGGAGGTGAGAAGAGCTGGTTCAGCCAATTTCACTAGTCTCAC
>NW_024423319.1:1449380-1465735 GCF_017311325.1 Ursus maritimus | reverse complement strand
CCCCGGCTAGTCCTGCCACTCTGCAGCCACGTGACCTCAAGTTCCTGTTGCCTCTCTGCCCCTGTTCACATGCAGGGTCTATGGCATTCGTGGTAACCTTTTTAGGGAGGCAAACAGGTGTTTTGCTCGTAGGTTTCAGTCCAAATGAGCACCAACAGTGGGCTGCTTGGGCATCTAAGGCTTCAGTCCTCAGGCTTCAGGAGGTCTGTGGTGCGGGGCGTGGGTGCCCAGTGTGGTCCCTGGAAGAAGTGGAGTGGGCCACATGGACCTGCTGGACCAGTGGGCAAGGGAACCTCCTCACAGATGCCACTTGCTCGGTTTTGGAGGAGGGACCTCAGGCCTACAGCATGCCCCTCTGTTCCTCAGATAAGTATGCCGTACGCTTTATCCCGCGGGAGAACGGTGTCTACCTGATTGACGTCAAGTTCAATGGCACCCACATTCCTGGAAGCCCCTTCAAGATCCGAGTTGGGGAACCTGGGCATGGAGGGGACCCAGGCCTGGTGTCCGCCTACGGAGCCGGCCTAGAAGGTGGTGTCACAGGTAGGTCAGTGGATGCCGCTTCCAGTGTGTGGACACGGCTGCTGGGGCCCCTCCTCCAAGTTCCCAGTGACAGCAGGAGGCGTGCAGAGGTGACAAAGCTATGTTGGGGGGCGGGGGTGGGAGTCAGGGGCTGGGGAAACAGTCCAGGCCAGCTCTTCCTGACCTCCCACACCCCCAGGGAGCCCAGCTGAGTTTATCGTGAACACAAGCAATGCAGGAGCGGGTGCCCTGTCAGTAACCATCGATGGGCCCTCCAAGGTGAAGATGGATTGCCAGGAGTGCCCTGAGGGCTACCGTGTCACCTACACTCCCATGGCACCTGGCAGCTACCTCATCTCCATCAAGTATGGTGGCCCCTACCACATTGGGGGCAGCCCCTTCAAGGCCAAAGTCACAGGTGAGCCTGGCGTCAGACTGCTGGTGCCCAGCCCAATGCCTGGCCCTCTGGCCACCTCTTAGTGCCCTAACTGGCCTTGCCCTGCAGGTCCCCGTCTTGTCAGCAACCACAGCCTCCATGAGACATCGTCCGTGTTTGTGGACTCCCTGACCAAGACTGCCAGTGCCCCCCAGCATGGGGCCCTGGGTGCAGGTTCCACTGATGCCAGCAAGGTGCTGGCCAAGGGCCTGGGGCTGAGCAAGGCCTATGTGGGCCAAAAGAGCAGCTTCACAGTGGACTGCAGCAAAGCAGGTGGGTGCCCCCACCCCTGCCTGGCCAAAATACAAGGCCAGAGAGAAGACGGGATGACCAGTGCCTGGGAACATTGGGAAGAAAGGGGTTAGGTGGGGCAGGAGTGCCTTTGGGGGCATGCTTGTCACTTCTAAAGCCACTTCCCACATGGGCCTCCCTGCCATCTTTTCTACCCTTCAGGGAAGTGGCTTGGGAGGAGCTGGAGCGTCCTATGCTGGCCTGGGGAGCAGGGGTGCTGGCAACTCTTTAGGAAGGGCTGTCACCCCTTAACAGATGGGGGTGGCAGGGGGAGGATACCAAGACAGAAAGAGGGGTCGGCATATTCTCCGCTGAAGGGAGGAGACTTGGAGCTTGGAACTGAGGCCCCTTCCCCACCAGGCAACAACATGCTGCTGGTAGGGGTGCACGGCCCCCGGACACCCTGCGAGGAGATCCTGGTGAAGCATGTGGGCAGCCGGCTCTACAGCGTGTCTTACCTGCTCAAGGACAAGGGAGAGTACACGCTGGTGGTCAAGTGGGGTGATGAGCACATCCCAGGCAGCCCCTACCGTGTCCTGGTCCCCTGAGCTCTGTGCCCGTGCCAGCTGGCAGCTCCCATGATGAGATGTGCCCCACACCCATCCCCCCAACCTGAGCAGCCCCCCTGGTCTCCTCAGCCCCAGAGCCCTGGCCAGCCCTGGCCACCCCATCACTGCAGCCACCCCAGCCCTGCGTTGCACTCACCTGCCTCCACTTGGGAAAAGGAGAGAGGCGAGCAGAGGTAGCCCTTTGGTGGCTCTGCCTATCTTCTTTGGTTCTGGGAGGGTTGAGGGATGGGGGGTACTATGCACAACCACCCGCTAGTTCTCTTCCCTAGCCAAGAAGAATAAAGTTCTGCTTCCATTCTCCTGAGGGTGGCTCTAGCTTTCTTGCAAGGGTGCCTGTGGGCTGGATCAAAGTGTGGGCTCAAGGCACAAGCTGCGAGATCTCCAGGCCTGGCACCAGGGGCTCTTGCTTTTCCCCGCCCATATATGCCTCCCCCAACTCTCGGAGGCAGGTTATTGGCACTCAGGTCTTCTCTGCATTCCTGGGTTCAGACCAATGGAAGGGGAGAGACGTGTAGCACAGCAGACTTGACACTGATGTGCTCTTCCCAGGCCACGCCAGGAACAGATACCATCCTAAGGGAAAGCCAGGCCATGACCAGACTGCAGGAGGTAGACTGCTGGATGGGAGGGCCAGATAAACAGGCCTTGAAATCCCAGCACCCCTGGCCATCTTCCAGGCTTCTTAAATCTGCCACCATCCCCTGGCATAAGGGACTGTCATGAGGACCTCTTGCCCCAAGGTATCTCAAGGCCCCTCGGTGGAAAGGTGGCCCCATTCAAGGTGCTGCCTACTGGCTCAACTTCGCCTTCCTCCCGTCTCTGCCCCAGGTGGCCATGCCTTAACACGCCCTCCTCCCCTGAGAAGGCCTTGCCATGGGTCCCTCTTCTCAGCACAGTGGGGTGATCAGAGCCCCTCGCTTAACTCCTGTGCTGCAGCCCTGTCCATCCCCTCAGACGTCCCACCCAACGATCTCTCACTCTAAAACCCAAATCCAAAACTCCAATACTCTGGCCAAGTCCTCGTTCTGTGGCCATCTACAAAGCTCTGATGTCCTTACGGTGGCCCCTCACAGCCACCCCATGTACCCACTTTCCTCTAAAGGCAGCCTTGCCCCCCTCATACAGGGAAGGGCTTTAAACCCAGCCAAGCCTCAGCTTTCAGGCCTCCTACCCCAACTGGGCAACTCCGGGATTGCGGGCAATACGCCTATTGGGAAGGACTTTCGGGCCAGCATGAGCACAGGGCCTAGGGCACAGTTAAGCCACTATCCAATGAAAAAAGAACACAAGCCCAGAAAGGGATAACGAGAACAAGGATATGGCCAGCTACCCAAGCTACAGACCCCCTGCCCAAAATGCAGGGATGAGAAAACACATAAGGGCAGTTGCTGAGCTGCAGCAAAGTGGCATTGGGTCCACACTGTTCTTGAACCTGGGTCTGGCCTGCTACCCTAGGCTCCCAGTGGCCAGTTCCGGGAGACACTATCCCACTCAAGGCAGGTAGGACACAGGTGAATAAAGTCAGGCCCCGCCACTTCTACCGGGCATGCTGGCCAGGGCCCCCACGGAAGCACAGCTTCAGAGCTCAGCTGAGCTAACCAGGAGTCCCTGTCCCGCCCTGGACACCACATCGTGCCCAGGCAGCTGTGACACACGTGGGGCAGCAAGGGCAGAAGATGCCAGCCTGGGGGAGAACAAGCCCTTGGGGACAGCGCTGGGCAGAGGCTACAGGCCAAGCCAGGCCTGAGCCTGAGGCCCGCACGGGCAGACGGCAGGAGGGAGCAAGACTGGGGCGCCATCCCTGCAAAGGGCCCCAGGGAAGGACAGGCAGATGGCACCAGGAAAAGGAGCACCAGAACTCCATCCTGCTAGGGGAAAACGGGCCTGGGACCTGGCCCCATTGAGAGAATCCCTGAAGGACTCTGCCACCCCCCGCTAGCCCCCCACCCCCCACCCTCCACCCTCTACCCCGGCTGCTAGGAGGAGACAGGGAGGGGTGCAAGATCTGGGCCCTCAGCCAGGCTCACACACAGGTTGTGAAGGCCTGGTGACCCATCCAGAGCCAGCAGGGGTGGTGGAGGCTCAGCCTCGGCCCACGCCTGAGCCCTGTTCGCCAACAGGTGCCAGGAGCAGAGAGCGGTCCTGGCCACACACCCACCCAGGCTGGACCCATCTTCTCTTCTACTAAGTCTAGGGAGGGGGCCACTGGTCACCTAGTCCGGAACAGCCCCCGTCCTGCGGGTCCTGTCCGGTCGGTCCAGGCAGGGCAGGGCAGGTGGATGGCCAAGCCACCCCCCCCACAGCCAGCCTCCACCCCTGGTCCAGCCACACTCGCACCTGACCCTCCTGTTGCTTATTGCCGCCGCAGCCGCCGCCACCACCACCACCCCACACCCCGCCCTGCCCAGGAGGCTGGAAAGGACTGGGGTCAGGAAAGGGAAGCAGTGGCCCTTCAGGGTGGGTGGGGCTGCCACTCACCCAGACAGGGAGGGAGTCCGTCCATAACAAGGGGAACGTTAGTCTGGGGACCTTTGGGGTCCCCGAGGGGCCACTCACCACAGGTGGCCTCACCCCACTCCAGGGCATAGGGCCAAGGTCCTCCAGGACAGCCCCCACCCCGGGAACCCGGCGGAGTCAGGCGGGATGCGGATGGGGTGGCCGCTAAGACAGGGTCCGCGAGCATGCAGGATGACAGGTGCCGGCCACAGGGACCTCAGGTGCGCTCAGCTCTGCAGCTCTGGACGGTCTCCTTCCACCATGGGCCCATCCCAACTGCAGACAGGGCCCCCAGAGGGCGGGGTCTTCTCCTCAGGCGCCAGGTACTACCTCCAGGAGAGGGCATCACCCAACAGGGGGCCTGCTGTCCTGCTGCTCAGAGGTCGGGCTGGCTTGGCCACCTCTACCCTCCCCATGGGGCTGTCTCCGAAGGTGTCCCTGAGCCCGCCATGAGACGCCAGGGGAGGGCTGAGGAAACCCCGGCACAGTGGGTGGGGTCGGGTTGCCCTTGGGTCAGACACACCTGCTGAGGACAGGCCGGGCAGAGAGGGTGAGGTCCAGGGTTGCGCACTGCAGGTGGGTGGGCAGGTGTGCGGGGGCGGGCACGATCTGGCTGCTGGTGAGTGTGCCCACCCCCACCCACAGAGCAGGCCACTAGGAGGAGCCCCTGTGCAGCTGGGTCAGGGAAGGGCACCCATCCAGCCCTCCTGAGCCCTCCTGGGCAGGTGGCCTGTGAGGGAAGACTACAGAGAAGCCGGCCCTCCTCGTTGTTCCTCCTGCCCAGGCGAGGGACAGGAAGGTGGCTCAGCTCAGGCATAGGCCAGGGGAATGGTGAGGACACTGGTCGGATGACCCGGGAGTGTGGGCTATGCGGGCGGGCCTGAGTGTCTCCAGGGAGCCGGTTCGGAGTTATGCGGCCCAACACCCTGGCTGAGCGGATGTCCCCAGGAGCCACGACCCCACAGTCCCCACCGAGGTAAGGCCCAGCAAGCCACGCCCGGTCTCCCTGCTTCTGCTCCCAGGAGATGCAGAGCCAGCCCCCGCCGCCCGAGACCCACTGTCCTCGGGTTCAGAAAAGCACGGCAGCCCCAGACGGTGCCAGGAGCTGTCACCAAAGCCCCCCGTATTGCCCGGCAGTGACAGCCAAGGGGAAAAGCACCACCCCCAGAACCTGTGTGACAAATTCAGAGCTAGCGAGTCCGAGCGTGTCACCGGGAAGTCATCTCTGAGTCCCAGCCAGGAAAGATGGGGCGGGCACTCTCCGGGGAAAGGAGATGCCTTGGGTCCCTGGCCACAGTGGGAGCTCTTTCGCTGGACTGACAGCTGCGCCTCCACCTGCACCCTCCCGCCCCCTACCCACTGCAAGCTGGTGCCTGCCACCACCTGAGCCACCAGAGCCCAGCACGCACACGGGGCCACCTGACACCGTCTTTGAAGAAAAGGGGCCTGTTGGTCTGCACCCCCACAAAGGCCTGCCCCCTCTCCGCTCCCCACCCCCACCCACTTGCCAGCTGCATGGTGGAGGCTGGAGGGCAGGGGAGGAGGGGAGGGAGGAGAGCGGGGGCCACGCCTGTGTGCACAGAGAGTGATCCCTACCTGCCTCAGGCAGGGCAAGCTCCCACCCCTGGGGGAAGGAGAGGACACGGGGGGCGGGGCAGCATGGGGCCACTGGGTGGGGACAGTGGAGGTCCGGAGCCTCCTGCCACTCAGGCCTGGGTGGGGGCCTCACAGCTCAGTGGTGTTGGTGCTGAACGGGCTGCTGGGATGGGAAAGAGCTTCCGGCCCCTGCACCAGGACTGACACCAGGGCTGGCAACTCCCATGCAAAGGGCAGAAAGCACACTCCTTGGGCTTTGTGGGCCACACAGGAGCTCTGTTGCATATTCTTCTTTCTTTCTCTGGCTTTCTCTATGTTTTGTTTGCAACCCTTCCAAGACGGAAGAGCCGGGGCGCCTGGGTGGCTCAGTCGGTTGAGCGTCGGACACGGCTTTCGGCTCAGGTCATGATCTCAGGGTCCTGGGATAGAGCCCCGTGTGGGGCTGCTCACGGGAGTCTGCTGGAGGATTCTCTCTCTCCCTCTTCCCCCCGCCCCTTCCCCCATGTGCGTGTACATGCCCGCTCTCTCAAATCACTCTTAAAAAAAGAAAGAAAAAGAAAAGGAAAAAGCCTGGAAAGTCCGATGACACAAAAACTAAAATTGTCTGCCTGACCAAACACAAGCCCCAAACCACAAAGTCAAGGGACAAGTGACAAAGTGGGGAAAAATAGAAGCAAGATGTGACTCAGGGCTCATCTCATGATTATCCAGAAAGCTTAGAAGCAGTCCACAAGGCAAAGCCCGACGACCAGGAGGTAAAGGGGGTCAAGGAGGTGAACACGGAAAACGAAAGCCAAAGGCTACTCCATCTGGTCCCATGGCCAGGATGCGCTCAGGTGCTGGGGTCCCAGGGTTGCTCCTTCTGGGGAAACGGTGGCCAGTGACTGGCCTCGCACTCGCCTGCCACTCGACTAGACAACAGGCCAGCATGGAAGCCACAACCAATCACCGCAAACCGGCCACAGTGGGTGGGCGGTGGTGCAGGGCATGGCAGGTCTGCGCAGCATCAGCCAGGAGCTGGGAGACCACCCGGTGAAGAAAGGCAGCGCTTCCCACCAGCTAGAGGCCGACCGCACGCACAGACAACCCTCAGGGCCGTTCTTGGGCAGACAGCCCCTGTGTCCCACGCTCCCCTGCCCCCGCCTCCACGCTCTGGATCTCGGGGCCCATGTTCCTTTTCCATCCCCAAGCCCAGCATTCGGGTCTTTCCTCTGCCTCATCAGAGAGTTCTTTCCATCCCCACTCCAGGCACGGATCGATCTCCGCCCCTCTCTCTTACGACCAGGCGTTACCAGCCCCACCTGGGAATTCCCGAGCACCTGGACAAAGCCGACACCTTTCTCCCACCTGGGCATGGACGGTGCCCTCCAGCCCACCTGGGCAGGAAAGGGTGACTGCCACTCACGGGAAGTCCGGATCCCTCTCGAGGCTAGCATCCTCCTGGCATTTGCCAGACCTGTGGGGACCCTGCAGGAGCCAGCCCCAGGGAGGGCAGGGAGCACACAAACACACACACCTAGGAGTCTCAGGCCTCCAGGGCCCTGCTTCTCCGGCCGCGGCAGAGGGAGGGGTCTCAGACCAGCAGCAGCACCAGCCAGGAGCTTGTTGAGGCACCCATTCTCAGGCCCCACCTCAGATCTGCAAGATCAGAGACTCTGGGGTGGAGCCCAGTGACCTGACTTTGAACAAGCCCTCCAGGTGTTCCCAGGCAGCCCTCAGTGTGAGAACCACCAGGCGTTCCCAGGCAGCCCTCCAGCGTGAGAACCACAGGGATGGATGGTTCCTGATGGCACCCACTTCATAGAGAAGCCACGAGCTTTCTCTGCCAGGCTCCGAGACTGCCTCCCCAGGTGAGAGGCAGGCAGGCACAGCTGATGGTCCCAACCACAGGTGGTCCTGGAACACGGTGTGCTTGAGCAGGATTCCCTCTCAAGGGGCCGCACCTGTGAGTGACACGGGGAAGATTTTGTTACTTTTCTACTGTCCGCCCCAGAAGTGTGGACAGATACCTCTGCAGGCACACCACGTTCCCTTCCGGGTGCTGGCCCCAGCTCTGCCCACGTTTTCCTGGATACTAGCGCGTGTGTGTGTGTGTGTGTGTGTGTGTGTGTGTGTGTGCGCTCCGTGGTGCTGGGATTTTGGGATCTATGCTTTACAGAGAACCGTCCCAGACACGCTCAGGGCGCTGGAACACACAGTGGGCCGGGCAGGAGTAGGGGGGTGGGGCCACAGTCTGGGCCCTGGGAGGTGGGAAGTGCCCAGGAGCGCACAGCAAGGCTGCTCTCAGAGGCCAAGACTGGAGGACTGGAGACAGGTGACCGGGCCCTTTGTCATCCCGGTGGGATCGCCGCCCACCCTGCCAGCCCCCCCGTCACTAGGCCCTGGGAGTATACACTGTCCCTGGCCATCTAGGGGCCAAACACCCTCAGGACGGCATGGCGGGGCCTGCGGGGCAGCGGGAGAGAAGCCCGACGAAGCCGCCCCTCCCTCCCCGGCCCCGCCACGGCCTCCCGGGGCCTGGACTCGATAGGAGCTCCTCCCGGCCTCTCCGCGTGAGAATGGGTAGGCCCCCAGGTCTCGGGAAACGGGGCCTCTGGCCGGGTCCCGGACCCGGAGGGGCGGAGGGCAGGCGCAGGGATGGGGGCGGTGTCGAGAAGGAGGGGCCGTCGTCCGGGCGTGTTGGGCCCGCCCTGACCGCCTCGGGTCGGTCTTCTCGCGTCCCTCAGCGCGCCCACCGGAAGCCCCCGCCCGCATGTGGCGGGGCACCGCCTTCCTGTCCCCTTCCGGCTAGCTTCGCCAATGACCAAGCTCGGCTCCTCACGGACCCGCCCCAGGCCGCCTGAGGAAGCCCAGCCCCTGTGGCCTGACGGACACTTCCTCTGCCCTATCAAAACAAGCCGGTCGCCTACGCGCCCCTCTCCGCTCAGCTCCCACGGGCTTCTTGCTAGGAGGCGGGCCCTGGGACTGCCGGACGCCTAGACTGACGTCCGGCGAGTGGAGGAGAGTAGGGACTCTCTGTGCAGAGTCGGCAAGCCGTCCTGTCTGTCCACGCCAAGCCCTGCTTGTGTGCTTTTGCTTTGAACTTGTATCTTGAAGTAAAGAAAGTCACGGGAAGTGACAGACGCCAGGGCGCCTGCCGCAGTTCCTAGGGCCAGCATGTTGCACGTCTGGTCAGTGCACACCAGAAATGGCATCGGTGCCATCCGAGAGCTGCTCCGTGTGAGTTGCATCCGTGTGTGCGTGCGTGCGCGCGCACAGCTCTCAGTTTCATCACGCGTGTAGATTCGTGACTCCCACGGGCGTCCGTGTCCAGTCGATTCCCTCACAAGGACCCCTCCTGTTGACCTCACATAACCACAGCCTCCTCCCATCCCCTCAGCCCACGGCAACCAATCTTCATTCTCGTCTAGAATTTTGTCATTTGAACGCTGTTGGGTAAATGGGACCATGCAGTATGCGGTAGGTATCAGTAACCTGGGATGGGCTCCCGGTCCCGCCCCGGCCCTCACTTAATGCCCTTGCAGTCCATCCACATTGCTGCGTGTATCCATCGTTAGTTCTTCCTTGGTGTTGCTAGCTGCAGTCCTTGGTGTAGCTCAACCAGTCGCCCAAGCATTCACCTACTGAAGGACGCCTTGCTTGTTTCCAGTTTCAGGCTTCTACAAATACCCCTGCTACAGGACCATTCACGTACAGGTTTTAAATTGTGTTCCTAAGTTTCTGTTTCTTTGGCATGAATGCCCAAGGACATTCGATGGGTCCTGTGCAGATGGGTGTAGCTTTAAAGATTTTATCTCATTTAAGGAATCTCTGCACCCAAGGTGGGGCTTGAACTCACAATCACGAGATCAAGAGTCCCATGCTCTTGAGACTGAGCCAGCCAGGCGCCCCTGGATGCTTTGCTCTTGAAAGCAACTGCGAATTGCCTTCCACGGTGGCTCCACCATTTTCCACTACCCCCTGCATATTTTTACACGTAATTGAAAACTTTTACAAAGCAACATTATTTTAAGCCATTGTTAACAATTTTGTTTCTCTCTTCTGACTATATTCTTCTAATGCAATCCTTGACGTAGTTATTCACACAGTTTTACACCCTATACATTTATTTTGTTGTATTTATGTATTTTTCCACCCGTGCGTTTCATTGTGATGTTCTTTTCCTTAGCAGTAGGTCTTTGAAAACCATGTCAGTAAACAAATGTCAGCTCATTTCTTCTCTGGCCACGTGGTATCGATAGCAGACATGTACCATAATTCACATACGAATCCCCAACTGATGGACTTTCACCTTTTCTCTTCTCACGCTCTCTCTCTGCAATTCATCTTGGCGCTGCAACTTCCCACTGTGAGCGTGTGTCAGTCTCCTCTAGGATAACTACCTCTAAGTGGAAGGTCAAAACCGACGGGCATTTAAAATGTTAATAGACACTAAGTAATTGCCTCCCCCAAAGACCTACACTAGGTTAGTTCTTTGTTATGTTATGTTGCAAATATTTTCCCTCAGTATGTCTTTTTGTCTTGAAGAGGGAGGCTTGTTGGTTTGGGCCGTCAGAGTCGCACATTTTTTTCAAAGGGTTTTCTTCTTACGTGATCTCTCACCACAACGTGGGGCTCAACTCACACCCGAGATCAACAGTCGCAGGCTCCACCAACCCGAGCCGGCTAGGCGTCGTGAAGTTAGATATTTTTATATAAGCAAATGTTTTAAACTCTCAATTGATGATTTCTGAGTTGTGTATCTTGGGCACAAAGGCCTCGTTCCCGTGTGTGAGGACAGTGAGGAGACTTGGGGCAGAAATTTTGTAGTCCCTGGGGGCGCCTGGGTGGCGCAGTCCTTAGCGTCTGCCTTCGGCTCAGGGCGTGATCCTGGTGCTCTGGGATCGAGCCCCACTCAGGCTCCTCTGGGATCAAGCACCACATCAGGCTCCTCAGCTAGGAGCCTGCTTCTTCCTCTCCCACTCCCCCTGCTTGTGTTCCCTCTCTCGCTGGCTGTCTCTCTCTGTCAAATAAATAAATAAAATCTTAAAAAAAAAAAAAAGAATTTTGAGTCCCTGTTGCCAATTCCTCCGTTACCCAGGCTGGCGGGTTAACCCGCTGGTCCAATCCCTGTAGCCCTGGACAGTTGGCCACAGGATCCAGTGCAGCCTGGCCAGGTCTGGGGGTGGGGGGAGGGTGGGGTTGGGGGCGGTGCCACTCTGACACCCAACTGCTGCCGTCCAGGGATGCCAGTCCAGTTTGAGAGCAAGACAAGGAAATATGGAACGAGAAAAGGTTAGTTACGCTGTTTAAATGCATAGGGGGCCTGCAGGTAAGCAGGAGAAATCCCCAAGGAAGCAGAGCAAATGAAAACAGAGGAGGGAGAGGGCCGGCAGGGACTGTGTGGAGGAGCTGCTGGGTTGGGTTTCCAGGGTGCGGTGCGAGGAGGGAGTAAGGGCTTTCAGAAGGTGAGAGGGGCAGAACTGAGATCCCGCCTAAAACCAGTGTTCTTGAAGGGTCACCTCGAGGGGGCAAAGGAAGGGACAGGGATATAAAAGTAGGGTCTGAGTGAGGCGGGAAGAACCCTCCCACTCCAGTCCTAGTATCCATGAACAGGGGCTGCCTTCTCCTGGCTGCAAGCTGAGGGGCTTCAGCGAATCCCTGGCTGAGAGGAACTGCCCCCTCTCCCCCTCGTGGTAGTACTTCCGGGCTCCTGACAGAGCAAACCCACCCTGCCTGGAAGAGGATTCTCACCCCAGGCTTCCCTCATTCAGGACTCCCGGGGGCCCAGCTGAAGATGGGTCCGCGATCTCCAGTTGAAAGCGGTGCCACCCTCTGACAATCAGCAGGTCTGTCAAAGACAGGACTGGCCTACAGCATTCCCAGGGTGTAACTCTCAAAGGCGAGAACAGAAACTTTGGTAATGGCTGTGAGTGTTTGTTTGCGCGTGCCTAGACTCCTCCATCCCATCTTCCGGCAGCCCTCGCAGCCCTTGGTGGCTGTTGGCGGTGTTAGCCCCATTGTCCAGATGAGGAAATGAGGAAAACACCACAAATGGGTTGGCGGCTTCTTCTGAATCACTAGCTAGCAATTGGCTGAGGCATGGGGCTTCAAGCCTGACCCCTTTTGTGGGCTGTGCTCTCAGTCTGGCTCGCTCCCTCACTTGGAGCTTCCTGGGGCCCGTGTGGTGGCACAGCAGTATGTCCTGAGGCATGAGCGAGTGAGCCCAGGTGAATCTCCCCAGGCGGGCCTTGGGCCAGCACAGAAGAAAAAGGGAGGAGCTGAGAAGAGAACGCCTTCTGCTCTTGCGCTTCATGGTGCCAGGAGCAGGCGGCGGGGGGGGGAGAAACACATCAAAACAGGGACTGGCATTACCTTTGAATTCTCATGAGATCAGAGAGCAGTGCTCACAGATATTTACACATTGTTTGCATTATTGAGACAGACAGCTACTCCGACTCCCCAGATCTTCGGTAGCCTCTGAGATACAACAGAAAGACACAGGAGAAAGCATCAAGAAGATAAGAATCATGTGAAAGGCTCAGGCACAGCGCACCTGGGCACATCTGGCCTTGTCTCGGGGTTGTGAGTTCGAGCCCCGCGTTGGCTGTAGAGCTTCCTTTAAAAACAAGAAAAGCAGGGGCGCCTGGGTGGCTCAGTCGGTTAAGCGTCTGCCTTCAGCTCAGGTCATGATCCCGGACTCCCAGGATGGAGTCCCGCATGGGGCTCCCGGCTCAGCGGGGAGTCTGCTTCTCCCTCTCACCCTTCCGCCTCTCGTGCTTTCTCTCTCATACTCTCTCTCTCAAATAAATCAATACAACCTTTTAAAAAAAATCATAATAATAAAATAAAAACAAGAAAAGCGTCCGGGCAGATTTGAAAACTAACTTTAGAAGTAAAAAGACACTGTCATTGAAATAAAAATCCCAACAGATGGATTAAACCACAGATAGGTGCCGCTGAAGAAAGCATTAGCGACCTGGAAGATGGTGCCTGAGAGATTATCTCCTGTCCTGTTTCCCCTCTTGGTGGATAATGCGGCTTCCTCCTTCCCTGAGAAATTGCAGCAGCCCCTCCTCAGAGGTCCAGGCTCTGGCTCTTCAAGGCCCCCTCATCCTGGCTTCCAGGCTCCTGGTGACGCCAACCTCTTCCCCTGTTCCCCTTGTTCTAGGGGCAGCAGCTTCCTCCTGTATTACCTCTGTGACTCCAGTCGTCCAATCCCTGAGTGACCGACTGCTCATATTCAATTACGTCTGTTGAAAAACTTTGTTTCTTGTATTCTAACTCATGCCCAACTGATACAGGATTGGAACTGGGAGCGGTCCCAGACGAACCCAAAAAGAAGATGGAATGTGGGGACCGGTCTGGTCATGCCCTTGGGCTGGAGTGCAGGGCTCAGCTCCTCGCCAACGGGAAGGGGGACCGGAGGCACCCGTGGCCGGCAGGGACCTAGTAATTCGTCAGGCCCTTACCTGCGGCGGTTACCCGGGGTGAGGGGCCAACCGCAGCAAGCACCTCGGGGAGGCGGAGCAGCTGCTGCCCTGGACTGTCAAGGCGGTAAGGATGGCTACAAAGACTGTGGTGTGGGACCATTCCTGATGCACCTGAGAGTGCACAGAGAAAAAGGGACAAGTTCAGGTTCCTTACCTCTCAGGTCAAGTCACCGTATGACAACCAGAGAACTTCCATGACAGCCCTAAAAATTCTCTTACTTCCTCTACCTGCGAGGGTTGACAGGGCTGAAAATCAAACACAAGGTTTAGTTGTGCAGGTTACAGAATCCCAAAGTCAGCTGAATTCCCAGGCTGTGTTTCTCATGTGAAAGGTAGGGCACTGGTTGGAGGAGTGGGACCCTGAAGCCTGGAACTGGGACATCTGGTTGGCCTCAGGTGAAGCTGAGAATGGGGGTGCCATCAGTCTCTCTGTGCCTCATTTGTGGGTGGAAGTAGCTGCTTTCCTGTGTCTACAGGACTCGCATTTGTGTGCTAGACTATGTGTGATTACCTCATCTGGGGTAGGTGTCTTGCAAGGAAACTCATGTTGTGTTTGAGACCCTGTGCAATAGCCCCTTTGCCATTCAGCCCATAACTAGGGCACAATCACAGAATGGCCCATTAGGACAAAGTCTGAACCATGAGGAAATAGCCCACACGTCAGTAAAAATCCCCAGATTTAACTGGTATCCAACAAATGAATCCTATTTGAATATTATGGTAATGGATTCTCGGGCTGTTAGACTAAGGAGGTATATGGAGACACTCAGTGGTGCTGAAGTCACTGACTGAGGTGTAATTAGTAGAAGTTACAGATGAAATCTGGTACTACATATGGTGGTGGGAAATCTAGCACTACACTTTATAGGTTGACTGAAACTTGGACTAATGGTGTCCTTTATTTGATGTGTTTCAAAGCCGGGACTGTCTTGGTATGAGGAAGAGAAGGGAATCCGAAGTGTTGGGGGGGAACCCAGTGTTAGGGCGAGAGGAATTTGAGGTTAGATTCATCACAGTCGATCTGAGCACCCTACCACTATGTTCCACGGAATGCCCGGAAGCAGTTCTTTTTAGTGAAGCTTTGAGAGAATCTTTAGAGTGGGAACACTTACATCTTTGAAAAGCTCTGAAAAGATTGCCATGGGGGTGCCTGGTCGGTTCAGTCGGTAAAGCATGAGACTCTTGATCCCTGGGTCATGAGTTCAAGTCCCATGTTGGGTGTGGAGCCTACTTCCAAAAAAATCACCATGAATGAATTAAGCAGGCAGAGAGCTACAGCACGCTTGATATATTTAACTCTAAATGCTCTAGGTACGGGAAAAATATAACCTGACTTTCGTTGCTCCAGTGGAATCACAGGCCCTCACCCAGTTTCCAGAACCAGAGTCCCTGGATGGATGGGGAGCTGGGTGCCCTGGATAATACTCTGCACCATTGCTGTTAAGTGGAAACCACAAAGGGACCTGCAGGCACTTACTCAAGTGACAGGTGGTCCTGGAGAAGAACAAGTGTGCTTGAGCAGGATTCCCTCCTCGATAGGCCACACTTATCAAGTGACATGGGAAAGACTTTGTTACCTTTCTTCTATCCCCACCACCAGAAGTGTGGACTCTTCCGGCGGTTACTGAGATCGCTGGTAACTCAAACACTAATTCTGCCCATCTTTCTGAATACTGTTCTTGGTGGTGGGCGATTTATTGCGAACCATTTCAGAGGCACACTCTCCAGGCGCTGGCACGCAGTGGGAGGGGAAAAGAGTATGTGTGGCAGGGCCAACAATCTGGGTCCTGGGAGGGTGGAAGCGCCCAGGAGCGCCCAGGAAGGCCGCTCTCAGAGGCTAGGGGTGGGGCGCAACCAGGGAAGGAACGACAGCATTCCTTTGCCATCCTGGGTGGGTCGCCGCCCTCCCTCTCGAAGACACCCTGGGGAGCATAATGTCTCTTATCTCTGCCAGATCAGGGTGGGCGGGGCGGGAGTTAAGGTGCACACGGGGTCTCTCGGGCCCCGGATCATGGGGGGGGGAGGCTTCTCTTGGCCTTTCTCTCGCGAGAGGGCGCAACCCCGCCCCGTGTCTCCAGTGACCGGGGGATAAGCGCGTAGTTCGCAGCAAAGCCAGGTCCGGACTCTTCGGTTAGGGCGGGGGAGACCTGGGCGGGGTAAGCCTGCCGCTCCGCCGACAAAAGAACGCGGACCGAGACTCCAGCATGGCGTGTGCGTGGAGCCCTGGAGCCCAGAGGGAGGCTCACAGGGCTGGTCTCAGCCTCGTGACCTCCAGGAACACGCACGCAGCCACCGTAAGCCCCACTCGAGGGTACTTTCCTTCTTTCAATTCCAGGAATATATGTCTTTCATAGTTATGGCAAAGCCTCGGGCAAGAGCTGTACACCCAAGATGGCCAGCCGGAAACAGGTTTCTCCTGCCGATGTGGCGAGGCCAGATTGGCCAACTGGCTGCCCATATGCTAACGCTCAGTATGCCCCTGTTCTACGCCTGTGCGGAGTCCACGCCAGTACGCAGGCGCAGAACGCCGCTGCGTCTATGGTCCGGGAAGTGTGACAGAGCGTCCATCCTCTGTGGCCAGGACTCTATGGTACCTATACGCGAAGATAGTCCGCCTATATAAAGCATGCGCAGGCGTGGGAGCGCCTCTTTTCCTTCGGCGCGGTGAGTAGTGGAGGTGCTAGATCTATGCGGTGGCCTTGTTGATTCTCTGGCCTAGATTAAGGCCTGTCCTCATCTTCTGTCCGACTTTGTTTCGTTGTAGCCACTGAAGATCCTGGTGTCGCCATGGGCCGCCGCCCCGCCCGGTGGTGAGTGCCGAATCCGTGCAATTTGGCAGCTGTGAAAAAGGAGGGAGAACTGTATTTCGCCACTAAAAGCAACCGTGGGGTGGGGCCTCTAGTGCAATTTTTCCGTACTGGGAACAGACTCCACATTTTTCCCAATACCTTCCGGGTCGCTTGGGGGGGGGGG
>NW_024423319.1:1390582-1449370 GCF_017311325.1 Ursus maritimus | reverse complement strand
TGGGCGGGGCGGGAGTTAAGGTGCACACGGGGTCTCTCGGGCCCCGGATCATGGGGGGGGGAGGCTTCTCTTGGCCTTTCTCTCGCGAGAGGGCGCAACCCCGCCCCGTGTCTCCAGTGACCGGGGGATAAGCGCGTAGTTCGCAGCAAAGCCAGGTCCGGACTCTTCGGTTAGGGCGGGGGAGACCTGGGCGGGGTAAGCCTGCCGCTCCGCCGACAAAAGAACGCGGACCGAGACTCCAGCATGGCGTGTGCGTGGAGCCCTGGAGCCCAGAGGGAGGCTCACAGGGCTGGTCTCAGCCTCGTGACCTCCAGGAACACGCACGCAGCCACCGTAAGCCCCACTCGAGGGTACTTTCCTTCTTTCAATTCCAGGAATATATGTCTTTCATAGTTATGGCAAAGCCTCGGGCAAGAGCTGTACACCCAAGATGGCCAGCCGGAAACAGGTTTCTCCTGCCGATGTGGCGAGGCCAGATTGGCCAACTGGCTGCCCATATGCTAACGCTCAGTATGCCCCTGTTCTACGCCTGTGCGGAGTCCACGCCAGTACGCAGGCGCAGAACGCCGCTGCGTCTATGGTCCGGGAAGTGTGACAGAGCGTCCATCCTCTGTGGCCAGGACTCTATGGTACCTATACGCGAAGATAGTCCGCCTATATAAAGCATGCGCAGGCGTGGGAGCGCCTCTTTTCCTTCGGCGCGGTGAGTAGTGGAGGTGCTAGATCTATGCGGTGGCCTTGTTGATTCTCTGGCCTAGATTAAGGCCTGTCCTCATCTTCTGTCCGACTTTGTTTCGTTGTAGCCACTGAAGATCCTGGTGTCGCCATGGGCCGCCGCCCCGCCCGGTGGTGAGTGCCGAATCCGTGCAATTTGGCAGCTGTGAAAAAGGAGGGAGAACTGTATTTCGCCACTAAAAGCAACCGTGGGGTGGGGCCTCTAGTGCAATTTTTCCGTACTGGGAACAGACTCCACATTTTTCCCAATACCTTCCGGGTCGCTTGGGGGGGGGGGTCTTCGTTTATACTGTTTCTTTAAAAGTTAATGCCGCTCTCTAGCGCTTCCTCTATTTTGTTGGGATGGCGGAATTACCCTGGATTATATATGCTCCGTCACTTTCGGGTTGGAAGCGATGCCTGCCTTCCTTCCCTCCTGTCTTGGAAATTCGCCACCTTTTTAGGCTCCATACCCTTTCAGGGCCTTTGTGTGCTCTCCGGGTCTTATTTCCGGGCGACATGCCCGTGCCTTCTCGGACGCCAAGAGCCGTCCCGAAAAGCGGGCTCAGCCGCCTCGAGTGCCCTGCAGGGGGCGTCAGTATCTCTTCACACGTGGTCCGGAGGCCGATTTAATGCCATGTGCCCAAAAGTTGGTGGATGGCATGAACTGAGTTTGCAGTGCCTTGAAGTGAGAGGGTTTTTTTAAACTGGAAGAGCCCTTTTGGACCTGTTGACCTTAGGTGAAGTATGAAACTATAAGTGATCAAGTGAGATTTTTTGCTTTTATGTTCTTAGCATGGGTGTCCTCTAGCTTCTGACCACCTTGTTTTGACCATGTCTTGCTTAGAGCCAGTTTCGAGGGGTAGAGACAGCTGGAGATTGACACGTTGTTGTCTACCATTCTCAGCCGTCCTTTGGTCTTAAGAGAGCCCTCAATGTTTTATTGTTGGGTTCACTTGTGAACTGTAAATTTGGGTTCCCCCCTTCTCCGCAGTTACCGGTATTGTAAGAACAAGCCGTATCCAAAGTCTCGCTTCTGCAGAGGTGTCCCTGGTAAGTAGTGGGAGAGTTCCCAAACTGGTTTGGCTGCACTGACTCAGTTGCCTGCGGCACCCCCCCCACAGACACCCCAATTCTTTCCAGATGCCAAGATCCGCATCTTTGACCTGGGGCGGAAGAAGGCAAAAGTGGATGAGTTCCCTCTATGTGGCCACATGGTGTCAGATGAATATGAGCAGCTCTCCTCTGAAGGTGAGGCAGGATTCCCTGTTACTCATTCCATCCCTTCTGACTGCCCCCTCCACCACCAGACCCAGAACAAACTGCCTTGGATATATCAGTTAATCATGAGTATCCGATGGTGAGCCTTTGTCAATATAGTCAATACAGATGTACTGTGAGAGCCAGGGAGGGTATGGTAAATGCTTCTGTGCTGTCTTGTCTCACTCTGCTGCCTCCCCGCCCCCCGTTGCCAACCTAGCCCTGGAGGCTGCCCGTATTTGTGCCAACAAGTACATGGTGAAAAGCTGTGGCAAAGATGGTTTTCACATCCGAGTGCGGCTCCATCCCTTCCATGTCATCCGTATCAACAAGATGTTGTCCTGTGCTGGAGCTGACAGGTGAGCTGGGTCCTGGGTCTCTGCCTCTTCAGGTGTTTTCCCATAACTTGAGACCCTTGTTTGCCTTGACTTTTTTCATCAGGGCAGAGAGATGGCCTCACAATGCAGAATTCAACCATCTGTAATAAAGCCAGGTTAAAGGCTACCAGATGTATTTTAACGAACCATTTTCCCCTCATACCACCGCACAGAATTGACTTGCAGAAACAAACATAAAAAGCATTGTGACTAAGACAGCCTCTTGCTGACAGGTGGAGGGAGGTGCTTCTGAGGGAGGAGCTTTAGTCTGGATGACAGCCATCTGCCAGCAAGCAGGTAGCTGAAGCAGTCTCAGGTTGCAGGGCTTTCAGATGAGCCCAGCAATACCTTGTAGGGACTGCCTAGTCTGTTTTTGAGTTTTCTGTTCTCTGCAGCCAATTAAGCCGACTGTCCTCTTTCTCCATGGGGGCCCAGTGTGCAATGGCTGCAAACAGTAGCCTCCTTGGTAGTGTATGCAGCCTGTTGATGTATGGGTTGCCCTAAGGGACCTTGGAGACACCCCTTTCCAGTAGACATTGAGGTCTGACCTCATGCTATCTCCAATCTAGGCTGCAGACAGGTATGCGGGGTGCCTTTGGAAAGCCCCAGGGCACAGTAGCCAGGGTCCACATTGGCCAAGTCATCATGTCCATCCGTACCAAGCTGCAGAACAAGGAGCATGTGATTGAGGCCCTACGCAGGGCCAAGTTCAAGTTCCCTGGCCGCCAGAAGGTGAGTCGTGCTGAAACCACTGTCCTGCCTTTGCTTTCCCCAGCGTCCAGGCTTCCTGTTGACATTTTCTTCATCTCTTTCTAGATCCACATTTCCAAGAAGTGGGGCTTTACTAAGTTTAATGCAGACGAATTTGAAGACATGGTGGCTGAAAAACGGCTTATCCCAGATGGCTGTGGAGTCAAATACATCCCTAATCGTGGCCCCTTGGACAAATGGAGGGCTCTGCACTCATGAGAACCTCAGCACTGCCCCCTCCCTATTCATGCCCACCAATAAATCCTACTTCCTGTCTGTCTTTGCATCTGGATTCATGGAGTTGGGGGGTGCTCTTTGGAAACTCGTCACTGTCCTTTGAGAAGGCGGCAGCTGATAAGCTGGCCAGGACCAGCATCCTTTCGGTTGTCTAGCTGGGACATTGACTTGGACCTTCCTAGATCAGAAGTTGAGTTCAAAATTTTGCTTTGCAAGTTCAGTCTGTGATGAATCCATAGGCATTGAGTGCTGCTTTAGTGAAGTGCCCTGCCCCAGTCACGAAAAAGGGCTTGTGGCCTAAGGGCTTATTGTGGCTGCTGTGGAAGCTCTCCTGAGGATCCCAGACCAGCAGCGTAACTGGAAATGGGAGAAGTGAGACTAGGCATGGTTCCAGCCATGTTTTAACCAGCCCTCTAGGAGATGGATCCTCCCGTTAACCCTTGAATACTTCAAGGTTGTAAGGCAGCACTCAGACTACGCACCACCTTTCTGGGGCCTCCTTTTCATGTCCTTGACCACTCTGGCCAGTGTCCCTCCCGACTTAACCCCCCCCCACCTGAAATGGCCCATAGGCAAAAAGACCTTTGGCAAGCACTGCGCAGATCCCCTTAGTCTGGGGATTCTGGCATGCTGTCTGGCACCTCGGTTGCGTGCCAGGGTTACAGGAGTAGCATTAGGCTCAGTATCCTAGGGCAGCAAAAACAAGCCCTGGGTGTCTCCACTAGGCCTAATGGCCTGTGGCTCTCCACCCAGAAGAGGGTCCTAAAGAGATCTGGTTCCAGAGTTGGGCGCAGAGGTTGCAGTGCCCCTCTGCTGTTTCCCCAGACAGCTGTGTGCTGCATTTAATCCCTGTGGCCCCGAGAGTCCACTGGCCGCCTGTAATTACTAGCAGCCATTTCTAAGGTTTAAAATTAGCTTTATTTTCGACCTTGAGATGATTCTAAACCGTAAATACTTGAGTGCTGAAATGGCCTGGATATCCTGCTAGCCGGTTTTACTGAGCTCTGTCCTCTGGAAAATGAAACTGGGGAAGGGTTCTATGATACCCACACACAGCAGAATCACTGTTAACATTTTGCTAAGTATCCTATCCTGTAGTCTCTACCTGCACGACCGCTTATCCACGCAGTTGCTATTAGTTACATAAGCTGTACATCTATTTTCTGTATGCACCTGTAGCCTTGGTAACCAGTCTGAGCCACGCCTTGTACACATGCCAGCCAGTGTGGACTGCCGGTACCCTGGATTGGGGGAGGCTGGAGGCTGGGCTGCACGGTGTTTGGGAACATGGGCCCGACAGGCAGCAGGCCTGTTTGCAGCTATTTTCATTTATTCGATTACAAGGAGCTTAAACATTTTCTGTTCACTAGTTACTATTTGTATGTGTGAACTGCTTATCGATCCTTGTATCTGCTAGAATCTTAATATTGATTCATATAGTTCCTGTGTGCAATAAAAATGGCCCTGTGGCACATCAGCTCCACATACGCAGTATCCCTGCAATTTAGCTTTTTTGTTCTCGGTATGTAAGTTTCCTTTTTGTCATAATAAAATCTTTTGGTCTGTTGTGATTCCCTTTTCTAAGTCCTGCAGTTGAGCCAAAATCACCTGAGCCCCCTTTTCTCCTCCCCCAGCCCTGGAGCCTGCTCTATCCCCACTCCTGACGTTAGCTGGGGGCAGAGTGGCATGGGTCTAGCCTCAGGGCCCCCGCCGCCTTCTACATTCTAATGCCAGGAAGGGGCCCCACCAAAGAACACAAGCCAAATCAAAGAAAAGGCAGATGGAGAAGGGTTGCAGTCCAGCACGGCAGAGCTATAATCAGATGGAGGAGGGCTGCAGTTGAAGCCCCGCAGGAGTCTCTCCAGCCCCAGAGCAGTCCGGGAGCACACAGGAGAGACCAGGATCTGAGTCCTGAAGGCAGCACAGTCCTCACGTCTGTGGGCAGCAGGCTCCAGGCTGGTTCAGGCCAGCAGGCCCAGCTGGGGCAGCAGGAGTAGCAGCAGCAGCAACAGAGCAGCCAGGCCAAGAGGCTGGACCCTGGGTGCCACCCGGTTCAGCTCTACTTCCACAGGGTAGTGGTCGCTGATGTTGAGGGCCTGGACGTACGCAGTGGGAGAGAGCATCAGTGTCGGGGCTGAGGGGCTTGCCCGTGAACCCGTGCCTGCCTCACCCCTTTACCTCCTCCTCGGTGAGCTGGAAGCTCCTGGGGAAGTTAAAGGCAGCTGCGGAGTGCAACCGACTCTGGCAGCGCTCCCCGTGCAGCACAATGCGGTCATAAGCACAGTGGGTGCTGGCCCGAACTGTGGTGTCCTCCTCATCGGCAATCACCCAGTGGAAGCCTGCCTGAGTTCGCAGCAGCAGCTCACCTAGGCGCTTTTTGGTCAGTGAGGCACAGTCAGCATTGAAGTCCCCAAGCAGGATCATGTCCTGGAGAGGGGGGCAGCAGTCAGACCTGGCCACCCAGCCCTCCTGTCTCCAGCCCCCCTGTGTGATCTGCCCAGCCCTACCTTAGTCTGCCAGCGCTGGGAGACATCCAGAAACACGTCGTACAGGGCATTCAGTTCTTGCTCTACAGCCTTCGGAGTGGTGTGCAGTGGGACCAGCACCAAGCTGGGAAGGACTACAAGGCCCCAGGGATGGAGGACTCCCACCCACTCCTGGGCATTCCCCACCCAGCCTCTTCCCAGTAACCAAGCCCTCAGTACAGCCAGCCAGACCCTCCTTCCTGCTCCCACATAGCAGAGCCACCCTTCTTCCCTTCCTACCCTTGCTGGGAAAAGTGAACTGGGCCACAAACGGCTCCCGGGCAAATAGATCATCCTTGTCCTCGTACATGTAGGAATCCAGGACCTGCGTCTTGTGTGACCTGGGGGATGAAGGGACGAAAAGCAGTGGCCCCACATCACTGATTCTGGTTTGCTAGTGCTGGCACTCAGCGAGGGGCCCTCCACTACCAGCCCCGTTTCATGTGACTGCAGCTTTCCTAGCTGCTTTTCTAGAATTTGTTTTTATTGAGATATAATTCACATACCATGGAATTCGCCTGTTTAAAATGCACAATTTGCTGGTGGTTAGTACATTCACAGGGTTGTGAAACCATCGCCACATTCAGTTTGGGAACATTCTTAACGGCCCGAAAAAGAAACCTGGTACCCATGAGCAGTGGCTCCCCCTTGCCCTCCTCCCCCACCCCTGGCAGCCACTGATGTGTCTCCTCTCTGTCGATTTGCCTGTTCTGGACACTTTGTGTGGATGGAATCAAAAGAACATGTGGTCTTTTGTGTCTGGCTCCTTCCCCTCAGCACGGGTTTTCAAGGTCCATCCACACAGCAGCATGGCTCCAAGCTTCTTCATTCCTTCCTGTGGCCAGGTAACATTCCAGTGTATAAAGAGACCACCTTTTGTTCATCTGGTCAGCAGCTGGTGCACACTTGGATTGGTATTTCCAATTTGGGGCTGTTATGAGCATTCCCATGTGGATGTGTTCTGGACCCCACCTTGTTATTTTGGAGTGAATTCTAGACATATGATTTCATCTGTATAAATAGGTCTTATCTGACCACCCCCCTTGCCCTCTCCATCCTGACCCCAGAGGGCTCCCCTGCCCCAGGCTGTCCTAAGGGCTTAGGGCTGTCTCTGCAAACTGGGTCTGCCCAAGTCCCACAAAAAGCCCCTGTTGTTGAGTCTCTTCCCAGAAGCTTCGGCCAGGCCACTCCCAAAGAGGAGGCCAGCCTTGCCCTGAGCCCCTGCAGTGGCTTCTACAGGTGAGAGGCAGAGGGGCCCCACATCTGTGCATGGATAACAAAGGCCTCCTGCTGTAGGGACACATGGGCATCAAAGCTGGCTAGGGTAGAGGAGAGTAAGATCCCAAAATAAAACTACTGAGGGAAAAAAAGTACAATGAAAAGATGAGGGCCACCCCAGGAGGAAGGAGCCTGTAGTTCTGGGACTACAGAGGCATCTCACACCGGGCCAAGTGCCAAGTCCAGCCTGGCCACCATCCGTGCTTACCGGTAGATGTACACGTACTTCTCCATGTATGTGCTGCGCCCCAGCGAGGGGCTGCTCAAGAAGCTGTAGGACCCGGAACCATCAAATCTGCCAGGATAGGGAAAGCCAGGGTCAGGGGCCCTGAGGGTCCGGGGCGGGAGGGGGCAGATTAGACCCACAGAGCCCTCCTCACCGATTGAGTTCTCGAAGCAGGAGGGAGATAGCACTGCCTGAGGAATCCACCACCTCCTGCAGCACCATGATGTCGCAGCGAGCCAGGATCTGCAGGACAGCAGGAGGGCTGGCCCCGTTCAGTGCCAGCGACCCCAGGAGGAAGGTGGGGTCCCTGGGGAACTAGCACTGGTGTGGCCAAGAGTGATATGGCTCTCTGGCTGAGGCCCACAGAGAGCATTGGGACCAAAAAGGAACTGGGAGAAGACTGAGTGCCACCCCAACCACATTGCTCCCATATTACAGAGGAGGAGACTGAGGCCAGTGACAGGGAAGGAATGTGCTCCGCATCTCCATACCCACACCCATGTCTCTTGATGTCCCCTCTTCTCTGGGAAATGGCCCTGGTCAGGCAGCGCCAGGAGCTTTGGGTCATGGGCATAGCTTTCGTTCAGTGATGAACCTACCCGAACAAAGGTGTCCATCACATGTTCTCTGGCTGCCTTGGAAAGCGTCAGACGCTGGGCATTGAAGGCACAGATGCGAAAGGCCTCAGCCCCACCAGGCAGGAGAAGCAGGAGCACGGCAGGGCAATGCATGGCTGTGTGGGGGTTGCTGGGACCCTCCAGAGGAATCCAGGCTGTCCCAGGGCACGGTCCTAGCTCAGCTCAGTTCTACTTCTGAAAGAACATGGCAGTGTGGGACAGAGGAAGTGATGCTCGTCCTGCTGCCTAGCACCAACCTCCCAGAACTGCCAGCATCGCAGATTCCCCACCTTTCCCCCTATGGACACCTTCCAACATGGGCACATATGGCTTGACTTCATTCTTTTTTTCTTTTAATGATTTTAAGTGGGGCACCTGGGTGGTGCAGTCAGTTGGGCGTCTGACTCTTGATTTTGGCTCAGGTCATGATCCCGGAGTCCTGGGGGATCGAGCCCTGCATCTGCGGGCTCCCTGCTCAGTGAGGAGTCTGCTTCTCCCTCTCCCTCTCCCTCCTCCCCCCTGTTCATGCTCTGTCGCTCTCTCTCAAATAAATAAATAAAATCTTTTAAAAATTTTTTATTTTTAAGTAATCTCTAAATCCAGCGTGGGGCTTGAACTCACAACCCCGAGATCAAAAGTCTCATGCTCCACTGACTGAGCCAGCCAAGATCCCCTCGACTTCATTCTTTTTAATTGTGGTAAAATACACATAGCATAGAATTTCCCATCTTACCCATTTTTAAGTGTACAGTTCAGTGGCATTAAGTACATCCACATTGTTGTGCAGCCATTACCACCACCCATTGCCAGAATTTTTCCATCTTCCCAAACTGAAACTCTGTCCCCATTAGACAGTTGTTGCCTATCCCCCTCGCCCCCAGCCCCTGGCGCCCACCGTCCTACTTTCTGCCTCTATGAATCTGACTACTCTAGGCACTTCATAGAAGAAAAATCATACAGTATCTCTTTGTGACTGGCTGATTTCACTCAGCATAATGTCCTCAAGCTTTATCTATGTTGTAGCATGTGTCAGAATTTCTGTCATTTTTTTTTAAAGATTTTATTTATTTATCTGACAGAGAGAGAGACAGCCAGCGAGAGAGGGAACACAAGCAGGGGGAGTGGGAGAGGAAGAAGCAGGCTCATAGCGGAGGAGCCTGATGTGGGGCTCGATCCCACAACGCCGGGATCACGCCCTGAGCCGAAGGCAGACGCTTAACCGCTGTGCCACCCAGGCGCCCCTAGAATTTCTGTCATTTTTGAGGCCAAATAGTATTGAACTGTATGGATAAAATATTCGACTAGATGGACAAACCCAGTTGCATTTATCCGTTCAGCTGTTGAGGGACACTTGGGCTGTTTCCACCTCTTGGCTGCTGTGAGTCATGCTGCTTGTGAACCTGAGTGCACAAATCTCTCTTCAAGTTCCTGCTTTCAGTCCTTCTGTGTGTATACCCAGAAGTGGAATTGCTGGATCTTACGGTAACGCTGGGTTTACTTTTTTGGAGCGGCCGTACTATTTTCCACAGGGCCTAAACCTTTTTGTACGTTCCCACCAACAGGTTACAAGACTTCAACCTCACAGTTAATTCCAACTTTTCAAGAACACCATCAGCAACAGCAGAATCACCTTCACACGTATCTCTCCGCTGGTGACATGCTATCTTTAAGACGAACTCCCAGCAGTGGAATTGCTGGGCTCAAGGGCGTATGCATTGAAAATGATCTCAGCCAGGCCAAATCACCCACTGCAGAGTGTGATGGGCCCCTTTCCTGCACCCCTGCCACCACGACAGCCCTTCTTGTTCATCCTACCAGCTAAAGTCCCCTCTTTCTGAGCGTCTCTTGGTTTATCTTTGTTTTAGATGCACCCAAACTTTATCCTGTCATTTGGGTTCAGCCCCTTGCTTGCTCCCTATCTGTGTCATTCTCATTTAAGCAATTTAAGTCCCTCTACTCCTGTCCGCCTGCTTTTCTCTGTCACCTTTGTAACCAAACTCAAGGGGTTCACCACTTGGGGTGCACCAAATTGAACATATCTCAAGGAAGTGTTGAAAGTGAAGAGGGTTTTAGTTCTTGTTACATGTAAGGAGACAGGGAGATGACTCTCAAAGCGCTCTCTCCCCATGAGGTTAATACAGGAAGCTTTTATCCCGCGTATGAGGGGGTGGGGGCAGGGAGCTTACATAGGCAATTTTGGTTCAATTCTGCATGCCTAGCATGTCAACATGTTAGTGCATACAACGTATGTTCAAAAAATGGTGGACAATTCCGCCTACAGGAGAAGATTTTAGTATTACAATGAGCTAAAGGTAGTTACTTTAGGACAACTCGGGGGTGGGGAGGGGAGGCTTCTGTGCTCAGCTCCAATCCAGCTCAAACTGGTTCACATAAGGCCTATCAGGCAAGACACACATACCAAGGGGCTATCAGGTGAAACACCTAGTTAGTTGGGTGTCTCATTGGCTGGAACTGTTGGTTCTGCAAAATAACCCATGTTCCTTCCCTGCTTTTGTCCCTTCCCCCCTCCCTTCTACTGATAGCTTTCAGCCCTCTTTTTTTTTAAGATTTTATTTATTTGAGGGAGGGAGGGAGAGACAGAGAAAGAGAGAGAATGAGCAGGAGGGAGAGAGAGGATCCAGAGCAGACTGCACACTGAGCACAGAGCCCCACACGGAGCTCCATTTCATGACCCTGAGATCACAACCTGAGCTGAAACCAAGAGTAGGACACTTAACCTACTGTGCCACCCAGGCGCCTTTCAGCACTCTTATTTGATTAACTTCCCACTGCATCCCAGGTAACATTTTGTCACCTCGTCCTCTGCCTTCCTCTGCCCTCCTCGCCCTCTCTTCTGTTCTCCCCTCTTTGTCATCTAGTATCTGCATCTCTTTCACAGTCCCATCTCTCCCTGGCCACCTGCTCTGTCACTCATGCTGGCTTGGGTGCCATGCCCTGGTTACTATTCTGGGATGGATGTGGACATTTGAGCAGCCCAGGGCTGTCAAGGGAAAACTTGGAGGCTCTGGGGTCAGGGGCCCGCACAAGGGCCAAGGGCAAGAAGAACCACACTGACTATTCCTGGCCTCAGCTCCAAAGCCCAGACCAGGGTCTAGAGGCCAAGCCTTGGCTCCGAGGGGCTCCCTTCCCCTCTCACCCCTCTCCTCAGGAGGGGGGGGCAACTTCCTCCCTCCCCCTGTTCAGAGGGCTCCCATACCTCCCATACCTACTCAGACCAGCTCGTATCCACGCCTGCCGCAGCTGTAAGCCGATCACAACACCTCCACAGAATCGCAGCGGCGGTCTGGGCAAGAACCCTAGGGGAGAAAAGAGGAAGAGGCTGTCTTCCCGACCCACCCGTCCGGCCAGGCCCGTCGCCCCACCCTTCCTGGCGCTGGGGCTCTGCCCCTGCAGGGCCGACCGCTGGACTCCACCTTCCGTGACCCACGTGGAAGCTGGCGCCGGCGGAGGCCTGGAGCTGTGGGCAGATGACAGACCTGTGAGTCACAGGGAGAGATGTAGCCTCAGCCTTCCCATAATGAGTAGTTGCCTGTGCCAAGGGTGCGCGGGAAGGAGGAGCCAGCGCGCAAATGCAAGCCCGGAGCTGTGCTCTCCCAGGCCCAGCCCTCAGTCCCCGACGTGGCCTGCCTGTAGGCGGCATCTGGTACAGAAGGCATGAGAGCCCGAGCTTGAGCTTGTGCCTGGCGAAGGGAAGCCCTGAGGCAAGCCCCAGGCCCCCGAGGACAAGAGCCTCCTCTCCCGTGTTCAGGCCGGTTGGCAGCGTGGCTGCACACTCCTACGCTCTCTGGAGACCCCAAGTGAGCCAGCCAGGCGCCCGTATTTCTTATTTTTGAAGCACAGTTGTATTGATTTTTAAAAATGTTTCCAGGGTCGCCTGGCTGGCTCAGTCAGTAGGGCATGTGACCCTTGAATTCAGGGTCCTGAGTTCAAGCCCCACATTGGGCATAGAGGTTACTTAAATAAAAAAGGAGGAGGAGGAGGAGAAGAAGAAGAAGAAAAATAAAGGATAGACTGCTTAGCGGATATAAGGCTTTCTTCTAGGGTGACAAACATGTTTTCGAAATAGAGGTGGTGGTTGAGAACACTGGAAATGTACTAAATGACAGAAAATACTATATTATACATAGTATCTTTATTATATGGCGTATGTTGCTACATATACATCACACATTACATGTTACATATATATACACATATTGTACAAATCTGTAATATTGTAACCGTAAAACTGTATGCAGATAATTAAGTAAAATTACATAATGTTGCATATAACATGTTATATACATAAAATATGGTATAGAATATAAAATGCTACAAAATATTACAAAACGGTTAATTCCGTTATATGAATTTTGCCTCAGTAAAAATAAAGGGGAAAAAAAAAACTAAAGTAAAAGTGCCCCGTCAGCTCCAGCTTTTAGCGGTGTCAGGTATTTGTACTGCGTAGCCCAAGTTACCTATAGAGACTTTTCTGGGGACGAATTAAGGAGACAAAAAGGACGCGCAGCCGCCAGGAGCCCAGAACCGGCTCTGCGGAGCAGCAGGGCGGGACGGGTGGGGCGGGGCCGCACAGCCCAAGGGCCCGCCCCCGCTGCCGTCAAGCGACCTGAGAGCATTTTGCGACAGGCAGCGGGAGTTGGCCGCCGTCGCTGGCTCGGTTTCCGGCGGGGGTGCGGAGCCCCTGGCAGCCGTCGCCGGCTCGTCTCGCTTCTCGTTGCGACCGCTGGCTCCTGACCCCGGTGGCGGCTCTTCTGTGGCGAGAGAGCGGGGGCCGGCCCTGCTCTGGCCTGACCTGCGAGGTGACCTTGGTCGAGTCCCCTGTCGCGCGGAGCCCGTCCCTGGCGCGGGCCTGTCAGGGACCCAGTTCTCCAGCGTTTGAGGACACAGACTTAGAGCGGCCCCACAGGCTGCCCCGTGGCAGGGGAAGCGCTGGGCCGCCTGGGGGGAGCGGGGGAGCTCGGTCTGGGTGGGGGAGATGCCCCTACATGTGAAATGGCCGTTCCCCGCCGTGCCGCCGTTCACCTGGACTCTGGCCAGCAGCGTCGTCATGGGCCTGGTGGGCACCTACAGCTGCTTCTGGACTAGTGAGTGGGCCCGAAGTCGAGGCAGAGTCGGTCACGGCTCTCCGCGCCCAGCCAGAGTTGGGATTTGGGGTTGTGGGCGTGGGTAGGGGCTAGCTTGGCTGCAGGGAGCCCTGGGACCCAGGGAGAATGAGGCCAAGACCTCTCCCCACAGTCTGTCTCTCCCTCCAGAGTACATGAACCACCTCACCGTCCACAACAAGGAGGTGCTGTACGAGCTCATCGAGAACCGAGGCCCAGCCACGCCTCTCATCACTGTCTCCAATCACCAGTCCTGCATGGATGACCCTCATCTCTGGGGTACCTAGCACCAGGGTTCTGGGCACAGGGAGGCATGGAGAGAACCGGGGAGGGGGCCAAACAAAAGCAGAACAAACTCGCTTTTCACTGGGCTCTGTACACATCCCTGGCACTCCTGTTTCTAGGGTGTCCTGCCCCAAGGATGAAAATATGATTTGTGGCTCCTTCAGTATCCTCTCAGAAAATGACTTGGCAAGGGTCTCAGAAATTTGGAGGGAGCGAGGAAGTGAGGAAACAGCTGCAGGGCAAACTCTGATGGCTGCTTTACTTTGATGCATCAGGCCTGTGGAACCCTCATTCTCTAAACTGTTGAAGGTCCCACAGAATATTGAACAAATCCGAGAACCATAGGGTATCTTGTCAAGGAAGGTCTGGGCTGGAGGCTGGGAGACCTGTATTTTGGTTCCAGGTTTGCCCCAGGCTGAGTTTGTACCCTTCAACCAGCCTCATTTGGGAGCCCACTTTGCCACCTAGAAGTTCCTGTTCTGCTGACTTCACAGGAAGTTGCTTGGCTCCAGTAACCCACATGGCTGGGTAGAGGGGTGTCCAGGGCTTTTGTTGGTGAATTCAGGAGGTTAGACTGTCGTAGAGCTCATGGGAAGCCAGTTGGTCAAATCAGAGCCTTTCAAAGCTCACCCTGGCCACAGGGCAGAGAAGGGCCTGTAGAGTGCCACAGGCAGATACCAGGAGGCCAGGAAGGCGCTTTTAGAGCCATTCAGTAACCTGGACTAGGGTGGAGGCAGTAACAATGGATGGAGAGGTGTAGAAGAATAGGCAGTGGCAAAAGATATCAGGGTGGTAGGCAGGCCAGATGTGGTGACTAATAAGATATGGGTGGGGGTGGGAGAGAGGGAGGAGCCAGGGACAACTTGGGGCCCAGCCCAAGGGACTGGAAGATGCTACTTTCAGCCATAGGGAAATGTTAGTGGTGCTGCCCTGTTCTTCATTCCCCGAAACTGGGTGACAGAAAAAGATGCTCCCTAGGGACAAGGGAAGCTGGGGCATGAAGCCTTTCCTTCTCTAGGGATCCTGAAACTCCGCCACATCTGGAACCTGAAGTTGATGCGTTGGTGAGGAGGAATGGGCCCCTCGCAGTGGGCCTGGCAGGCCTCACCCGTCTCTGCCCAGATTTGCCCTCCTCCTGCTCTGCCCAGGAGGCGGCGTCCAGCAGTACAGGCAGGGCACGGGGTGGGGTTCCACAGGCCCTCCTGTACCTCCTTTCCACATTGCTGATGATGTCAGGCCTCATGTTGGGGGGAGGGCAGGGAATTAGGGTGCAGGGGAGGCAGGGTTGACTGCATCTGTCCCTACTTCAGGACCCCTGCGGCTGCAGACATCTGCTTCACCAAAGAGCTGCACTCCCGCTTCTTCAGCTTGGGCAAGTGTGTGCCTGTGTGCCGAGGTGAGCTGATCCTCCAAGAAGGGGCTCATGGGCTAGTGAATGCAGGGAGGCACTTCTGTGGCCTTCTCTGCTTTTCTTCGGAGCTGGACTGGTGGCTAGTGCTTCTGGCTTAGCAGTACGGGGAGTGGAGGGATCCAGGTGGGACATGGAGCCTGGGCACAAAGGGAGCCAGGGGCCGCTGCCCTACTAGGTTGAGTCCCAGTTGCATTGCTTGGCTGTAGAGGTGTCATTGGGTGCTGGAAGAGTGAGGGCCTTGTAGAGAGCACTCATTTCCTGGGACTGTGGCATTAGAAGTCAAGGAGGCATTGTCCACATCTAAGAGACTCACTGATGGCAGTATGGCATGATCGGTTTGTGGTGGTGGTGGTGGCATGTGCTGGAAAATGCAGGGTTTGGGAAAACAGGCTTGTGGGTTGAGGGTGTGATGCTCAGTGACTACTCAGCACCTCTCGAGAGCCTCAGGAGGTAGAGACCATTTTGATCCCCATTCTCCAGATAGAGGGCTTTGGAGGAATTAAGCCACTGGCCAAAGGTCATGGGGTGAGAGGTGGCAAAGCCAGGATTTGAATCCAGGTTGCTTTTTCCTCTGGGGAAGTACGATATTTTCTAGGCAGAGTACACAAGGAAAGGCATTCGAGACCTAAGAAGCACGTGCCAGACACTGAAGAGGTAAGTGATAAAGGTAGAAAATGTAGGTTTCAGGCCAAATGTGAAGGTTCTGGAATAATCATCTTAAGGATTTTGGACTCTCTTCTCTCAGCAGGGCAGTGATATGCTTCCATCTGTGGTTCAGAGAGAAAGAGAGAGCATCCTGGCTACAGCATGGCTGGTGGGTGGGAGCAGAGCCCAGTGGAGGCAGGGAGCCCAGTTAGGGGCTGTCTCAGTAATTCTGGCAGCAGAGGATTGTAGCTGGGCCTATGGAGGCCACTGTGGAGAGCTGGAGAAGAATACTGCTCTGGAGACAGAGTTGACAGGACTTGTTGATAGATTTGGTATAGGAAAGAGTAAGGAAAAGATAGCTTGAAGGTGACACTAGGTGACATCTGATGACACTGAGCCACTGGGAGGGTGGGATGAAGGGAAAGCAGTGTGGGGGTTGGAAGGGGAGGTGAATTCTATTTTGCACATGTTTCATCTGAGGAGCCTGTCACCTGAGGAAAGGAGCAGTCCCAGAGGCAGTGAGATGTGCAATTCTGAAATTCAAAAGAGCAGTCAGGAATGTATTAGGGACTCAACCACTAACAAAGTCGCAGAAGTAGAGGTAAGATTGCAGAGAGGGACAGTGGATGGAGAGCAGGGGCCAGGACGGCACCTCACCTCAGAGCATAAACAGAGACACAGGCCACCAAGGCAGCAGGAAGCAATGACCGGAGAGGAAGGAAGCAAAGCAGGGCCCCTTGGCACTGTAGAAGCCTCTGGTGACCCTGGAGAAGCCATTTCTGTGAAGTGACAGCCGCAGGAGCTGCCAGGGGCAGGAGGGTGTGGAGATAGTAGGGTTGTCCACTCCTCCCAGAGGTTCAGTTGTGAGAGGAGGTAACCAAAGGGTGTCAGAGGTCAAGGGAGAGTTTCTTATTTCTACTTGGTCCAAGTAAAACATGGTGAAATGCAATACAGTAACCTCAAAAAAGGAAGGGCTTTTAATGAAAAGCTGCAATGCCTACCCCTCCAGATCCTCAGATCTACTCCTTGAATGCTTTCACTTCTTGCTGCATTTGAAGGCTACTTCATTTCTCTCAAACATAAGCAGAAGCTACAAGTGTTATGGCTAAGGACCATGACATTGTTTATCACGCCTCACTCTGAGAGATGGGGACTCTGCTCAGGTTCCTGAGTCTCAGTTCCTTCCTTCTGCAACCTCACACAGAGGCTTTCCATGTCTACTTCTTTTTTCTTAAATTTTATTTATTTTTAAAGTTTATTTTTTTTTAGTGGGGTGTCGAACTCATGACCCCAAGATCAAGAGTACATGCTCTTCCGACTGAGCCACTCAGGCGCCCTCCATGTCAACTTCTTGTCTTGTTCTTCTTTTTGATCTGCATCTAAGTTTTATTCGACAATTAAAAACAGAAAACGAAGGACACCTGGGTGGCTCAGTCAGTCAGGTGTCTGCCCTCGGCTCAGGTCATGATCCCTGGGTTCTGGGATCAAGTCCCACATTGGCCTTCTTACTCAGTGGGGAGTCTGCTTCTCCCTCTGCCTGCTGCTCCCCTTGCCTGTATACACTCTCTGACAAATAAATAAAATCTTAAAAAAAAAACCCAGAAAACAAAATCTTAATTCTAAGCGCTTTCAGTGAGAGAAAGTGGGCAGGCGTAAGCTATTTATCAAACATACATGACGGGCAACAAAGATCTAACAACATGTGTTAAAGCAAAGGAAGTATCTGACATACTTGGCTTCTGAGTTCCAAAATATTCCGTTCCCCCCACCAGCATAGGCCTTATGATATGACGTGAAGTATCAGAGCGATCTTGTACAACATGTACAAGTGAGTAGAAATAGCATTTGCAAAAGCTAAATATTCGTGTGTTGTTCCAAAATCATGGTAGTAGTATTTTTTCCCTTTTATTTAAAATTTCTCTTTTTTAAAATATTTATTTATTTGAGAGAGAGAGATCATAGAGGCAGAGGGAGAGGGAGAAGCGGACTTGCCGCTGAGCAGAGAGCCCGATGTGGGGCTCAATCCCAGGACCCTGGGATCATGATCTGAGCCAAAGGCAGATGCTTAATGGACTAAGCCACCCAGGCGCCCCACTTTTTTTTTTTAATTGAAGTATAGTTGGCACACAACGTTACATTGGTTTCAGGTGTACAACATAGTGATTGACAACTCTGTATGTTATGCTGTGCTTACCACAAGTGTGGCTACCATCTGTCACCGTACAACACTATCACAATACCATTGACTATATTCCCTATGCTGTACCTTCCATCCGTGTGACTTATATTCATTCCATAACTGGGAGCCTGTATGTCCCACTCTCCTTCACCCATTTTGCCCATCCCCAAACCCCTGCTCCTCTGGCAACCATCAATTTGTTCTCTGCACTTGTGGGTCTGTTTCTGCTTTTCGTTTATTCATTTGTTTTGATTTTGCTCTTCCACATATAAGTGAAATCATGTCGTATTTTTCTGATTTATTTCACTTAGCATAATACCCTGTAGGTCCATCCATGTTGTTGCAGATGGCAATGTCTCATTCTTTTTTTACTTTTTTTAAGGTGGAGAGGGCCAAAGGGAGAGAGAGAATCTCTCAGGGCTCTCTCTGCTCAGTGGGGAGTCTGCTTCTCCCTCTGCCCCTCCCCCTGCTTGTGCGACCCCCCTCAAATAAATAAAATCTTTTTAAAAAATTGTATTTATTTGTCAGAGAGTGTGTGCACAAGCAGGGGGAGTGGCAGGCAAGAGGGAGAAGTAGGCTCCCTGCTGAGCAAGGAGCCCGATTTGGGGCTCCATCCCAGGACCCCGGGATCATGACGTGAGCCAAAGGCACACACTTAACTGACTGAGCCACCCAGACACCCCTCATTCATTCATTCATTCATTCATTTTTTTAAAGTAGGCTCCATGCCCAGTGTGGGGCTTGAACTCATAACCCTGAAATCAAGAGTTGCATGCTGTACTGATTGAGCCAGCCAGGTGCCCCTAATCTCATCCTTTTTTATGGCTGAGTAATTTTCTGCGTGTGTCTGTGTATATACCACGTCTTTATTCATTCATTTGTCGATGGACACATGGCTTGGTTCCATATCTTGGCTATTGTAAAGCTGTAATAAACATAGGGGTGCATATATCTTTTTTTTTAAGAATTTATTTATTTGAGAGAGAGAAACAAGCAGGGCCATAGGCAGAGGGAGAAGGAGAAGCAGGCTCCCCAATGAGCAGGGAGCCTGATGTGGGGCTCGATCCCAGGACCCTGGGATCATGACCTGAGCTGAAGGCAGACGCTGAACCGACTGAGCCACCCAGGTGCCCCTGCATATATCTTTTTGAATTAGTATTTTTGTTTTCTTTGGGTAAGTACCCAGTAATGGAATTACTGGATCATATGCTATTTTTAATTTTTTGAGGAACCCCGTACTGTTTTCCACAGTGGCTGTACCACTTTACATTCCCACTGACAGTGCACAAGTGTTCCTTTTTCTCCACATTCTTGCTAACATTTGTTATTTCTTGTCTTTTTGATACTAGCCATTCTGACAGGTGTGAGGTGATATCTCAGGGTAGTTTTGATGTGCATTTCCCTGATGATGAATGATGTTGAGCATCTTCTCATGTGTCTGTTGGCCATCTGTATATCTTCTTTGGAGAAACGTCTGTTTAGGTTTTTTAATTGGATTATTTGGGCTTTTGGTGTTGAGTTGTATAAGTTCTTTATATAGTTTGGATATTTGGATATTAACCCTTGATTGGAAATATCATTTGCAAGTATCTTCTCCCATTCAGTAGGTTGCCTGTTTTGTTGATAGTTTCCTTTGCTGTGCTACACAAAAGCTTTTTATTTTGATGTAGTCCCAATACTTATTTTTGCTTTTGTTTCCCTTGCCTGAGAAGACATATCTAGAAAAATGTTGCTAAGGCCAATGTCAAAGAGATTACTGCCTATGTTTTCTTCTAGAAGTTTTATGGTTTCAGGTCTCATGTTTAGGTCTTTAATCCATTTTGAGATATTTTTGTGATGGTGATAGAAAGTGGTCGTTTCATTCTTTTGCATGTGGCTGTCCAGGTTTCCCAATACTATTTGTTGAAGAGACTGTCTTTTCCCCATTGTATATTCTTGCTTCCTTTGTTGTAGATTAATTGATCATGGAAGCGTGGATTTATTTCTGGATTCTCTATTCTGTTCCATCGATCTGTGTGTCTGTTTTTGTGCCAGTACCATACTGTTGTGTTTACTACAGGTTTGCAGTATTGCTTGAAATCTGGGATTGTGATACCGCCAGCTTTGTTCTTCCTTTTCAAGATTACTTTGGCTATTTGGTGTCTTTTGTGGTTTCATACGAATTTTAGGATTATTTGTTCTAGTTCTGTGAAAAATGCTGTTGGTACTTTGATAGGGATTGCACTGAATCTGTAGATTGCTTTGGGTCATGTGCATGATTTAACAATATTAATTCTTCCAGTCCATGAGCATGGAATATCTTTCCATTTGTTTGTGTCATCATCAATTTCTTTCATCAGTGTTTTATAGTTTTCAGAGTGCAGGTCTTTCACCTCTTTGGTTAAGTTTATTCCTAGGTGTTTTGTTCTTTTTGGTGCAATTGTACATGGAATTGTTTTCTTAATTTCTCTTTTTGCTATTTAGTTATTAGTGTATAGAAATGCAACAGATTCTATATGTTAATTTTTTAAAATTTATTTAGTTGAGAGAGAGAGAGCATGAGCAGTGGGGAGGGGCAGAGGCAGAGTGAGAGGGAGATGCAGACTCCCTGCTGAGCAGGGAGCCCAATGTAGGGCTCGATCCCAGGACCCTGAGATCATGACCTGAGCTAAAGGCAGATGCTTAACCAACTGAGCCACCCAGGCACCCCATCTATATGTTAATTTTGTATCCAACAATTTTACTGAATTCATTTATTACTTCTAATAGCTTTTTGGTGGAGTCTTCAGAGTTTTCTATGCATAGTATCATGTCATCTGCAAATAGAGATAGCTTAACTCTTTCCTTTCTCACCAACATGGATGCCTCTTGTTTCTTTTTCTTTTTTTTTAAGATTTTATTTATTTATTTATTTGAAAGAGAGAGGGAACGCACAGAGGGAGAGTGAGAGGGAGAAGCAGACTCCCTGCTGAGCAGAGAGCCCAGCTTGGGGCTCGATCCCAGGGCCCTGAGGTCATGACTGAGCCACCCAGGCACCCCTTTTATTTCTTTTTCCTGTCTGATCACTGTGGCTACGATTTCCAGTGCGATGTTGAATAAAAATGGCAAGAGTGGACATCCTCATCTTGTTCCTAATCTTAGAGGAAAATCTCTCAGTTTTTCACCATTGAGCATGATGTTAGCTGTGGGTTTGTCATATATGGCCTTTATTATGTTGGGTTATGTTCTTTCTAAACCCACTTTGTTGAGCGTTTTTATCATGAACAGATGTTGAATTTTGTCAAATGCTTTTTCTGCATCTATTGAGATGATTGTATGATTGTTATCCTTCATTTTGTTAACGGGATCTATAGCATTAATTGATTTGCAGATATTGAACCATCCTTACATCCCTGGAATAAATCCCACCCAACTGTGGTGAATGATCCTTTTAACATGTTGTTGAATTCAGTTTGCTAATATTTTGTTGAGGATTTTTGCATCTGTGTTCATCAGGGATATTGGCCTGTAGTTCTCTTTTTTTGTAATGCCCTTGACTGGTTTTGGTATCAGGGTAATGATGGCCTCATAGAATGTATTTGGAAGCTTTCCTTCCTCT
The DNA here is from genome assembly GCF_017311325.1 of Ursus maritimus. Taxonomy (NCBI): domain Eukaryota; kingdom Metazoa; phylum Chordata; class Mammalia; order Carnivora; family Ursidae; genus Ursus; species Ursus maritimus. Next base: position 1,428,166 of record NW_024423319.1, on the reverse strand, counting down.
TCTATTTTTTGGAATAGTTTGAGAAGAATAAGTATTAACTCTTCTTTAAATGTTTGACAGAATTCACCTGTGAATCCATCTGGTCCTGGACTTTTGTTTGTTGGGAGTTTTTTGATTACCAATTCAAATAATCATTTACTAGTAGTCAGCCTATTCAGCTTTTCTCTTTCTTCCTGACTCTGTTTTGAGCATGTATCTATTTCTTTTAGGTTGTCCAATTTGTTGTCATATAATTTTTCATAGTACTCTTTTATAATCCTTTGTGTATCTGTGGTTTCAGTTATTTTTCCTCTTTCATTTCTGATTTTATTTATTTGGGTCCTCTCTCTTTTTTTCTTGATGAGTTTAGCTAAAGGTTTATCAATTTTGTTTATCTTTTCAAAGAACCAGCTCTTGGTTTCATTGATTTTTTTTTTTTTAGTCTATTTCATTTGTTTCCACTCTGGTCTAATTATTATTTCCTTCTTTCTACTAACTTTGGGCTTTGTTCTTCTTTTCTAGTTCTTTTAGGTGTGAGGTTAGATTGTTTATTTGAGATTTTTCATGTTCTTGAAGTAGGCCTGTATCACTATAAATTTCCTTCTTAGAACTGCTTTTGCTGTGTCCCAAAGATTTAGGAGCATCGTAGTTGAGTGTAATTTTGATTTCAAGCTGGACGGCTCAGTTGCAGCAGCAGGGTTTAGTAGAGATGGAGACAACCCCTCTGAAGCCCACCTCCTACCAGGTAATGCTATCCCAGGTAGGGAAGCCACTGTTCTCATGATGCCCTGAGAAATGGTAGTGAGTGATTGCTCCTCAACTCCAGCCCCTGAGGGAGCTGCTGGGCCAAGTTCCCATTGGGTTGGGTTGGGTTGAGACTCCTGGATGCCTCACTAGCACCTTCTTTTTCTTTTTTTTTTTTTTAAAGATTTTATTTATTTATTCGACAGAGATAGAGACAGCCAGCGAGAGAGAGGGAACACAAGCAGGGGGAGTGGGAGAGGAAGAAGCAGGCTCATAGCAGAAGAGCCTGATGTGGGGCTCGATCCCAGATCGCCGGGATCACGCCCTGAGCCGAAGGCAGACGCTTAACCGCTGTGCCACCCAGGCGCCCCTCACTAGCACCTTCTAAACACTCGGCCTTGCAGAGTGTTAGGTTAAAAGTCCATTTTTTGGTACACTGACCTGAGATAGTCCCAATGTCTGTCTCCTCCTCTTTATGTCTCTTCCTACTTGATAAGTCTGTCTGTCACCGTCCAGTATATGGACAGGGTTGAGGAGATTCTTACTGCATGTGGTCACAGATTGTCTCCACAGGACTCCCAGTCGAAAGCCAGCACATAGCATTAGGCATCTGTATCTGTGTTGTTGCTAACTGCCAGGCTACCTGGGTCCAGTGTCATGGTCTCCAGGTGTCTCGAAGGTGAGTGTTGTTGGCCTTGGGGGCAGTTCAACCCCCCTTTTTCCAGTCTAGCAAGTTTGAGTTTTTCCCAACTCAGTGACACTTTGTGTTGCATCAAATGTTCTCCCTTTCCCAAGAAGCTTTGATAACGAGAGTCTAGTTTCAGGGGGAGCCCCGTGAGGGGGCGAAGGGGTCAGCAGGAGGGAGGGATGGTGGAGGCTGAGGGCTCAGGCAGGCCTGGGAGGCCTGTGAGGAATGGCTGTGGGGACTGGCCTAGCAGAAACCTCAGGAAAGGGTTGCTGTCCAGGATCTGAGGCCCAGGTGAGGCTGGAAATCATGAATAGACCTGGTTGGCTCCAGCAGTACCCTCTGGACCAGGGGCAGCAGATGGTAGGCTTGCCCCAGGGGTGGTGCATTTCAAGGAGAAAGAAAGCTCCAAGAGCTGAAGAGGAAGGGAGGGCAAGGAAAGTGGTGAGCAGGGCCAGGGGTCTGTGAGGGTGCATACTGCAGGAGTTCGTGGCATAGTGGGTGAGGCTGTGGTGGGACCAACAGACAGAAGGTGGGGTTGGAGGCTGGTGGAGGAATTGCCAGGTCAGGATTTCAGTTGGAGACAATGCTGCTGGCTTGCACATGATGGGTACTTGGAGGTTTAGAGGTTACTATTGAACAAAGGATGTCAGGGGCCACAGTGCAACCAGGGCTGAGTCCCCAGAGACAGTGATGGGGGGGTGTCCATGTGGCTGGTGCGGTGGGGGATGAGGAAGTCCTTGAGCTGCTGCTTCATTCCCAGGGCAAGGAGGAAACCCTGAGAGAATAGGCACTGATGGTGCAGGCCTTTTCTCGGCAGGAGACGGCGTCTACCAGAAGGGAATGGACTTCATTTTGGAAAAACTCAACCATGGGGACTGGGTGCACATCTTCCCAGAAGGTCAGTAGGGTTGGCAGGGTTGTACACACCCCTAGCTCCCAAGCCTCACCTCTGTCCTCTCTCTCAACAGGGAAAGTGAACATGAGCTCCGAGTTCCTACGCTTTAAGTGGGGTAGGCACTGCTGCCCGTCTGGCTGGGATGGGTATGTCAGTGGTAGCAGGACGGAGGCAGGCACCGACACAAGGGCTTGCCTTGCGGAGGACCTGGACCAGGGGAGTTGGTTTTAATTGGAAGCGGGCAGGGGTGGCTTTGCTGTAGGCTGGCACCGAAGCTCTGCTCATGCCAACGTTTCTGCCTCTCCCTGGGGTAGGAATTGGACGCCTGATTGCTGAGTGTCATCTCAACCCCATCATCCTGCCGCTGTGGCATGTCGGTGAGCATCCGTCTTGGGCCAAGTCTGCAGTCTCAGGATGGGGGCAGGGAGAGGTGGGGGGGCTTCCCTAGGTTTGGGGGGGGTTTCCACTGGGTGGCAGGGAGAGGGCACCTGGGGTGGTGGGGGCTGGGGCTTCATCTGTTCCCAGGCTACCCTGCTCCACTCCATGCCTGCTTCCTGGCCTCTGTCCATTGTGCTGCAGGAATGAATGATGTCCTTCCTAACAGCCCGCCCTACTTCCCCCGCTTTGGACAGGTGGGTAGGGGCTGCTGACCTTCATCTGTCTTGTCTGCCATCTGCCTCGTGTCTCCCACTCAGCACTACTGAGGCCACATTCAGGAGGAGCTGAGCTTGAAGCTACAGCAGGGGGACCGAGTGGAACAGAGAGAGAGGGACTTCCTGGTACCAAGGCCGGTAGAAGGAAAGCAAAAGAAATCAGGCTGGGTGGGGGTGAGCCTTGGGGTTTAAGCAGGACAGGACGTCTAGAGCATGGACTGCAGGACTTGAATGTCACTGAGCCTGACCACCTCATTTTAAAGAGGGAGCATGGCCATGAGGAAGTGTGCAGCAAATCAGGGGCAGGACTTGGCTTCTGGCTCTCTGGGGTGGTTGGGCCACGGCTGTGGGTACTCTCCCTGTTTCTGTCACCCTCTGGTCTCCCTATAGAAAATCACTGTGCTGATCGGGAAGCCCTTCAGTGCTCTGCCTGTACTTGAACGGCTCCGGGCAGAGAACAAGTCGGCTGTGAGTTGTCTTTCTCCCCTGTACCACCCCCCCTTCCCTGGGCTACCCTGTAGCTGTCTTAGCCTCTCCCGGCACCTTCAGCCTCCCAGGGCCCCTGGGTCAAGCTCCCCTGGACCAGGCTCCCCAAGGGCTGCAGTCCAGCCCCAGTCCTTCCCCTCAGGTGGAGATGCGCAAAGCTCTGACCGACTTCATTCAGGAAGAATTCCAGCGCTTGAAGACCCAGGCGGAGCAGCTCCACAACCAGCTGCAGCGTGGGAGATAGGCGTTACCCACCCAGATGCTGCTCTCCCTTCCTCTTAGAAGGGCTCAGCTGGCCCCCAGGCCCAAGAAAGAGGCAGCTCCAACCCAAGCCCCAGCCGCCTGCTCTCAGTGCTGCCTTTAGGGTCTTGCCTGGCACAGAGCTGAACTGGCGGATGGACTGACGTTTTGAGGTCAGATACATTTTTTTAGACAGATCTGTGCATAACCCCTTATGGGTATCCTGTCCTAGTTGGTGAGCATTCCCTCTGCTCTGAGCTTCTTCAGTCGAAGGAAGGGTTTCAGCTGCTCCTCCCACTTGGCCACGAAAGGAAGAGATTTTGGTAGGGGCCTCCTTCTTTCTGGCCTTCAGGTGTTCTCTTCCAGGGCTGGCATCAGGACGGAGAGTACTTGAAGGGGGGCAGGTGGCCAGGCCAGAACTTTGGGTAGGGGTCCATGAGGCCCTTGGCCTGGTGTTACCCACGTGCCCTGATCTGGGAGCTGCTCACCACCTCCTCAGGGACGGCCATCAGCCACCTCTCTCTTCTGCCCACACTTCCCACAGGCATGGGGTCCTCAGGCAGGGCCCAGCCCTGGGCTGCAAGCAGAAGGGCAGCCTTTTGCCAGAAGTGGAACCCAGCTAAACGGAACCTGCAGCAAGGGCCTGAGACCCCGTCACTTCCCCACATCCCAGGGCCCACCAACTGCTCTGTCTTTTCCACCTCCCTGGCATCACTTGAGTCCCATGGGGCCTGGGTTTTCATGTTTTTTTAACCAATAAAGCATCTGTATTGTGTTTTACCTCTGGCTTCTTCATAGGGGTAGGGATGGGAGGTGACTGCTGGACAGGAAGGCTGGGTCCTTAGAGCAACAAGGGCACTTGAGCAGATGGGCATCAAGCTCTCAATTTCAGTCATTATCGGGGCATCTGGGTGGCTCAGTTGGTTAACTGTCCAACTCTTGATCTCAGTTCAGGTCTTGATCTCAGGGTTGTGAGTTCAAACCCTGTGTTGGGCTTCATGCTGGGCCTGGAGCCTACTTGAAAAGAGAGGGAAAAAAAACCATCAGTCATTATCTGTAATCCCCATAACAAGCAAAAGTAGGGATTAATCTTATTTCACAAAGGAGGAAGAGAGAGGCCCACGGACTTGCTTCAAAACCCAAATATAGTAGGGAGTAGCAAATAGCAATTTGCTCCCCAGGCTGGTTCCTGGGAGGGACAAGGTCTCCATAAGCTCAACATAAGGAAATGAAGCATGAGCAGGAACAACAGGCTGAAACCTGTAGGAACTTCTGAAATGGACAGGGTCAGACAGATCATGGAGAATAACAGAAACGTGAAAAGAAAGAAAAGATGGAACCACAAGAGCGAGCCAGCGGGAAAAGATTCAAAGACGATCAGGACTGTAACTGTGTGTAAATCTATAATTATCTCAAAGGTTTAAAAAAATAACCAGAAGGGGAAAAAATGACTTGTAGGGGGACACAGACTGTTGGCCAGTTTGCATTTGCAGGTCCAAATGTAATACCACTTTTTTCCCACATACATCCATTTGAACAAACAACTACAGATATTTACTGTATAGATGCTGCTGCAATTTGATTTTTTCATATAGACTATTTTTTAGAGTAGTTTTATGTTCTATGTTCACAGCAAAATTTGGCTTGTCCTGGGATTGTGAAATCTACAAATACCATTCACCATATCAACTGTATAAAGGAGAAAACCTGTACGTTTATTTTGATACAGAAGATGTACTTGATAAAATATTCATAATTTTAAAAAATTCTAGCAAGCTATAAATAGGAGGGAACTTTTTAAAAAAGATATCCTTGAGAGAGAGAGGGAAGGAGCAGAGGTAGAGGGGGAGAGAATCTTAAGCAGGCTCTATACCCAGCACGGAGCCCGACGCAAGGCTCCATCTCATAACCGTATGATCACGACCTGAGCCAAAATCCAGAGTCGTTTGCTTAACTGACTGAGCCACCCAGGTGCCCCAAAGGGAACTTTCTTAATCTGAAAGAGTCTATCGACAAAACAAAACAAAACAAAACAAAAAAACCCCAAAAAAACCCTTTCTTAATCTGATGGAAACTATCTATAAAAATAACTAGAGTAAAGATTATTTTTGATGTTGAAATTTTAGAAACATTCCCTTCAAAATTTGGAACAAAATGAGGACGCCAATTCTCAACACTGTACTAGTGGTAACAGAGCAATCAGACAAGGAAAGGAAATCAAAGGGATAATGATTGTAAAGAAAGAAAGAAAACATTCATTACTTGCTGATTATAGGATTGTCTACATAGAAAACCCAAAAGAATTTACAATTTTTTTGAAATAAAGGCTTAGAAAGTTTCCCAGCTGTAAAATCAATACGTGCAAATATCAATTGTATTTCTATACACACACCAGCAACAAAGAATTAGAAAATATCACTGAAAACAAGACACCATTTACAAAAGCTACAAGGTACTTAGGACTCAATCTAACAAAATATGTGAAAGACCCACATAAGGAAAATCTTTTTTTTAAGATTTTACTTTTTTAAATGTAATCTCTACCCCCAATGTGCGGCTTGAGCTCACCATCCCAAGATCAAGAATCGCGTGCTCTACTGACTGAGCCAGCCAGGTGCTTCCCACATAAAGAAAATATCTTTTTAAATTTTATTTTAGTTTATTTCTAGAGAGAGAGAGAGAGCGTGCATGCAAGTGGGAAGGGGCAGAGGGAGAGGGAGAGAGAGAGAGAATCCTAAGCAGGCTCCTTGCTGAGTGTGCAGCCCTACTCGGGGCTCAATCTCACGACCCTGAGATCATGACCTGAGCTGAAATCAAGAGTCAAATGCTTAACCGACTGAGCCACCCAGGCACCCCATATGAAGAAAATCTTAACACTTTGTTGAAAGACATTAAAGAAGACCTAAGTAAATAAAGATCCCATGTTCATCAACAGGAAGACTTGATAATAGTAAAGATGTCAGTTCTCCAGAACTGATCTATTAAATATATAGATTAGGGGCGACTAGGTGGCTCAGTTGGTTAAGCATCTGCCTTTGGCTCAGGTCATGATCCCAGGGTCCTGGGATCCAGCCCATTTTCAGGCTCCACACTCTCCCTCTCCCTCTGCTCCTCCCCCCACTCATGCTCTCTTGCTCGCTTGCTCTCTCTCCAATAAATAAATAAAATCTTAAAAAATATATATAGACTAGGGGCGCCTGGGTGGCTCAGTCATTAAGCATCTGCCTTCGGCTCAGGGCGTGATCCCGGGGTCCTGGGATCGAGCCCCACATCAGGCTCCTCCGCTGCGAGCCTGCTTCTTCCTCTCCCACTCCCCCTGCTTGTGTTCCCTCTCACACTGGCTGTCTCTATCTCTGTCAAATAAATAAATAAAATCTTAATATATATATATACATATACATATATATATATAGAGAGAGAGAGAGAGAGAGAGACTAAATTGCAATCAAAAGCTAATCAGAGTCCAAGGATATATTTGCACACCAGTGTTGAACGCAACATCACTCACAATAGTCAAAAGGTGGAAACAACTAAAATGTCCATCAACGATGAATGGATAAACAAAATGTGGCCACACAGTGGAATATGATTCAGCTACAAAAAGGAAAGAAATTCTGACATGTGTTACAATGTGAATAAACCTTGAAAATGTTATGCTAAGTGAAGCAAGCTAAACATAAAAGCCACATATTGTATGATTCATTTCACTTCTCTGAGGTCCTTAGAGTAGACTTGAGTAGTCCAAGTCATAGAGACAGAAAGTAAAATGGTGGGTGCCAGGGGCTGGGAGAAGGGGGAGATGGAGAGGAAGTGTTTAGCGGGGACAGAGTTTCAGTTTGGGATGATGACAATGTCCTGCCAGTGCATGGTGGTGATGGCTGCACAACAATGTGAATGTATTTAATGTCACTGAACTGTACACTTAAAAATGAGTAAAATGGTGGGGTGGCCTGGGTGGCTCAGTCAGCTAAGCATCTGACTCTTGATCTCAGCTCAGGTCTTAATCTCAGGGTCATGAGTTCAAGCCCCGTATTGGGCTTCGTGCTGAGCATGGAGCACTTAAAAAAAAATGGGTAAAATGGTAAATTTTATATTATGGATATTTTACAAGAAAAAATTTTAAAATAAAAAATTGGCTAAGATGGCAAATTTTATGTATACTTTACTACAATTTTAAATACTGAAAATTTTAGAAATCATCTAATCAATCTGACAAGTTGATTCTAAAATTTTTATGGAAGCACAATAGCCCAAGAGGAGCTTGTTGAAAAAGAAAAAGTGGGAGGACTTGCCTTACCAGGTATCAAAGCTTATTACGAAGCTATAGGAATTGGGGCAGTGTGGTATTAGATAGACAAACTGACCAGGGGAATGAAATAGAGAGCCCCCAGACTGATCCACAGCTATATGGACACTTAGTATATAACAAAAGTGGCATTTTCAGACAGTGGGTAAAAGGATGTTCATCTTAATAGATGGTACTGGGACAACGGCAGATCTCTATGGGAAAAAAAGAAACTTGACGCTACCCCTCACACCATCCATAAAAACGTGAAAAACAGGACAATTTCTAGAAGATAATGTAGGAGAGTATTTCCATAGTCTCGGAAGCAGGGAAAGGTTTTTTTTTTTTTTAAGTCTTTTTTTTTTTTTAAAGATTTTATTTATTTATCTGACAGAGAGAGAGAGACAGCCAGCGAGAGAGGGAACACAGGCAGGGGGAGTGGGAGAGGAAGAAGCAGGCTCCCAGCGGAGGAGCCGGATGTGGGAGTCGATCCCAGAACGCCGGGATCAAGCCCTAAGCTGAAGGCAGACGCTTAACGACTGCGCCACCCAGGCGCCCCCAGGGAAAGGTTTCTTAAACAGGACATAAAAAATACTGATCATAAGGGAAAAAATGGTAAATTTGATTATACTAAAATTAAGAAGTTGTGTTCATCAGAAAACATCATTAAGAGAGTGAAAAGGAGGGGAGCCTGACTGGCTCTGTCGGTGGAGTGCGCGACTCCTCATCTCAGGGTTGTGGGTTTGAGCCCCACGTTGGGCCTGGAGCCAATTTAAAAAAAATAGGAAGATTGATAAGAGCAGACATTTCACAGAAGAGGAATGACAAATGGCAGAGCTGCAATAACAAAGTCCCACAAACTGGGGGCTTAAACCAACAGAAATCTATGCTCACCCAGATCTGGAGGCCAGAAGTCCAAGATCAAGGTGTGGGCAAGGCTGGCTCCTTCTTTTTTTTTTTTTTTAAGATTTTATTTATTCATTTGACAGAGAGAGAGACAGCCAGCGAGAGAGGGAACACAAGCAGGGGGAGTGGGAGAGGAAGAAGCAGGCTCGCAGCGGAGGAGCCTGATGTGGGGCTCGATCCCAGAACACCGGGATCACGCCCTGAGCCGAAGGCAGACGCTTAACCGCTGAGCCACCCAGGCGCCCCAAGGCTGGCTCCTTCTGAGGGCTCTAAGGGTGAATCTGTTCCCTGCCTCTCTCCCGGCTTCTGGTGGTAGCTAGTCATCATTGGTGTTCCTTGGCTTGTAGACAAGTCACCCCGATCTCTGCCTTCACCTCCACATGAACTTCTCCTCTCCATGTGTCTCTTTTTCTTCTTTTTCTAAGATTTTATTTATTTATTTGAGAGAGAGAGAGCACACGTGCACACGAGCAGGGCGAGTGGGAGAGGGAGAAGCAGGCTCCTCGCCAAGCAGGGAGCCTGATGCGGGGCTCAATCCCAGGACCCTGGGATCATGACCTGAGCCGAAGGCAGACGCTTTAACCGACTGTGCAACCCAGGAGCACCTTTTTCTCTTTCTTAAAAAGGCACCAGCCAGGTGCCTCTTGGTTTTGGCTCAGGTCCTGACCTCAGGGTTGTGAGATCGAGCCCCACGTCAGACTCTGCACTCAGCGCAGTCTGCTTGATGCTATCTCTCCCTCTCCCTCTGCTCCTCTGCCCCCCTGCCCCCACGGTCTCTCTCTCAAATAAATAAATCTTTTAAAAATAAAAATAAATAAAAAGGCAACCGTCATTGGATTAGGGCTTGCTCTAACAAATCCAGCATGACCTCATCTTAACTAATTACATTTGCCAAGACCCGACTTCCAAATAAGGTCACATTCTGAGGTTCTAGGTGGGCATGAATTTTCTGGGACATTATTCAATCCACTACATATACCTTATGACCTAGCATTTCCCCACCTAGGTATATACCCATTGAAAAGCACATATATACGTGCCACAAGACATATACACAATTGTTGGCGGCACTGTTAACCATACCAACCAGAGTGGGAAACGACTCAAATGGCCCTCGCCAGCGGAAGGGCTCAACGGCCGGCAGAATGTTTATCTAGGGGAATGCCAAGCAGCAGTAGAGAATCTAGATGCAAAATCTAATACTGAATAATTCCATTTATATAAAGTCCCCAAATAGACAAAACAAAGGCATCCTATTTAGAGATGCATGCCTAACTGGTGCCACGATCTGAATGTGTTGAAACCTAATGCCCAGGGTGCCGGGGTGGCTCAGTTGTTAGCATCTGTCTTTGCCTCAGGTCATGATCCCAGGGTCCTAGGATTGGGCCCTCCATCGGGTTCCCTGCTCCATGAGCCTGCTTCTCCCTCTCCCTCTCCCTGCTCCCCCTGCTTGTGCTGTCAAATAAATAAAAATAAAATCTTTTAAAAAAAAGGAAACCTAATGCGCTAATGGTATTGAGAGATGGAGCCTGCGGGAGGTGCTTAAATCTTGAGGGTGGAGCCCTCATCATCAAGATTAGCGCCTCCTGACAGGCCCTGGGGAGCTCCCCCACCTCCCCCCAAGTGAGGATACAATGCAAGGTCGGCAACCTGGAAGTGGGCCTTCACCCCACCCTGCCAGCACCCTGATCTCGGACTTCCAGCCTCCAGAGCTGTGAGCAATAAATTTTTTTTCCTTTTTGTTATTATTTTTAACATTTCTGCTGTTGCTAAGCCACCCAGTCTGTGGTATTTTGTTATAACAGCTGGAACAAATGAATGTAACTGGTAAAATTCATAAGAACCAAAGTGCTGATCACAGAAGTCAGGTTCATGGTCACTTTGGTGGAAGTGAGAGGGAGGCGATTCGAGAGGAATGAGAGGGGATTTGCAGGTATAGACGTTCCAATTCTTGAACTGGATGATGCCAAGGGAGTGTTTGCTTTGATATGTCATTGCACTGTATGTTTGTTTTGTGCCCTTTCCACCTTTTTGGTCAGCATGTGGGTCAGGCCAGCTGAGGGCAAGTAGTGGGGAGTGTGTGGGGAAGGCGCACCTGGGAAGTGCTGCACTGTGGTCAGGGTGAGTGGGCCCTGGCTGTGGATTCCATCCTGCTGGGAGGGGGGCTGCACTTGCAGTGATTTGGAATTTGGGAGTGAGGTGGCGGCCCCCTCCCCTCATTATCATAGCAAACTCAGCATGGGGCTCTGGGTTTGGGCAGCAATGTTTCAGTGCCTACTGGCTCTTTTCCACGGGTTGAAAGGCTCCCACAGTGGCCATGGTGGTCTTCTGGTCCCTGGATCACAGCTCTGGTGGGGGCGTCCTTAAATCTGGCACTTCCAGGTCATCTCCTGCCTGGCAATGGGCAAGGAGGATTGCTCTTACAGGGAAGGAGGAGCCTGAGTAATTGTGAACACTGATGCCGTCTATCAGGGCAGCTGAGACATCTTGCATTAGTAGGTCATGAAGGGCCTCACGGCAAAGAAATGGGAACAACAGGAAGCACTCCCAGTGTGGGCCCACAAGAGAATGAAACCATCAGTTGTGGAAGGCTAACTAACACACTGGGTTATGCAACAACAGTACAAAGCTACCTGTGTCCCTGCGCAGGACTATAGGCAGGACGATGCCATTTTATCGAGCTCAAGTACGAGGAGACTAAGCATTAGACTGTTTATGGGCACATACATTAAGTGGTCAACCTACTAAGAAAAACCAAATTCAGGCTAGCAATGACTTCTGGAGGGAGGCAGGAAAATGGGATTTCGGGGACACAGATGGCTGCCAAAGAATTGGCAGAGGCCTGTTGAAGTCTGGGGCAGGTTTATGAGGATTCCTTTTATTGTATACTTCATACACAGATAACACAGGTGTGTAAGACACCGATTACATGCATACATGTAACACATCTGTCATCTGTGTAGCACACAGATATTACACATATTTTGCTATATGTTCAGTATTATATTAAAACAGTTTAAGAAGACATGGGGGTGCTGAGGGCCCAGAAGGGTTTTAATTAATTACTGAAGCTTTTACCCTAAAGATGAAGCCCACAGACAGAAGGTGCTCATTGGTACTGTCGACAGTTGGTGTGAATGACTCAGCTTAGACGTCATCTCCTGGTCAGACCCGCCTCAAGCGGGTGCCCCTCTCTCGGCCTCCCTCCCAGCCCTATCTCCCCGCTTTTGAACCTCCATTACCCTGTGTTGTGAACTACTGTCCCGCATCTCGTCTAAATCAGACTGTGAACTCTGGCGGGGGGCGGGTCCAAGTCCGACTCAGTGCCTGGCCTATAGCAAGTGCTTAAGGAAGCCTCGAGGGTCACCACTCCAAAGACCTCTGATAACTCAGAGAGGAATAAAAGCAGGTGAGCTTCCCCATTAAGGATGAAAGCATTTCGGGGCGCCTGGGTAGCGCAGTCGTTAAAGCGTCTGCCTTCGGCTCAGGGCGTGATCCCGGCGTACCGGGATCGAGTCCCACATCGGGCTCCTCCGCTGTGAGCCTGCTTCTTCCTCTCCCACTCCCCCTGCTTGTGTTCCCTCTCTCGCTGGCTGTCTCTCTGTCACATAAATAAATAAAATCTTTAAAAAAAAAAAAAAAAGGATGAAAGCATTTCGGCGAGACTGCTGGCAGCAAGATCACACTTGCGAGAAAGTCTTTGCCTTAAAACTTGATTTAAACAGTGCTTTTTGTGTTCTTCAGTTTGCCCATGGCCACTGGCTCCTCTTGTCATTCTGTGTCACCTTCTTCCGGTCCCCAGGGCATCCATCCCTGCCCTTGATCCCTTCTACTCCTTCCTGTGGCACTGTCATAGAACTTTCCTCCCAAAATGTGTGCCTTGCTGGGTCGGTACTGGGCCTGGAGGACATCACCTATGATGCCGTTTAGGGTCCTTATTTCTTTCCCCATTGGGCACCAGTCCAGGCAGGGTCTCCAGGACTTTGGTGAGTGACTGAATGAGGGAGTGCAACTGAGCCCCAGGGTCATGTGGTGGGCTGGTGCCTCCTTTCCCCACCGCTGGCTGCCCCAGCTCTGGCTCTGGCTCCAGGTCCTCAGTTCAGTTGCTCCCAGGGCCCTTGCCCCCATCCTGCCATCACGCCACCTGGTCAAACCTCAGTCCCAGACCAACAGCGAGCCTCTGGTTTCTCTAGCCTTCTCTCTCTGCCCCTCCATTACTCTGGCCAAGCTCCTGTCATCTCTCTCCCAGAAAGGTGACAGCCTCCTACTGGTCTCTGCTAGCATTCTTATCCCCTCCAGTCTGCTCTGCTTACCACAACCAGATCAGTCCTTTAAAATAAAAATCAGGGGCGCCTGGGTGGCACAGTCGTTAAGCGTCTGCCTTCGGCTCAGGGCATGATCCCAGGGTCCTGGGATAGAGCCCCACATCAGGCTTCTCTGCTGGGAGCCTGCTTCTTCCTCTCCCACTCCCCCTGCTTGTGTTCCCTCTCTCGCTGGCTGTCTCTGTCAAATAAATAAATAAAATCTTAAAAATAAATAAATAAAACAAAAATCAGATCATGGCACTAGGGCTTCAAACCACTCTGGGGCTTCTGGGGACAGAGTAAGCTCCAGTGCCAACCTGTCCCCACTACTGGCCTGGACATTGCCACTTGGAGGCCCCACAACACCCCAAATTTAACTGTTTCCAACTGACTTTATCTCTCAGTCCCCAACTCAGAGAGACCCAAGAGCCATCTTTGGACACTGTCTTCCTCGACCATGTCCTGTCAAGCCCACCTCTTCTCCCCAGGCTCAACTGCCACTGTCCTGGTCTGAGCCACACTTGTGACAACCACGACTATACTCTTTTAAGCAGTTTCTCTGACAAGCAGAGGTAATCAGTGGGCTGTCAGCCGCATGGGGCTGTACACTGTGAGGCGGCTCTCAGCACCCAGCCCTCCTGCTGGGCCTTCCTGCACTGCGTTGAGGGCTCTGCTCGCAAATTGAGTTCTGCTGATGAGAGGCATGGCCCTGGGTGTGGTGCTCTTCTTCAGCAGCCTCCTGGCTTAAGTCACAAATATCCTGGTGTTTTGAGGGGCAGGGGCGGCGGCAGCAGCGGCTGGGCATAGTGTCCGTCCAGGTGGCCAATCAGGAGCGCCCAGCTTACCGCAACTAAAAATGGCGCCACCATGGACCTCTCTGTGCATCTTGTGCTCAGCTGAATATTTCTGTTGAATGGATCCATAAAAGGGAAACTGCTTGGTTAAAGGTCATACATATTATACAGTTTGTTAGATGCTGCCAGATTATCCCCCCAAAATGTTCTACTAATTGATCCTCTTACCACTGTGTAGGTGAGACTCTACTTCCTAACATCCTTGCTGACAATGGGCATTATCAAACTTTCTTCTCAATATTTTATTATGAAAAATGTCAAACATACAGCATATTAGTTTCCTTGGGCTGTTGTAACAGATTACCACAAACCAGCAGGTTTAAAACAACAGAAATCTCTTCTCTCCCAGTTCTGGAGGCTAGAAGTCCAAAATCAAGCTACAGGTAAGTGCACACTCCCTCTGAAAGCCCTAGGAAAGAATCCTTCCTGCCTCTTCTAGCTTCTGGCAGGTCCAGGGGTTCCTAGGCTTGCTGCTGCAACACACTGTCTCCATTGTCACGTGGCCTTCTTCCCTGTGTCCAAATTTTCCTCTTCTTATAAGAATACCAGTTATGGGGTTTAGGGCCCACCTGAATCCAGCATGACCTTATCTTGATCACATCTGCAAAGATCCTACTTTCAAATAAGGTACATTTACAAGGTCTGGATGGATAATGAATTTCAGGAGGTCACACCATTAAATCCAGTACACATAGCAAGGTCAAAAAAAGCTTACAGTGCCCACCCATAGATCCACACCCTAGGTTCTGCCATTAACATTTTACTATTGTTGCTTTCTCACAAACCTATCTCTGTAGTCACACTTCCCTACATTTTGTTTTTGGGGCATTTCAAACTAAGTTGCAGGCATCAGTTCACTTCCTCATAAATCAATCAGTGTACATTTTCTTAAGGGGAGTTCAATATTTGATTATGGTTACCAGCTTTTTGTTTTTTTGTTTCTAATAGTCACCAATCTGAGAAATCAGAAATGGCACAGAAAAAGATAAAAGTCTTCCAATTCTTTTGAGGCATTGTCTCCCACCTTCTGACTCTAGCTGTCACTTTCTCTTTCCTCTCTCTCTCTCTCTCTTTTTTAAAAGATTTTGTTTATTTATTTGACAGAGAGAGACAGCCAGAGAGAGAGAGGGAACACAAGCAGGGGGAGTGGGAGAGGGAGAAGCAGGCTTCCCGCCGAGCAGGGAGCCCGATGCGGGGCTGGATCCCAGAACGCCGGGATCATGACCCGAGCCGAAGGCAGACGCTTAACGACTGGGCCACCCAGGAGCCCCTCTCTTTCCTCTCTTTAAAGCAAACTTCGAGAAAAGACAATCTACAACCATGTCACCTTCCTCTCATTGACATTGCTCTTGCCGAAGTCTCCATTTGTTGCTAAGTCCAAGAAACAGTTTTCTGTCCTCATCTTACCTGCTTCCTGGCAGCAGCTGACACTGGCATTGTTAATCTTGATGTCCTTGAAACCACGCTTTTCCCTTGATGCTCCTTCTCTGATCTCTCTTCTGGACCCTCCTCCCCCCTGCCCATTTTCAGTGCTGTATGTTCTTCTGGACATTATCCTGGGCCTTCTTCTCTCCTCACCCGTCTCAGGGAGAGTTCATCTGTAGAAAAAAGAAACCACTCCTGCAATTTTAAGCGGAAGGAAGATTAAAGCAGGGAGACGCGAAGCCCCGCGAGTGGGGGACCTAGGGAGTGGAACAGTCCAGCCCCGCCCCACTCCCTTTTGATGCCCGCGTTGTCCGCGGCGCGCTGTGGGAGCCAGCGGAGCTCCGCCCTGCCTCCTTTCCTATTTGGAGCGCACGCGCCTGGAGACACGTACAGCCAATCCGTGAAAAGGAGAGGTCCTGAGTGGCCTGAGGTTTGCCCAGTCATCTGCGGATTTGGCGAGCAGGCCTGCACCCGAGCCAATGGTGGCGCGGGGCGGATCTCGGGCGGGGGGAGGGGGCGACGGTCACCTGATCTGCCGCGGCAGCGGCGGCCGAGGCAGCGGCGGCCGAGGCTGTGATGGCGGCGACGGCGGTGGCTCGGGTGCAGGCAAGGACGCGGCAGGCCCCAGCGCTCTGGCAGATGCGGTGGCTGCCGCTGTTGCTCATGGCGGTGGCGGCGGCGGAGCAGCAGGTGCCGCTGGTGCTGTGGTCGAGTGACCGGTGAGCTTGGCGGGCGGGGCCGGGGCAGGTTGCGCTGCGCGCCGGGGCGGCTGAGGTGCCCTCTCCCGGTCCCAGGGCTGTGCTCAACGAGCGGCGGCCGAGGGGGGCAGAGGGGAACTGTCCCTTCCTCGGCGGCCCGTAGTGAGCCAGCCGGGTCAGGACTCGGGGCCCCACGCATCACGATGGGAGCCCATGAGCTTCCGATCCCAAGCCATGCTCCCCCACCTGACAGCACCTCTTCTGTCCCCTGCCAGGGACTTGTGGGGTCCTGCGGCCAGCACCCACGAGGGCCACATCACCAGCGACATGCAGCTCTCTACGTACTTAGACCCCGCCCTGGAACTGGGCCCCCGGAATGTGCTGCTGTTCCTGCAGGACAAGGTGCGCTCGCCCCAGCCCTCTCTCCCTCAGTCATCGGGAAGAAGTCAGGCCGCTCCCCCCAGCACACTGAGGCCGATTCCCCATGGGAAGCTTCAGTGACCTTGTCCCGACTGTAGGGCTGTGTGGCTCCTCTCTTGGGAAGGCCTGCAGGAGACGGTTCAGTGGGAACGGTGAGGGCCTTGAAATGGCACTGATTTGATTGGGTTGAAGCCGGGTCTACCGAGTACCAAGCACCTACCTGAGCTACTCTGTGTGGTGGGGATTATCAGCCCTCTTTACAGATGGGAAGACTTACGTCCAAGGACGGTGAATGACTGGCCTACGGTCACAGAGCTAATGGGTGACAGAGTTGTGATTCTAGCTATAATGATCATAATAGAGATAATCGAAAAATCATTTATTGAGTGCTTTATATGCACTGTGTTAAGCTGATGTCATCTTAGTTTTACTGCTGGGGAAACTAAGGCTGGTAGAGGTGCAACCATTGGCCGATGTTCTGTGGTTTATGCACACCACAGTCGATTCCAGCCTGACTCTGTCAGACAACCCCCCCACTTGTGCTCTGGCACAGTTTCCCTGCCACGCAGGTCTCTGCCTCCAAAGCAGGCATATGGACCACAAGGAGATTCTACGGCAGTGTAGAATTGGTGTTTGAGAGGTTATCGAGCCTCTGCTTATTCCTTCCTCAGTGGTGGCCTGTGTGGCTCATTCCCCTTATGGTCTTGCTCTGTTGCTGTGTGGGCAGATAGTGATGGTTATGTTGGCCTGTAGTCCTTCCAGGAGGTGGTAAATAATGTAGTTAGACTGGAACTCAGTTCTCGTTCTACGACTTACCAGCCTTTGGATGTGTGAGATCATCTGTGAATGCCAGTCTCCTCATCTGTAAAATAAAGATACCACCTATATCAGAAGACTCTGAGGAGCAATTCTTATAATCCTTGTAAAACATCTATCCGAGGTTTCCTTATGGCATTCATACATTCATTCATTTGCCAAATGTGGACTGGGCAGTATGTACCAGGTATCAAGTGTTGGGGACATAGCAGTGAGCAGAATAACCCAAGCCCTTATCTGGAAGAAGCTGACATTCTTGTGAGGGCAACAGGTAAATGCTAAATTGGCACGTGATATAATATCAATGCTATACTTCTCAAGAGAAGAAGGAAGCAGGCCAAGGGAACAGAATGATTGGCAATGCTGTTTAAGTTAAGGGTGATGAGGCAAGGGCTCACTGAGGAGGGATATCTGGGCAGATACCTAAATGGAGGAAGGGACCATGTGGGTATAGGTAAAAGAACGTTCCTGGCAGAGGGAACAGTAGGTGCAAAGGCCCTGGGCAAGGAGTGCTCTTGGTGAGCCCTTGAAAGAGCTGGTGTGGCTGGAGTGTAGTGCGGGAGAGAAAGGGGTAGGAGATGGTTAGCCAGGTAGCCAGGGGATAAGGGGGGTGGGGAACAGGGTAGTTGCAGTCTAAATGTGGCAGGAAGCGTTGGGCAGTTTTGAGCAAGGAGTACCGAGAGGACATAGCTGTGGTTCCTGGGCTTTCAGAATGAGAGCCCAGGCAGCCAAACAGGGTTAGGATTTCTGTCTAGAAGGGAGAGGAGGCTGGGCAAGTGTGTATACTAAACAGAATAAGGTTAGGGAAACTGATTAAGATTGCTTCTGGGCCTAACTGGGAAAAACCAGAGGAAGCTGGGAGTCTGGGTGGAGGGGCAGGGGTTGAAGGACATCTCTAGGTTTCAGAGCAAGAGTGATGCAGTCATGGTTACTGTGGTCTGGAGTGCTCAGAAGAGCTCTCAGTGCTTTCTCCGGCATATTCCAACATCTTCACCTCTCTTCCACCTTCTACAAAAAGCAGGCAGGGGAGGAACTTCTTGCATAGCCGGTGCTAGCCGCTGCAGCTGGCATGCAGGTTCTCCTTTTCTCTGACTTCCGCACTGGGGAAGGGGGGGAGCTGCAGTAAATGCTCCTCGTTGCCCCCTAACCCCTCCCCCAGCTTCCCTATTCCCTACCCAGTTCCTCATCTCAAGGCAGGTGGCTGACTCTTAATCCTGAGGTTACCACAAGTCAGCTGCCCTCAGATTTCCTCCCAACCCCATGACCACCTTCCATGTTTTCTCAGCCTACCAGGAGGGTGCTGAAAGAAAAAAAGAGAACCTTCCATTCTTCCACTTCCTACCCCCAAACGTGCCTTTGTTCACTCTTTTGAACCAGACCATATCCGATTGTAAATGAGATTTTGTTGTCTCTGCAAATGCCCCTGCCCTGGCCCAGCTTCTGAGGCGTCTTCTCTGCTTCCTTACTAGCTGAGCATTGAGGACTTCACAGCATATGGTGGTGTGTTTGGAAACAAGCAGGATAGCGCCTTTTCTAACCTGGAGGTAAGAGTCCTCTCTCAGCCAAGGACCATGGGGGCTGTCCTGCACTTCCTTGCCCAATACTGTCCCCTTAGGAACCAGAGGTGCTGGCTTTCGGGATAGAAAGGCCTGAGATGTCAGGGGCCAGGAATGTGGGGTGTTTTCTTTCTGACCTTGAATAAGACCCAGGTGTGGGTGTGGGTGCACCTTGTCAGAGAGGGCTGCCAGAGAGGTTTGGGGGCTGGCCCAGGCCCACTGGTCCCTTGCTAACTCATCTTTCTGCCTCTCTCTGGCTCCCAGAATGCCCTGGACCTGGCCCCTTCCTCTCTGGTGCTTCCTGCTGTCGACTGGTATGCCGTCAGCACTCTGACCACTTACCTACAAGAGAAGCTCGGGGCTAGCCCCCTGCATGTGGACCTGGCCACCCTGCGGGAGCTGAAACTCAATGCCAGCCTCCCGGCCTTGCTGCTTATCCGCCTGCCCTACACTTCCAGGTATGTCCCAGCCTCGGAGCCCAGAGAGTGGCAAGGCTCTGGGCTTGGTAGCCAAAGACAACAGTCCTCCTATTCAGTACCTTGAAGCCGTATCAGAAGGTGCCTTGTATGTCCAGAAGAGGCAGGAAGGGCCTCTGGTCAGCTGTGACTCAGGAGTTAGTGCCCAGCACTGAGTGAGGCCTGTTGGGCCTCCAGGGATGAGGCAGACCTGGGTCCTGCTGGTGGGGAGCTAACTTCCCTAGCCAGGACACGTTCATGGAGTAGCTGGCAGGGCCTTGAGTGGGACTGTGAAGGTGGGGCAGAATGGGCAAGGGCAGGGCCATGTAGTCAGCAAAGGTGCAGAAGGAGGAGTGAGCATGCCTTCCAGAGCCCCCAGCTAGAGTGTGCTACTTGAATGGGGCTAGTAGGGAAGGACGGTGGCCTGGAGTGGAGGGCATGCTGGAGGAGTAAAGGGGAGGTGTCCCGAGGTGGTGGGGAGCTGTTCAGATTGCAGTGCCTCTAATGCTCTGCCTCTCTCCCATAGCTCAGGTCTGATGGCACCGAGGGAAGTGCTCACAGGCAATGGTGAGTGGGGTTAGGGAGGGCACACGTTTTCTAACCTCATTCAGCCCTTGGCTGCAGAGAGCTGCCTCGAAGCTCCCAAGTCCCTCTTCATTCCCAGGGTGGCCCTCCTGCTTCTCAGAACAACAGGCAGCTGAGCAGAAAAATGTGGACCCCCCCCAGGCCTCACCCCTCTTCAGCTGGGCAGAGGTGTTGGGACAACTAGGGGCCTTCCATGTGAGAGCCCATGGAGTTAGTCTTCACTCCAACAGTGCGAATCTTAGAATTTTGGGTTTAATAGACCAGCAACGTTTCAAAACAGTGCTAAGGACTTCTTTTCTGCTATAAAGAACAGTCATTCCCCATGGAAAGGTCATTGAAGACCTATAAGTGAGTTTGGAGTTTTCTAGATATCTATGTCTTTTCTCGTTTAATTTAGTTAGGGCTTGGCATTAGGGAGCCAACTGCTGAGGCCGTAGGTGTCCTGGGGGAGGCTGGAGGTGGGTGGGGTAAGAAGCAGCTGCTCTTAGGGATCTTGGATGGAAACTGAAAACACTAGTGAAGGTGGATGGGAGCCAGCTCTGCGAAGGTCTCAGTGTCCCACCACAGAGGACATGTCAGTTACCAGGGGTCGGAGACTTCACAGTACAGACATCTGGTGGTCCCTACCTCAACGAGGTGATCCCACTGAACACCATCAAGAGAGGCCACAAATGTGGCACATGGAAAGGCACAGCCTCATGTCTGCTGTCTTTTGCCGTGGGATGGTCAGATGGTTTGTAGCAGGCGTTGGGGTGTTATTCTAAGTAGGTGCCTATGACCTGGTTCTCTGCTCTCCCCATTGCTCCTCAGATGAGGTCATTGGGCAGGTGCTGAGCACACTCAAGTCTGAAGATGTCCCATACACAGCAGCCCTCACAGCGGTGCGCCCTTCCAGGGTATGTAATGTACCCTTCGGCAGGACTCGGGGAGGTGCGGGCAGAGGCCACATGATGAGTGGGCCTGGAGGGTGTGTGGCTCTGAGTGGAGTGCCTTAGAGGGGCTGGTTTCTTCCCTGGGCCTGTGGGGGTGGTGGTGAGGATGAACCAGAAAGTCATGCTTCCTCCGTCTAGGCTACAGCTTTCCATCTTGCCCAGGGGTCCTTATGGGCTGGCATACTCGGACAATATGTCCCAAGTGTTCCTGATTTGGAGAGACTAGGAAGTTCTCAAGGGCTTAGGGGTCAGCCAGGAAAAGCTTCCAGGAGGAAGGGCCTCTGAATATGACCAGTAGAACTACAGATGCTGGAGAGGATTCCCGGTGGGGACAGTGAGGGCAGGTCACTTGATTCTGGGCCATGCTCTCAGGGCCGCTGGGAGAAGGCTTGTGGGTTGTTTTTGCAGGTGGCCCGTGATGTGGCCATGGTGGCTGGGGGGCTAGGTCGCCAGCTCCTGCAAAAACAGTCGGTGTCAGCTGTGGTCCATCCCCCTGTGAGTTACAATGACACTGCTCCCCGGATCCTGTTCTGGGCGCAAAACTTCTCGGTGGCATACAAGGACCATTGGGAGGACCTGACCTCCCTCACCTTTGGGGTTCAGGAGCTGAACCTGACTGGCTCCTTCTGGAATGACTCCTTTGCCAGGTAAGGGCAAGTACCTGTCATTGCAGGTGGGTGTGTGTGTTGGGGGGTGTTGTTCAGTGTGGGAAGCAGGTGGGATTGTGGGGTGGGGCTGGTGGAGGGCTCTTGAGATGGGGCTTGCTCAGAGTTTTGCCTCTCCATGTCTTCTAGTCCTTGCCTGGAACCTTGGTTGTTAACACTTCTCAATCACTGGGGAACCTGACACTCCTCTCCCCCTCCCTACCCTTGAACAGCCTCAGGGTGACTGCCCAAGGGTGTCTACCAGGCCTGAGTGAGTTCGAGGGCTTCTGTACGCTTCCTGTGTGGCGAGAGAGACCACCTTTATCCCCAGAGTCCAATCTACACATCTCAGCAACCCCAAGGGGGAACTGAAAGGAGGGCCAGTGGGCTCAGGGAAACTGGAAGAAAGTGCTTTTATCTGGAGGTGGGGAACCTGGGTGCTGGTTTCTGACCTAGATGTGATAGGGCCTCAGTTTTCCCATTTGTCAGGTGGGGACACTGCCTCTTCAGGTGGCTGTGAGGTCCTGGGTCAGTGTAGGTAGAGTAGACCTGAGGAACTTGCTCTACTGCTAGATGCTAAAGGCCCTCCCAGAGCCTGACAGCTCACCTCTTACTCTGGTCCTGCAGGCTTTCGCTGACCTACGAACAACTCTTTGGTACCACAGTGACATTCAGGTGAGTCTGAGGGATGGTTGACATGTGGGCAGGCTGGCATGGCTCCAGCCTTCCCAGCTGCCTGACACCCCTCATGGCCTCTCTCAGGTTCATTCTGGCCAACGGCTTCTACCCAGTGTCTGCCCGGCACTGGTTTACCATGGAGCGCCTCGAAATCCACAGCAACGGCTCTGTCGCTTACTTCAATGCCTCCCAGGTCACGGGGCCCAGCGTCTATTCCTTTCACTGCGAGTATGTCAGCAGTCTTAGCAAGAATGGCAATCTCCTCGTGCCCCACTTGCAGCCCTCTCTCTGGCAGATGACTCTTCAGGACTTCCAGGTAGGGAGTGTGGGGTCCAGACTGGAAAGAGGCAGAGGGAGGGAGCAGAGACTTGATGAGTCTCAGCATCTCTGGGTCTGCGCTTGGGCTTGGGAACGGGGAATGGGAATGTAGATGAGAGTCCTCCCATAGTGCTCCCATCCCATGAGATTTGGACTGCCCACTAACTTGGGAACCCCAGTCCTCACTGGGTCTCCCTCTGTGTGGGGCCACACGGTCCTTTGTGTCCCCTGCCAGATTCAAGCCTTCAACGTGACCGGCGAGCAGTTCTCCTACGCCAGCGACTGTGCGGGCTTCTTCTCCCCGGGCATCTGGATGGGGCTGCTCACTTCCCTGTTCATGCTGTTCATCTTCACCTATGGCTTACACATGATCCTCAGTCTCAAGACCATGGACCGCTTTGATGACCACAAGGGCCCCACCATCTCTTTGACCCAGATTGTGTGACCCTGTTCCTGTGGGGGGTTGCAGGCGTGATGGTGTCCAGGTTGTTGCTGTCCCACCTTGAGGCACACTGGACTGAAGGGCTTCCCCTCTTCCTACCATAGCATGAACCCCCACTTCCCCTCAGCCTGTCTTGTTCCCTGTTCAACCCACTGAGGGGCTCCCCAACCCCCCCATCTCTACCAACAGGGTGTACATATTCTTCATAGATAGTAGACAAATCCCAGGCCCAGTCATTGTAGGGGGGAGAGGACATGAGTTCTAGGCCCCCCCCCTTATTTATTCTCATCTGTGCATCTTCACCCCTTGCTGTTTATAGTGCTTTTGTGTAGCAAATGCTCCCTTCCCAGGCTTTATGGGGCTCCCTGTAGCAGCTAGAAGCTGGAGGTTTCCTGAGTTTGGGGGGTGTGGAAGTACTATTTAACTGTCCAGCTTGGCTGATGTCATTGTCTTTTGGTGATGTTGTGCTAATAATAAGCAGTACACTGGGGTTTATCTGTGTGGCCTGAAAAGGAAGGGACCTCCATAGCAGCTGACCTGAGTGTGATCATTGGTTTTCTGGCATGTTCCGGCCGGGTGCCTGGCAGGAGCCTGGGTTTCTCGGTGGTTTCCTTCCTAATAAAATAAAGACAGGTTGCCATGCTTAGGACTCTTGTCACTCATTTCTGTATTGGGCACGAGGGGATGCGCTTGGCTAAGGGCTGCGGGAGGAGGCGCCCGGATGTAGCTGTAGCAGAGCCAGGCCAAAGGGAAAGCCAGAGGGTCTTCAGCAAGCTGGACCCCTAACTGGCGAGGGTACGGAGGGACTGCGGCGCGCGCGGGAAGGGCGGGGCGGCCAGTGCCTGGGGGTGGAGGGAGACCATGGTGACAATAGCTGGCTTCCCATCCCTAGGGGGCCGCCCCCGGCTGCCGCAGCGGCGCGCGCCCGCCGCGCCCGGCCTCCTGGGGGGCGGGGCGGGCGGGTCGCGCGCGGCTCCCGCGCACGGATCCCCCGCGGGCCGCAGCACCGGCCACAGGCCGCCCCGCCCGCCCCGCCCCTCTCCGGTCCTCTCAGGGCCCTCGGCGGGCGGCGCCGCCAGCGGAACCGCACTGGTGCTGGGGCCCGGATCCGGGCCCGGGCCTCCCCTCCTGGGAGGCGACTTCGAGAGGCGGTGGCCCCTGCCGGCGCGGCGGGACGCGGGGAGGGGCTGGGACTCTTTGACGCGGCGGAGGGGTCAAGTGGCATCGGTCGCCGCCATCTTTGGTTCAGTGCGGCGGCAGCGGCGGCGGCGGCTGTGGTGAAGGAGGAGGAGGAGGAGGAGCGACGCACGCTGGCAGCTAGGCCTGACCATGGACGAGGAATACGATGTGATCGTGCTCGGGACCGGCCTCACCGTAAGTGCGGCCTCGTTCGCCCGGGACCCCGCATCGCCCCCTCCTCCCCGCTGCGCTGCCGCCCCCGGCCGCCGACCCCATCCTCCCGTCACTGCCGTCCGCAGCGCTGCCTCCCCGGCGCTCGGGTCCCCCAAAAGACAGCCCCTTGCCCAGCGCCACCGCCCCCGCCCTCGACATCGTCTTTCTCCACCGCCGTGGCCCCGTCTCCGAGAAGAGGCCCTCTACCTAGCCGCCCCCTCGACTCCCCGGGCCCGACCCCCCCCCAGCCTGTCTGTCTGTCTGTCTCTCTCTCTGTCTCTGGGCCCGAAGACGCACCCCAGGTCGGCCTGAGGTCCCCCTCCTCCGTGCCCCCGACCCCGCCCACCCGGCCCCCACCCATCACCCGCACCCAGCATCCCCCCCCAATCCTGCGCTAATTCTGGTGGGGATGAAGTACAAGGACCCTGGGTAAGGGGATCTTGCCGGGTTGGTCCCTCATCCTACGTTCCTGGCTTTTTATGGGGCCCGGGGACCCAGGGAATGTTCCAGAATGAGCAGCAGTGCGGCCAATGAGCACATTCCCGCTACCCCACCATGGTTTCCCATGGAGATTACAGGCTGAGTAGTATTTGCAGCCTTTGTCCTTGGCCTGCTGATAGTAACTGGTCAGGGTGTTTATTTTCCCTCTTCCCCAAACCCTGTTGGACCACTCCCCTGGAGAGACTCCTTTTCCTCAGTCAGGATGCAGAAGCTCCTCCCGCTGCTGGGCAGGCACAGGGTCAGAGGCTCCTGTCCTTTGAGGAAAGAACAGCCCTGGGTGGGGCCTGAGATTGCAGGACAGTGCTCAGCCTTTCTTCACTTCCCTTTCTGGTGCCCTTCACTGTTCAGCTGGATCTCCTCTGTAGCTCTTTGTGTCTTTTCTGCCTTTTAGCATGGCCCTGCGTAGGTAGATGACTTTCTTGGCATGGTAGTTGCCAGAAGACCATCCCTGTGTCTGGTGAACGCTCTTTTTTTTTTTTTTTTTTCTCGGCACCTTCGTTATTTCTCCTCTGTTGTTCAACCTTTTGCCCAGCAGAGTTATAAAAGAGACTAGTCAAATGAAACTGTCATCCCTGATTTTAGGAAAGGTGGCCAGCCAGGGGTGGAAGGAGCTTTCATTGGAGCAGAATCTCTAGCTTTGCTCTCCTCTCAGGTTTAGGGCGGGGAACAAATCAGGGCTGCTGGTGGGAATGTGGGCAGGTGGGAGTGCAGCGAATGTTGCCCTCTTCCCCAGGAATGTATCCTGTCGGGCATCATGTCCGTGAACGGCAAGAAAGTGCTGCATATGGACCGGAACCCCTACTATGGGGGTGAGAGCTCCTCCATCACACCACTGGAGGAGGTGAGGCTGCTGGGCCTGGGCCATCCCCTATCAACCTCTCTCATAGGGTGCCAGGGTAGCTCCCCAGGTTTTCTGGGAAGGTGGGCAGGGGCACGAGAGGGTGGTCCTTGAGGTGCCTCTCTTTCTCTTTCTCCTGCTTGCAGCTGTATAAGCGTTTTCAGTTGCTGGAGGGGCCCCCTGAGGCGATGGGCAGGGGCCGAGACTGGAACGTTGACCTGATCCCCAAATTCCTCATGGCCAATGGTGAGAGAGGTGAAAGAGGTATTGTGGGGGGTGATTAGGAGGACCAGAGTAGGGTCAGGCTCCAGAAAAGGGTCAGCCATGCCAGCTACGGAGCTTCTGGGCGGGGGGAACTGTGCTGATGTTGTTTTCACCCCACCGCCCCACAGGGCAGCTGGTAAAGATGCTGCTGTATACGGAGGTGACGCGCTACCTGGACTTCAAGGTGGTGGAGGGCAGCTTTGTCTACAAGGGGGGAAAGATCTATAAAGTGCCATCAACTGAGACTGAAGCCTTGGCTTCCAGTGAGTACCTGTTCCCTGAGCCAGAAAATCATGGCGAGGGGCAGAGCAGGGTGCCCCTTGCCCAAGGTGACATTCCCCGTGCGGTACCACAAGTCCCCTTGCTCTGTCCTCCCTCAACTGCCCTGAGCCTCCCAATGGATGCCAGGAGGGAAGTCCACATGCTGAGGGGATGCACGGGTGGTTGCTCTTAAAAGACTTCAGCCTTTCGACAGGGACTGCACTTGACTGGTGAAACATCCCCAAGTGTTGGAGCTGGGAGGGTTCTCAGAGCTTGTCCAGTCCAATCCCCTCTTCATACAGATGGGGAAACTGAGGCCAAGAAGGACAGAGAGGTTAATAGAAGGTTACACAGTGCTCAGCAACAAAACTCAGCTGGCAGTTAGGGTGTCTGCTTTGTGGTCTGCCTGGTGGGAAGGAGAGGTTCACGTTCTGTGGTGTGAAGGGTCTTCTCACGTTGCCTCCACAGATCTGATGGGCATGTTTGAGAAACGGCGTTTCCGCAAGTTCCTGGTGTTTGTGGCAAACTTTGATGAAAATGACCCCAAGACCTTCGAGGGTGTTGACCCCCAGAGCACCAGCATGCGTGATGTCTACCGGAAGTTTGACTTGGGCCAGGATGTCATCGACTTCACTGGCCATGCCCTGGCCCTCTACCGCACTGATGAGTGAGGGGAAGCTGGCATGGCAGACTGCCCCTCGTCTGGCCTGCACCCTGCCCTCTCCATTTTTGCCTGCTGCTCCCTTGACCTACCCTGCACATTTCTTGTACTCAGCGACATGCTCATCCATTGCCTTTTTTTTTTCTGTGCATTTATTTGACCCATAGTCTTCCCCAGGCCATAGAGGGTGGTGGGAAGGCTGGCCTGGTGCTTGGGTGGGGGTGAGCTGGGGGTGCTGCTGCTGGAGCCTCTTCTCTTGACCCCATCCCCCCAGCTACCTGGACCAGCCCTGTCTTGAGACCATCAACCGCATCAAGTTGTACAGTGAGTCCCTGGCTCGGTATGGAAAGAGTCCTTATTTATACCCACTCTACGGCCTTGGTGAGCTGCCCCAGGGGTTTGCAAGGTGAGGGCGTGGTTTTTTTCTGTTGACAATATTAAGTAGGACTAAAGCCAAGAATGGAAATGGCACCCTTGAGTATTTCTGTAGCATTTGTACTTTCCCATTGTGGTCTAATTTACTTCGTACCATGCTTGGGTAACAGGGTAGGGGTGGGGGTGGTGTGCTGCAACAGGGTGTTGAAGTGCATGGTTGAAGAACCAGACCTTCACCAACAGGGCTTGCTTGGCTCCCAGCCTGAGTCAGGCAACACCAGGGCTGGGCCTGGGGCCTTTGAACCTCAAGTCAGAAGGCTTCTCCAGAGCCCTTTGTTCTGTTCCCCCAGACCATTCCTGTGAGGAGCTAGCTGTGCCTTCATGCCACCCTTGTGCTAGCCCTTTGCAGAATATTCTAGGCGGAAGCTCCAGAGAGGAAGGAGCACTCCACATTCAGTCTTGAGTCTGTGGCAGTGACACAGCTGGGAAGAACCACCAGGTTTCCTGAGCTCTGCCTGCCTAGCGCAGCCTTCTCTGTACCCCAGTGCTGGTGGGGGGAGGGCTCAGTGGCACCAGTCCCTGTTTCCTCCTGGGAAGGGGACTCCACCATTGTTCTCCCCACCACAGATTGAGTGCCATCTATGGAGGGACATATATGCTGAACAAACCTGTGGATGACATCATCATGGAGAATGGCAAGGTGGTGGGTGTGAAGTCTGAGGGAGAGGTAAGCCTTCTCCACAGTGTAAGTGCGATGGTCTCTTGGGGCTTGGCCTTCTTAGAAGCACTCTACCCAGTGACTCAGGTTCTGCTGGGTCTGCTGCTATTTAGGTCTCAGAGTCTTGGGCTGGGGACCAGAGCTCCAGAAGAAGTCCACGTAGCCATTTCTGTTGGTAGAGGTATCTCAAATCCACGTGCTGTGTCAGGGGTCCAGGGAGTATTCTTGAGCACAGTGTGTCTGCAGAAGGGTTTTCCCAGCCATGTATATGGGGGCCCACCTCTCTGAGGTACGAGATGAAGCTGTATACTACAGGAGGGGCAGTGGTAACAGAGGAGTGCAGGGCCAGCCCTCAGTGTGGACTTAGCCCCACGGCCACCTAGCGGAGTGTTTGGATAGGCCTTCTGGTGTTCTCACAGGTGGCCCGCTGCAAGCAGCTGATCTGTGACCCCAGCTACATTCCAGACCGAGTGCGGAAGGCCGGCCAGGTTATCCGCATCATCTGTATCCTCAGCCACCCCATCAAGAACACCAATGATGCCAATTCCTGCCAAATCATCATCCCCCAGAACCAAGTTAACAGGAAGTCAGGTAGGCTGAGTCCCGTGTGACTTCCTCCAGTGTGTTCTCTTTGGGGTGGCTCTGCCCCTCCACATCATTCCTGGGGCTGTCTGCCTGATTCCTGCATGGAAGAATGGGGATCTGCATAGCAATCCCCATGGCTTGGGGCCCTAGCGATTGGGTAGCTTGGACCCTCCTCTGTGAGCGTGAGTTTGGATACTGCTTGCTGTGCAGGGCTGGGGAGGAGTGGGCAGGCAGGTCAGAATTGAGCCGAGCCTCCAGGAGCCCTCTATGCCCATGTTAACGGAGACCCTTCTTGTGGGCAGACATCTACGTGTGCATGATCTCCTATGCACACAACGTGGCTGCACAGGGCAAGTACATCGCTATTGCCAGCACCACAGTGGAGACTACGGAGCCGGAAAAGGAGGTTGAACCTGCCCTGGAGCTGCTGGAGCCCATTGACCAGAAGTGAGGGGCTGAGGGGTTGGGGTGGAGGCAGGGGGCAAGGAAGGGAGCCAAGGAGCTGGGGGGCAGAGACCAGGGAGAGTAAGGCGTTTTGTGAGGTCTTCCCCTTCCCTTCTATCTGCCTCTCAGGTTTGTGGCCATCAGTGACTTATATGAGCCCATTGACGATGGTTCCGAGAGCCAGGTAAGCAGGCTGTCTTGGCCCTGGCTCCTAGCTGCCCACCCAGGCAGGGACCCTGCCCGACTCACCCTGGCCCTGGATGTTTCCAGGTGTTCTGTTCCTGCTCCTATGATGCTACCACACACTTCGAGACAACCTGCAATGACATCAAAGATATCTACAAACGCATGGCAGGCTCCGCTTTTGACTTTGAGAACATGAAGCGCAAACAGAATGACGTCTTTGGAGAAGCTGACCAGTGATTGACGACCCCCCACACACACCCCAGCCCTTGGTGCCCTCTCCCCTGACCTAAGTCTGTTCTCCTCGAGGGCTGGGGAGATGGGTGTGGCTGGGCACCCCAGTTTCCAGCATTCTCCGCTTCCCCCACCACATTCTACATTCCTATCACCCACCTCATTGATTCACTGACCAAATCCTTAATCTTAGCGATGGTTTGGGAGACGGGGGGTTGGATAGCATCCTCTTTCTTGGCCCTTCCTTATTCTGGGAAAAGAGGGTTCATTTCCTTGTGTGTGTCTCTTCCCCTTCCACTCCTAATTCTTCTGCTCTATTTGGGAAGAATGTGGAGGAAAAGCTGACTTCTGCCCCCACTGCTCTTACCCCTACTGTAGTGGCCTTTGGAGATGCCCCCTGCCTCCCCCCACCAATTCTCTTGTGTGTTGGAGAGAAGGGGCCCTCCCAGCACAAAGTTGCTTCCCCCCCCTCGTTAATTTATTCTAATTTATTAACTTTGGCCCACCCGATCTGAGAAGGGAGCACTGTGCCTCTCACCCGCAGCCTTCTGGTGCGGCCTGGGAGGGGAGAGGGCTTGGGTGCAGCCCAGTTGGAGGTTGATCTTGCTGTTTTTGTTTCTTGTTTTTGTGTTTGTGTTCTCTGGCATTTGCTGAGAGAGAAAAAAAAAATGTGAGCAAAGCAGGAGGAGGTGGGAAAATGGATCCAAACCCCAGTATGCCCTGCCCCACCCCACAACCTTTCCCTTAGTGGTGGGAAACCCTTACCTTGCAAAGTGAATGTGTCCCCTTCCCCAGCCTCTAGTGTATTTCACAGAAAACCTCCCAATAAAACTGTGTTGAAACCTGGGCCCAGATCTTTAGTTTTATTTCCCCCAAAACTGGGCAGTGGGCGGGGCCTCGGTTCCCTGGGCTGATCCGTTGTATCAGTTTCAGACTTCAGCTCAGCTTTTTGCTTGGGATGGGTGTAAAAGGTGACTACCTTCATCAGGGAATTAGCTCCTGAACCAAAAGGGCCTGTATGGAGGAAATAGGTCACATTGACTTGCCCAAGGCCACCTGGCAAATTAATGCCGGCACTGGGACTGCAACCCCTTGGGGTCAGTGTGGGGGGAAATAGGGAGAGGAGGGTCTGGCCTAGGGTGGGGGTGGAACTGGAGGGGGCAGGGTCCTTATCTCCAGGTCAAGGAGGCGGCATAGGACACCCAGGCCCAGCTTCATGGCCTGGGGAAACAGGAGACTGGGGCCCAGTTTTGGGCGGGGGAGTCAAAGTCAGGAAGGCGTGGGAACCAGGGTGGCCTCAGGCAGGGAAGCAGCAAGGGCACTGGGGTGGGGTATGGATCTGGCCTTGCACTGGGCTGAACGTTAAGAAAGTGGAGGGTCTTGGGGGCCCAGGTCAACAGAATGAAGGAGGCCTGGGGACCCAGTCTCGGGCCAGGGGTTAACGTCGAGGAATTGATGGGGAACCAAGGAAGCCAGGGACGGGTCCCGCCTCCGGAGGCCAGCGGGGCGGGCCGGGGCGGGGCGGCCGGCGGGGCGGGGCGACCGCGCGTCCCCCGGTGCTCGACGTCACCGCGCGGGCGTCACCTGACTGCGCGGCCGCTGCCGTCTGCGGCCGCTGAGACTCCAACAGGCCGTTGTCGCCGCTCCCGCCGCCGCCACTGCCGCCTCCGCCGCCACTGCTGCCGCCGTCGCCGCAGTCGCCGCCATGGCTCAGTACAAGGGCGCCGCGAGCGAAGCGGGCCGCGCCATGCATCTGATGAAGAAGAGGGAGAAGCAGCGTGAGCAAATGGAGCAGATGAAGCAGCGGATCGCGGAGGTGCGGGCCGGGCCAGGCCAGGGCGTCTCAGCACGCGCGTCGCCCCCCGCCCCGGTCCTCTGGGGCCCCGCGAAAGCCGGGGCGGCGAACGCAGAGCCCTGGTGACGAGCCGGGGCGGGAGCCTTGCTCGCTCACCTCCAGCAAAGGGCAGAAGCGACCCGGCGACAGTCTGTTCATCTGTAAAAATGTGCCCAGAAGGCTGAGACGAGCTGAGCTTGTGACAAGCCTCCAACAGGACGGAGCCATAGCCAGTGGTTCCATTGGTGGAATTTGGGCTCCTCTCCTGTACACAGAGCATCTTCACCCTGGCCCCTCTGGCCTGATCCAATGGCTGCCAGGAAAGTCAGGCTCCACGGGCCCTGGCCAATCCATGGGATGCTGAGCCTCATTCCAGAGCCCTTTGCACTGGGACAAAGGCAGGGTTCGGTGTCTGGGGTGCTAGCGGTTCACTAAGGGCTTTAGTGAGTGGCCGGTGGTGGTGGGCTGTCAGGAAGAAAGGATTCCTCTGCTTGGGCCTTTTGGGGAGACTTGTCCAAAGAGCAGGCTACCTTAGGTACTGTGGAAGCCAGGCCCAAAGAAGCAGCTGCATTGCCAAGGCCTGGCTCGACCTTACTTCACGCTGGTGGCCCAGCCCTGCTGTCTCGGTGTGAACTGTGTGGCCAGCTGCAGTTGCTTTTCTCTGTTGGCCCCTCCTTTGGAGGCTACCAGCCAGAGAGGGACCTGTGTGATACCAAGTGGGATGGGGCTGGGGAGTGAGTTCTCATGGGAAGCTGTTGGCAACGTCTAGGGCCAAGAGGGAGCAACATTGCACAGTGGGGGACTACGTCCCTTGGCCACTCTTCACTTCTCCTGTCACCCCTTGGCTTGGGTCTCCACCTTCAGCTTAAAGGCCGGGTATGAAAAACACCAAAGGCCGGTAAAGCCTGTGACCCCAGGCCATTGAGGGAGCTCTGGCCCCCAGCAGGAGACATGGAAGGGCCAGAACAGCACAGAGGTTGCCAAAAAACCCACCTCATTTGGCATCCTCAGCACTGGAAGGGCCCCTCATAGCCCTGTGGAACCTTCCACTGACCAAGGAAATAGGACATGTCTTTCCTAAGGTCATGTCATCATGAGTCCAGAAACAGACCTGGGACCAGAACCCAGGTCCCCACTTCCACGGTGGGGTGGTGGGTGGCCCTCACTGCTCTTCTCCCTCCCCAACAGGAGAACATCATGAAATCTAACATTGACAAGAAGTTCTCTGCACACTATGATGCTGTGGAGGCAGAGCTCAAGTCCAGCACCGTCGGTGAGTGAAGCACGTGCATGCCACCCTCTCCTGGACCCAGAGGCCTGCTGCTTCGCTGACTCTGGGTAACTGACTCTTTCTCCCATCTCTCCTCGCCTCGCAGGTCTCGTGACCCTGAATGATATGAAGGCCAAGCAGGAGGCACTGGTGAAGGAGAGGGAGAAGCAGTTGGCCAAGAAAGAGCAGTCAAAGGAGCTACAGCTGTGGGTTCCTGTCATTTCAGCCGCCAGTCCTCCCCTCAGGAGCCAGCTCATGCTCGGGGGCAGCCAGGCTGTTCTTGCTCCTTGTTCAGGCTCCCCATGGGGGGCCTGCCCATGAGCTTGAAGTGCCCCAGGCCGGAAGGACTGCTCCGGGCCTGTGCCTCGTGGGACCCACACTGAGCACACAGGCAGCTCTGGGTCAGGGAAGGAGCCTCAGGGTGGGGACATGGTGCATGATGCTGCCTGTGCCTTGGTAGGAAGCTGGAGAAGCTACGAGAGAAGGAGCGCAAGAAGGAGGCCAAGCGTAAGATCTCCAGCCTGTCCTTCACCCTGGAGGAAGAGGACGAGGCAGGTGACGAGGAGGAGGAGGTGGCTGTGTACGAGGAGGAGCTGGAAAGGGAAGGTAAAGGCCGGTTCTAGGGACCAGGCTCTAGCATGGAGACGCATACCCAGCACCCAGCCTCGATGGCCCGCTCTGTTCGTGGCCCTGAATCTCACGCATCAGGCGGGAGAGAGAGGGCCCAGTCTGCACCTGGTGCAGAACGTCAAGGGGGTGGCACTCGCCCCCAGTGGCAGAGTGTGTCTTCAGTGTAAGAGGCTGCCAGAGGGAGGCTGCTGCCCACTCAAGAAGCCTTCAGAAGTGCCACGAAGGATGGACTTCCAGTGATCGTGAAATTGTTTGTGTCTGTGCTGCTAGGTGGCCACTGAGCATGTGCTTGTGTGGCTGGGACACTGAATTGTTAATTCTGTTAGATTAATTTCGGGATAAATTGATACAGCCACCGACATTCAGGGCTACTAATTAGACAGTAGAGGTCTCAGCCAAGGGACAAAGGGGTGACAGGGATGATTCAGGAAGGCTGGGTGGCAAGGATGAAACCAGCAGGGCTCCCCCGTGTGCCAGCACCGAGGCAGACAGAGAGGGGCAGGGCCTTGGAGTCACATGGGTCAGTATGTGTCCTGCTGAAGGGTCCGGGGCCAGCTCGGGGCCAGGGAAAACAGCCTGTGGTGGGGACAGTTGAGATGGGCCTTTAGGATGAGGAGAATTTCATGAGAGGGGATGGAGAAATATATGAAGTCAAGTGGCAAGTGTGCCCAGAAGCAGAGCTGGCAGGAGGGGACACATGTGAAGACCTGGGAGGTTGTGACTGCGGGCCTGGGCTGGTTAAAAAGCATGGTGGCCAGAGAACTGAAGCAGGGGATGGTGCTGTGCGGTCTGGCTGCAGGAGAAAGAGCCTGTGCCTCCTGGGGTCTTGTGTGTCCCCAGAGCTGCAGTGAAACAAGGGAAGTGAGTTTTAGGACTGTTTAGTAATGTTTGGTAGCATCACATGAGCTATGTGTCTGTATGGCGGGGACCACTGTCTTTGACAGCACGGACCTGGAGGAAGGCTGTTAACGTCACCGTGGGTCACCAGAGCTTCATGAGTTCTCCCCCTCCCCGCCGTGGTTTTGTTTTGGGGGCCCTGTGATGGGGCACTAATGTGGGATTTTTCTCTGGGTGATTCTAACGTGCAGGCAGGTCCTGGAGCAGCAGGCTGGAGTGTAGGCTTGTCTCCTAGGTCCCCAGTGTTCAAAAAGTGCTCTTAGGAGTCTGTAAGACCCTTTCAGGGGGTCTGCAAGCTCAAAAACACTTTCAAAATCGTGCTAAAACATTCTGGGCCTCTGGCATCTCAGTCTCTCTTGAGCTTGCAGTGTGATGATGCCGTCAGTCCAACAGCTGACAGAGTGTGTGCCTTCCTGTTTCTGAGTCTTTGGTGTTTCTAGGGCTTAATTTCAAATTTGGTGATTATCGATAGCTACCGCCCCTGTAGACAAGAGCTCTCCGGGGTCCTCAGTGACTTGTAAGAGTGCTCACGGGTGCTAAGAACCACCATGCCAGTTCATTCATGTCCTCATTGCAGAAACCACGTCAGAGTCCAGGATGTTGGCGAGCCTGGCCTGAGCCCTACTGGGGCTTCTTCTTTCCCTCCTCCCTTCTAGCCCCAGTGTTAGTACCCGTGAGACTTTGGGCTTCAGTTGGCTCGCCTGGGGCCTTCGTGAGGATTCAATGGTACATCAGATATGCAAGCATGATAAGCACAGCTCCTGGCATGGAGGGGGGCTCCCCGAGTGTCCAGCCTTCTGAGGGTGCCCTGCTCCTCCCGTGCAGAGGAGCCTTGGCTCGTCAGGTGCTGGCACTGATGCCTTAAATCCCCCGAGGCACTTCAGGGCACAGGTGATGGTGGGAGAACACGGTCCCCGATCTCCTGTCCAGCTGCTGGCAGTGGAGACCGAGGTCAAGGCCCCTTGGCAAGGATAGGTCTCCATAGTGCTGTAAAGGTGACAGTTCAGGCCGCTGTGGCTAGGAGCAGATGGTGGTCCCAGGGAGCTCCGGGAAGCCTCCAAGGAGGTGGTGTCGGGCTTGAGAAACAGCTTCAGGGTGCCCTGGAAGTGGGGCCCACGATGCAGCTGACTCCTGTGTTTCCTTTTGCTCCAGAGATCACCACAAAGAAGAGGAAATTGGGGAAGAACCCTGACGTGGACACCAGCTTCCTGCCTGACCGAGACCGAGAGGTAAAAGCGGCCTGCCCCTGGCTCTGGCAGAGGCTTCGGCTCAAGGTGTGGAGTGCTGCGTGTCCCCTGAGCAGCCCCGGGCCTCCCCCCTTTCCCCCTTTCCTCTCACAGGAAGAGGAGAACCGGCTCCGAGAAGAGCTGCGGCAGGAGTGGGAAGCCAAGCAGGAGAAGATCAAGAGTGAGTGCCTGCTGCGTGCGGTGCTGAGTGGGCGCCGGCTCTGCTGACGATGGTTTCGGGCAGTGCCCTGAGATCCAGGGAACTTGCAGAGACCAAGAGGCAATTCTGTTTTGTAGGTGAGGAGATCGAAATCACCTTCAGTTACTGGGATGGTTCTGGGCACCGGCGGACAGTCAAGGTAGGCAGTGTGGACTGTGCACTGCGCTCCCCGGGCCACTGTGGCCCGGCCTCCCTTGGAGCTCCTTGGGAAGGAGCTTTCAATCCTGACCTCAGAACGTCACCAGTCCTTTCCTGTGAGTGGTCCCTGGGGATCCTGGAGGGAGCAGAGAAGAGGTTCTGGGCCCTCGTGGGGGTAGCCAGAGGCTTCAGGGTCCCTGGCCAGGACTTCCAGGCCACTGCCTTCTTGAGAGCCCCTGTGCAGGCTGCCATGTTCTGTCCCCTACCGCTCACTTTCCCGGACGTGGGCGCTCGGGCCGCTCCTGTAGATGAAAAAGGGCAACACGATGCAGCAGTTCCTGCAGAAGGCACTGGAGATCCTGCGCAAAGACTTCAGCGAGCTCAGGTCAGGCTGCGTGGCGCTAAGCGTGTGTGCACAGGAGCGTGCTCGCATGCGCGTGCGTGTACAGCGCTCTGTCGCGGCTCTGGTAGCGGGGACCCTGAGTGGTGGCTGGTGCCCGTGGACCACCAGGGTGACGGGTCCCCAGGGAGGAGGGCGGCATGCTGGGCACTGCGCTCCTGAGAGAGCAGAGCTTAGGTGGGGCGCCGGCTTTTGTTCTTTAGCCCGGAGGTAGAGGATGGCGGGGTGCTAGTCCTGGGCTCACCAGACCCTGCAGCCTGCTTCCGAGCATTCTGGACTGCCGCCGTTTCCTGCTGGGTTTCCTTGGCGGGCTGCTTCCACTTGTCCACACCTCCTGCCTTTCTCCCTCAGGTCAGCGGGCGTGGAACAGCTCATGTACATCAAGGAGGACTTAATCATACCCCACGTGAGTCCCTTCTCTTCCGTGCGGCCTCGGGCAGGGTGGCAGCGTGGGGGCAGGGGGCTCTGGGGTACCTGGGGGCTTCTTGAGAGAGCCCCCTTGTCCCAGCCCAGGTCTTTGGCTTGGGCTGCTGTGGTCAGTGTGGGTCGCTGTGACTGCGTCTGGCCTGTGGGCAGGCGGGGTGGCCTGGTGGTTGGGAGAAGGCAACATGGGTCATCGGCCATCGCTTTCCTGCCTTCTGCTCCTAGCACCACAGCTTCTATGACTTCATTGTCACCAAGGCACGAGGGAAGAGTGGTGAGTGCACCGGCCCGGCCCTGGGGCGGGGGGTAGGGGCAGGCGGCAGGATGGGTCTCCGACAGCTGCTTTCTCCATGTAGGGCCGCTCTTTAATTTTGACGTTCACGATGATGTGCGGCTGCTCAGCGATGCTACTGTGGAGAAGGATGAGGTGCGGTGGTCCAGGGGCACTGGGCAGGGGGAGGAAAGGTGGAGGGAAGGAGAACTCAGCCCCCCATGGCGTGGCCATGAGCTGCAGGGCTGGGCCCGTCTCCCTGTCTTCCTCCCTCAGTCACACGCAGGCAAGGTGGTACTGCGGAGCTGGTACGAGAAGAACAAGCACATCTTTCCCGCCAGTCGCTGGGAGCCCTATGACCCCGAGAAGAAGTGGGACAAGTACACAGTGAGTGGCCGTCCTGCGGGGCCCAGGCACTGCGCTGGATAGCTTGAGCTGGGGAAGGGGAGCCAGGCTGCACCCCAACTCAGCTCCACTTGCCTTCTCTGTCCTCTTCTTCTCACCCCAGATCCGGTGAACGTGGAGGCTCCTCCAGCTCCCTGTGTCCTCTGCCCCCTCCCGGGGTCTCCAGGCACTGCGCTCACCCCCCGGCCCATCCCCACTTCCCCTGCCCCTGGTGGTGTCCCTTAACTGCCTTTTTCTTTCATGATAAATAAATGCACACCTCAGAGTTGGAGCACCTACATTGTGCTTTGGTTTAAACATTTTTTTATTGAGATAAGATTCACCATTTTGATCATTTGAAAGTGTACAATTCAGGGGTGTTTAGTACATTCACAGTGTTGTGCAACCATCATCTCTATCTACTTCCAGAAC
>NW_024423319.1:1388054-1390572 GCF_017311325.1 Ursus maritimus | reverse complement strand
GGCGCCGGCTCTGCTGACGATGGTTTCGGGCAGTGCCCTGAGATCCAGGGAACTTGCAGAGACCAAGAGGCAATTCTGTTTTGTAGGTGAGGAGATCGAAATCACCTTCAGTTACTGGGATGGTTCTGGGCACCGGCGGACAGTCAAGGTAGGCAGTGTGGACTGTGCACTGCGCTCCCCGGGCCACTGTGGCCCGGCCTCCCTTGGAGCTCCTTGGGAAGGAGCTTTCAATCCTGACCTCAGAACGTCACCAGTCCTTTCCTGTGAGTGGTCCCTGGGGATCCTGGAGGGAGCAGAGAAGAGGTTCTGGGCCCTCGTGGGGGTAGCCAGAGGCTTCAGGGTCCCTGGCCAGGACTTCCAGGCCACTGCCTTCTTGAGAGCCCCTGTGCAGGCTGCCATGTTCTGTCCCCTACCGCTCACTTTCCCGGACGTGGGCGCTCGGGCCGCTCCTGTAGATGAAAAAGGGCAACACGATGCAGCAGTTCCTGCAGAAGGCACTGGAGATCCTGCGCAAAGACTTCAGCGAGCTCAGGTCAGGCTGCGTGGCGCTAAGCGTGTGTGCACAGGAGCGTGCTCGCATGCGCGTGCGTGTACAGCGCTCTGTCGCGGCTCTGGTAGCGGGGACCCTGAGTGGTGGCTGGTGCCCGTGGACCACCAGGGTGACGGGTCCCCAGGGAGGAGGGCGGCATGCTGGGCACTGCGCTCCTGAGAGAGCAGAGCTTAGGTGGGGCGCCGGCTTTTGTTCTTTAGCCCGGAGGTAGAGGATGGCGGGGTGCTAGTCCTGGGCTCACCAGACCCTGCAGCCTGCTTCCGAGCATTCTGGACTGCCGCCGTTTCCTGCTGGGTTTCCTTGGCGGGCTGCTTCCACTTGTCCACACCTCCTGCCTTTCTCCCTCAGGTCAGCGGGCGTGGAACAGCTCATGTACATCAAGGAGGACTTAATCATACCCCACGTGAGTCCCTTCTCTTCCGTGCGGCCTCGGGCAGGGTGGCAGCGTGGGGGCAGGGGGCTCTGGGGTACCTGGGGGCTTCTTGAGAGAGCCCCCTTGTCCCAGCCCAGGTCTTTGGCTTGGGCTGCTGTGGTCAGTGTGGGTCGCTGTGACTGCGTCTGGCCTGTGGGCAGGCGGGGTGGCCTGGTGGTTGGGAGAAGGCAACATGGGTCATCGGCCATCGCTTTCCTGCCTTCTGCTCCTAGCACCACAGCTTCTATGACTTCATTGTCACCAAGGCACGAGGGAAGAGTGGTGAGTGCACCGGCCCGGCCCTGGGGCGGGGGGTAGGGGCAGGCGGCAGGATGGGTCTCCGACAGCTGCTTTCTCCATGTAGGGCCGCTCTTTAATTTTGACGTTCACGATGATGTGCGGCTGCTCAGCGATGCTACTGTGGAGAAGGATGAGGTGCGGTGGTCCAGGGGCACTGGGCAGGGGGAGGAAAGGTGGAGGGAAGGAGAACTCAGCCCCCCATGGCGTGGCCATGAGCTGCAGGGCTGGGCCCGTCTCCCTGTCTTCCTCCCTCAGTCACACGCAGGCAAGGTGGTACTGCGGAGCTGGTACGAGAAGAACAAGCACATCTTTCCCGCCAGTCGCTGGGAGCCCTATGACCCCGAGAAGAAGTGGGACAAGTACACAGTGAGTGGCCGTCCTGCGGGGCCCAGGCACTGCGCTGGATAGCTTGAGCTGGGGAAGGGGAGCCAGGCTGCACCCCAACTCAGCTCCACTTGCCTTCTCTGTCCTCTTCTTCTCACCCCAGATCCGGTGAACGTGGAGGCTCCTCCAGCTCCCTGTGTCCTCTGCCCCCTCCCGGGGTCTCCAGGCACTGCGCTCACCCCCCGGCCCATCCCCACTTCCCCTGCCCCTGGTGGTGTCCCTTAACTGCCTTTTTCTTTCATGATAAATAAATGCACACCTCAGAGTTGGAGCACCTACATTGTGCTTTGGTTTAAACATTTTTTTATTGAGATAAGATTCACCATTTTGATCATTTGAAAGTGTACAATTCAGGGGTGTTTAGTACATTCACAGTGTTGTGCAACCATCATCTCTATCTACTTCCAGAACGTTTCTGTCGCGCCACAAGGAGACCCCATGCCCATTAGCAGTCTCTCCCCCAGCCCCTGGCACCCCCTTGTCTACTTTCTATCTGTATGGATTTGCCTATTCTGGAAGTTTCACATAAATGAAATCATACAATATTTCTGGTCTTTGTATCTGGTGAGAAAGTATGTATTTGGTGGGGGTGGGAGGGTGGAAGAGTAACGTGAGTCTGTGGAAGGGGGCATGTGCAACCCACTGGGGCCTGGGCAGGCCCAGCTGTCCTTGCAGCCAGCCTGCACTCCCCAGGGCACCTGTGTGGCATTGTGGTTCCTTATGGTGAGTGGGAGGGCTACTCCTCCCCAGGCCTTTGGGCTCCTCTTCTGTCTCCTAGCTGCCCATTGCATAGGGGACATGGCTGTCCTGTGGCTCCCAGCCACCCTGCATCCCTACCACAGCTATGGAAACCCACCTTTGCCCTCCTGCTG
>NW_024423319.1:1371087-1388044 GCF_017311325.1 Ursus maritimus | reverse complement strand
TCACTTTCCCGGACGTGGGCGCTCGGGCCGCTCCTGTAGATGAAAAAGGGCAACACGATGCAGCAGTTCCTGCAGAAGGCACTGGAGATCCTGCGCAAAGACTTCAGCGAGCTCAGGTCAGGCTGCGTGGCGCTAAGCGTGTGTGCACAGGAGCGTGCTCGCATGCGCGTGCGTGTACAGCGCTCTGTCGCGGCTCTGGTAGCGGGGACCCTGAGTGGTGGCTGGTGCCCGTGGACCACCAGGGTGACGGGTCCCCAGGGAGGAGGGCGGCATGCTGGGCACTGCGCTCCTGAGAGAGCAGAGCTTAGGTGGGGCGCCGGCTTTTGTTCTTTAGCCCGGAGGTAGAGGATGGCGGGGTGCTAGTCCTGGGCTCACCAGACCCTGCAGCCTGCTTCCGAGCATTCTGGACTGCCGCCGTTTCCTGCTGGGTTTCCTTGGCGGGCTGCTTCCACTTGTCCACACCTCCTGCCTTTCTCCCTCAGGTCAGCGGGCGTGGAACAGCTCATGTACATCAAGGAGGACTTAATCATACCCCACGTGAGTCCCTTCTCTTCCGTGCGGCCTCGGGCAGGGTGGCAGCGTGGGGGCAGGGGGCTCTGGGGTACCTGGGGGCTTCTTGAGAGAGCCCCCTTGTCCCAGCCCAGGTCTTTGGCTTGGGCTGCTGTGGTCAGTGTGGGTCGCTGTGACTGCGTCTGGCCTGTGGGCAGGCGGGGTGGCCTGGTGGTTGGGAGAAGGCAACATGGGTCATCGGCCATCGCTTTCCTGCCTTCTGCTCCTAGCACCACAGCTTCTATGACTTCATTGTCACCAAGGCACGAGGGAAGAGTGGTGAGTGCACCGGCCCGGCCCTGGGGCGGGGGGTAGGGGCAGGCGGCAGGATGGGTCTCCGACAGCTGCTTTCTCCATGTAGGGCCGCTCTTTAATTTTGACGTTCACGATGATGTGCGGCTGCTCAGCGATGCTACTGTGGAGAAGGATGAGGTGCGGTGGTCCAGGGGCACTGGGCAGGGGGAGGAAAGGTGGAGGGAAGGAGAACTCAGCCCCCCATGGCGTGGCCATGAGCTGCAGGGCTGGGCCCGTCTCCCTGTCTTCCTCCCTCAGTCACACGCAGGCAAGGTGGTACTGCGGAGCTGGTACGAGAAGAACAAGCACATCTTTCCCGCCAGTCGCTGGGAGCCCTATGACCCCGAGAAGAAGTGGGACAAGTACACAGTGAGTGGCCGTCCTGCGGGGCCCAGGCACTGCGCTGGATAGCTTGAGCTGGGGAAGGGGAGCCAGGCTGCACCCCAACTCAGCTCCACTTGCCTTCTCTGTCCTCTTCTTCTCACCCCAGATCCGGTGAACGTGGAGGCTCCTCCAGCTCCCTGTGTCCTCTGCCCCCTCCCGGGGTCTCCAGGCACTGCGCTCACCCCCCGGCCCATCCCCACTTCCCCTGCCCCTGGTGGTGTCCCTTAACTGCCTTTTTCTTTCATGATAAATAAATGCACACCTCAGAGTTGGAGCACCTACATTGTGCTTTGGTTTAAACATTTTTTTATTGAGATAAGATTCACCATTTTGATCATTTGAAAGTGTACAATTCAGGGGTGTTTAGTACATTCACAGTGTTGTGCAACCATCATCTCTATCTACTTCCAGAACGTTTCTGTCGCGCCACAAGGAGACCCCATGCCCATTAGCAGTCTCTCCCCCAGCCCCTGGCACCCCCTTGTCTACTTTCTATCTGTATGGATTTGCCTATTCTGGAAGTTTCACATAAATGAAATCATACAATATTTCTGGTCTTTGTATCTGGTGAGAAAGTATGTATTTGGTGGGGGTGGGAGGGTGGAAGAGTAACGTGAGTCTGTGGAAGGGGGCATGTGCAACCCACTGGGGCCTGGGCAGGCCCAGCTGTCCTTGCAGCCAGCCTGCACTCCCCAGGGCACCTGTGTGGCATTGTGGTTCCTTATGGTGAGTGGGAGGGCTACTCCTCCCCAGGCCTTTGGGCTCCTCTTCTGTCTCCTAGCTGCCCATTGCATAGGGGACATGGCTGTCCTGTGGCTCCCAGCCACCCTGCATCCCTACCACAGCTATGGAAACCCACCTTTGCCCTCCTGCTGCTGTCATAGCCCCAAAGGGGGAAATCTGGCTTGGGGGTGGGTGCTCCTGCTCCCTGCCCTTGCATCAGCAGCCAGATTGCCCAGTTCCCTTTGGGTAAGCTGAGGCAGGCAGGCCCTGTTCTAGAAGGCTGAGGAAGACAACCTGACTGGTCCATGCTTCCATTCTTCCCCTTGCCTGAGGCAGAGCAGAGGGAACAGGGGCAACCCCTGGCTGGCAGAGAGCATCCCAGCTCTGGGTCTGGTCCTACCTCCTTGGCGAATACACGGATCTGACCGTGGGAGACCCCACTGGGTATAGAAGCTCCTGTGCCCTCCTCCTCCCACAGGCAGGGCCCTGTATCCCATTCAGATGCAGCATGGGGGATCCTGGCTGGCAGCTAGGAGCTCTCACTTGGGCTGCCTGGCCCTGTGTCTGGGGCAGAGCCATCTGGGGTCATTTGGAGGAGGGAGGGAGGTAGCCTAGACTAGAGCACCTCAGGGGCACAGCAGGGAGTGGGTGGCCAAGCCTGACCCTAGCTCCTGGATGTGGGGGACAAGTCTGAGGACCTCAATGGGGCCTTTTGTTTGGCACTGGGAACCCTGGAGAGGGGATCATCTGGCCTTCTGCACCAACCCCCTCCTGCCCTCTCTGAAAAGCCACCAGAAGAGTAGGCTTCTCAAGGAAAGGGCGCCCCCCTCAGCCAGCTTACCTGATTGAAACAGTTTCCGAGGGAACTACCTTCTGCCCCATAGCTTCTGGAAAACAAGCTCCTTAAGGCCCAATCTTGGGTCTTGGCAGGGAAGGACCTGGTTCGGAAGCACCACAATCTATAGGAGGTTGGATGGGGGATCAGGGAGGGAGCCTTTTCGGGGTCAGGATCCAGGGGACGGGGGACTGTAAGGGAAGGAGACCCACTTCCAGGGAAGGGACATAGCCATGGTGGGGGTGGGGTCTGAGAGGAGCCCCTTCTCCTGTCTAGCTCCGGGAGCCCTCTTCTTGGGACCGTGGACCCATATGAATATGGAGCTCAGAGAGGGTGGGCAGCAGACAGAAGTTGGGAACCTGTTAGACTCTGGAACTACATGAAGTCACCAAGCTTGG
Source organism: Ursus maritimus (assembly GCF_017311325.1). Taxonomy (NCBI): domain Eukaryota; kingdom Metazoa; phylum Chordata; class Mammalia; order Carnivora; family Ursidae; genus Ursus; species Ursus maritimus. The sequence continues at coordinate 1,384,861 of NW_024423319.1, read as the reverse complement.
TGAACGGGCACCGGTATTTCCAGGGACCAGTGTGTGCCAGGGGTGGGCTAGGTTCTGAGGACATGATCGAGAGACGAAGGCCGGCCCTCCCTTGGTTGGCCAGGCCTCATTCCTGGTTTGTGGTGGGGGTGGGGAGGTGAGTGTACATGTGGGTGGATATAAACAACAAACAAAAACAAACAATGAACAAGCAAGATGAAGAGGCCTTTCTCAGGTCATGGCATAGTAGCTGACTAGAATGACAAGAAGTTAGCCATTCCAAAGCGGAGGAGGGAGTGTTCCAGGCAGAGGGAACAGTGAGTATGAAGATCCTGGCAGGCAGGTTGGAGGTGAACAGGGCTGGAATGGAGGGAAGGAGGGAGGGGAAGGAGAGGGAGGTTGAGCCTGGGATATGAGCCAGAGGGGTGGATGCTGATCTTTTCTTGTTTACCTTGAACAGTTCTGCAGAGGCCGGGTTTTCACCTGGTTCACACATCAGCAAAAAAGAGTGAACGTGGAGATGCCCTGCCTCCTGCCCAGCCCTCCCTGCCCAGTTCCCACAGGGCCCCCAGCGGAGAAGCGCTTGCTTTTGTCACTTGCCAACACATGCATTTCTCCACGTCTGTGCATGCACAGCTTCCTCATTCTTTTCTTTGAAAGCAGCATAATTAATTTTCTAGACATTGGCAAATTCCTCTCCCTAGGGCCTCTCCCATTTTGCAGCCCCCCCCAGCAGGTGAGAGTGTCCTGCCCACAGGGTACCATCACTCCCCACCAGGGGACATATGCAACCTGAGATAGAACACATGTTCTCTCGGCGTAGAGTTTTATTTAATTTTTAAAGATTTATTTTTTATTCTAGAGAGAGCGAGCGAGAAGTGGGGAAGGGGAGAGGGAGAGAGAATCCTCAAGCAGACTCCCTGCTAAGCGTGGAGCCCAACTCAGGGATCGATCCCAGGACTCTGAGATCAGGACCAGAGCCAAAATCAAAAGTCATACGCTTAACCGACTGAGCCACCCAGGCGCCCCTTAATTTTTAAAAAGGTTTTTCAACTGAGGAAAAATTCAGATAACAAAAATAACCACTAACCATTTAAAAATGAACGTTTCAAAGTGGCATTTCCTATGTTCACAATGTTGTGCAACTGTCACCTCATCTGGTCCTAGAACCTTCCCATCACCTCAAACGGAGACCCTGTGCCCATTCAACAGTCTCTCCTCATCCCCTCCCCCCAGCTCCTGACAACCACTCATCTACTTTCCGTTTATGTGGATTTGCCTCTTCTGGAAATTTCACATAAATGGACTCAAATAATTCTATGTAGATGGAAAGACATTTCATGCTCACAGACTGGCAGACTCAGAACTCAGTGGCTTAAAACAACACCAGGTTCTTACTGGGCACTTTCTGCAGCTCACGAGTCCAGGCGTGACACCACTGCATCCTCTGCTCAGGGTCTCACGAGGCTGCCTTCTCACTGGAGACTTGGGGTCCTCTCCCGAGCTCACATTGTTCTTGGTAGAGGTCAGTTTCCTGTGATTCTGGGACTGAGGTCCCTGTTCTCTCCTTGGCTGTCAGCCAGGGAATGCTCTCAGCTCCCAGAGGCAATCTGAGATTCCTTGCCACCTGGTGCCCTCTATAGCCCTGTTCATGCTTCAAATCTCTCCCTTTAGGAAGGGCCCCTTCTTAGTTAAGAGCTCACCTGATTAGGCCAGGCCCACCCAGACAATCTCCCTTTTAATGAACTCAAAGTCAGCTAGTTAGTAACAACCACAGGGAGTGATGTCCCACCATGTGCAGAGGTTCTGATCTGCCTCCAGAGGAGGGGATTATACAGTCTTGTATGCTAGGATGTGGGAAGCTTGGGGCCATCTTAGAATTTTGCCCCATGATGACAACTTTCCCTGGTAATCTATGAATTCAATGCCATCCCTGTCCAAAACCCCAGCATACTTTTTTGTAAAAATTGACAAGCTTACCCTCAAAGTATATAGACATGCGGAGGACCTGGAAATCCAAAAAACAATTTTGAAAAAGAAGAGCAAAGTTGGAGGGCTCACATTACCTGATTTCAAAACTTACTATGAAGCCACAGTAATCAAGGCAATGTGGCATAAGCACAAGGATAGGTGCATAGGGGGACAACACAGAATTAGGAGTCCAGAAATAAATACTTACATTTATGGTTAAGAAATGATGCTGGAGGGGCACCTGGGTGGCTCAGTAGGTTAAGTGTCTGCCTTTGGCTCTGGTCATGATCCCAGGCTCCTGGGATCGAGTCCCATGTCTGGCTCCTGGCTCAGCAGGGAGTCTGATTCTTCCTCCTGCTCCTGTTCCCTCTCTCAGATAAATAAATAAAATCTTAAAAAAAAAAAAAGAAATGATGCTTGAGCAGTCAGATACCTGTATGGAAAAAGTAAACTTAAACCCTAATGTCATGGGTTGAACTGTGTCCCTAGAAAGAAATGTTGCAGTACTCCCCCAGGACCCTTGAATGTGACCTGGTTTGGAGAGACGGTTTTTACAGATGGAATCAAACTGAGGTGAAGTCGTACTGGAGGAGAATGGGCCCTAATCCAAGATGACTGGTGTCCTTCTGAGACGCAGTGATGGAGTGTGCAGAGGGAGAAGGCCACGTGACAACAGAGACAGGAGTGGCGCGTCTACCAGCCAAGGAAGGCCAAGGGCTGCCGGCAACACCAGCAGCTGGAGGACACAAGGAAGGTTTGGCCCCTGCAGCCTTCGGAGGGAGCGCTGCCCTGCCGACGTGGATTCCTGCCTTCCGGCCTCCGGAGCAAGGGGGTGGGGGTGGGGGATAAATGTCTCTTCTTTTAAACCCCTCAGTATGTGCTACTTTCTTAGGGAAGCCCCAGGACACTCACCTTGTTTCGACCACAGAAATAAACTTGACATGGGTTATAGACCAAAAAGTAAAAGCCCAAATTGAAAACAAAAAAACAAAAAACAACCACAAACATCTAATTAAAACACAGGAGAAAATCTTTGTGACCTTGGGCTAAGCAAAGTTTGGGCAGGATAAAAAAAATTAATCATAAAAGGTAAAATTAATAAATTGGACTTCATAAAAATGTAAACTTTTGTTCTTTAAAAGATACTATTATGAAAATAAAACACAAGCCAGTGGCTTGGAGACAAAAAGGGAAATATGACAAAGGGCTTATCTCCAGAATATGAAATATATATGTAAACTCCTACAAGTCAATAAAAATTAGAAATACGTCCTACCTTTTAAAAAATGGGCAAAAGATTTGAAAGACATGTCACACAAGATGATATAAGAATGGCAAAAGCGAGGCGCCGGGGTGGCTCAGTCGGTTAAATCTCAGCCTCCAGCTCAGGCCATAATCTTGAGATGTCCTGGCATCGAGTCCTGCGGCCCGAGGCCAGCGGGCTCCCTGCTCAGTGGGGAGTCTGCTTCTCTCTCTGCCTTTCCCACTGCTCATGCTTGCTCTTTCCCTCTCTCTCTCTTTCTCTCAAGTAAATAAATATTTTAAAAAAAGAATGGCAAAAGCATATGAGAAGGTGTTCACCATCGTCATGGGGACAGAGATCACGTCAGTAGCCATGTAGGGATGGGTGACGGGCCACTGGCTGTAGAGGGAACTCGGAGGGGCCTCTGGGCTGATGGGAACTGTCTATATCTTGACCCAAGGGTGGTTACACAGAGGTATACATTTGTTAAAACTCATTGAACCATACACTTAAAATGTGGTCATTTTATTTTCTGCAAATTATACCCCAGTAAAGCTCATTTCAAAGGGAAAAAAGAAAACAGAGGCAATTATTGAAATTGGTTACCTACAGGAGGGAGGGAGGGAACCAGGTGGCAGGGGTGCAGGAGAGAGTGACATTGCCCTGGGTGTATCATCTTGTGTAGTTTTGACTTCTGGACACATGTTGCTATTTTATATACTAAAAGAATAAGAACAGAATGGGGGGAAAGCTAAAATTGAACATAAACAGAAATGATCCCAAGAGTATTTCAAATGAATAACATGACCATATTAAGGGAAATGTAAAAAAAGTCTATCCAAGCAAATTTGAATACAACATTCTTATGTTACACCCTCAGTCTTTTTTTTTTTTTAAGATTTTATTTATTTATTCGACAGAGATAGAGACAGCCAGCGAGAGAGGGAACACAAGCAGGGGGAGTGGGAGAAAAAGAAGCAGGCTCATAGCAGAGGAGCCTGATGTGGGGCTCGATCCCATAACGCCGGGATCACGCCCTGAGCCGAAGGCAGACGCTCAACCGCTGTGCCACCCAGGCGCCCCACACCCTCAGTCTTAAGGCAGAAGACACCAAACAACAAAATCCAACTCCACTCCACTTAGTAGGTTTATTTGTCCAGGGGATAAGGGTGCAGCTATTCCGAAAGTGCTGTCTATGTACTGGGGATCAAGCAAACGAGTCAACATATTGATGATGTTGGGAGCTAGGTCTCTGTCTCCCACTAATGGAGAAGGGAGATCCGAATATAGATTGGGGAAAGGCTAAGAACTTTTATTGTGGAATTGGAATGAGAAGTATCAGTATGTCCTCCGGATTTATATATATGTATATATATATGTATATATATGTAGATACAAGAATGTATACACATATATATAAACATAAGCATAAATAGAAATATATACATATATATAGAGAGAAACAGACAGACAGACATCCTAGCTCTGCCCACTGAAAGTGCCTAAGAGCATGACACCCCAGTGGCAATGAGCACACCTCACTACCATATCTTGGTTTCTAAATGTTTTTCTCCTTAAAGGAGCCAGGGCTCCTTGGAAGAATGGCTGATTCCAGGATTAGGGTGAGGAAAGGACAAGAAGCCTAAAGTACTTAATGATGGGACCATGTCAGAAGGGCACTGGAGCCAGCTAGAAGAAGGCACCAAAGCTGACACAATTTGAGCATCCAAATGAATAATTAACAATAATGGATTATAATCCACTGAATAAAATCAAGATCCACGAGTCCATACTGCTGATGAATACATAGATAAACAGAGGAGCTCTTTCTGAGGGCAGAATGTTAACAAATAAATGTAGGAGGGATCATGGAGGAAGAAAATCACTCTTGCAGCCATCAGAGTAACCAGTGATGCAGACAAGAATTATCAGTGATTAGGTGACATTTTGATGAGGAACAGAATATTCACCTAGTTTCAAACTATCTTCCTACAAACTACTTCTTTTTTCAAAGTAAGCTCTACACCCCACGTGGGGTTCGAACTCATGACCCCAAGACCCAGAGCTGCATGCTCTACCAACTGAGCCAGCCAGGCGCCCCCCTACAAACTACTTTTTTTTTATTACAGAGGGAAAAACAGTAACTGTCCACTTGAGAAGCTGGCAGTCTACCACCCTAACCAAGTGCTCAAAGTGAACACTACACTGAAGGGACAAAGCAAAGAGGCATGGAGAGGGCCCAACCTCACAAGGGAGAGAGCACGGTTCTCCTCACAACAGCACACAGCCTGAATTTCATCATGAGAAAACATCAGACAAACCCAAACTGAAGGACCTTCTACCAAATACCTGGCCTGCGCTCCGCAAAGATGTCCATGTCTTGAAAGGCCAGGGAAAGCAGAGGAATGTTCCAGATTAAAGGGGACTAAAGAGAAATGACGACTAAATGCAAAGTGGGAACCTAGACTGGGTCCTGGATCAGAAAAAAACATTGATGTTTTGTGTAGTTACATTGTAATTTTACTATGGTTATGGAATACAGAGGGGCAAGCTGTATGCAACTTACTTTGATGTAGTTCAGAAACATTATTTTTATGTAAAATAAGTGTTGCATATAGTATATATATATGCACATGTAGGAGAGAGGTGGGGGAGGGCAGGAGCAAATGAGTGAGAAAAGCAAATGGGGTAAAATATGAACTCTGGGCAAATCTGGGTCAAGGGCACATGACAGCTCTCCAAACTGTTCGTACAACTTTTCTGTAAGTCTGAAATAATTCCAAATTATAAAATTAAAAGGAAAGCCACAAATCCCAACCAACATTTGACTGAAGGGTCTAGCCATGACAGGCAACAAAAGAAAATAAAAGGCATCCAGATTGGAAAGGAAGAAGTAAAACTATTTTCAGATGACATAATCTCATATCGGCAAAATCCCAAGAAATCCCCTAAAAACCTATTAGAGGTAACAAACGAGTTCAGCAAAGTTGCAGGACAAAAGATCATGACAAAAAACAAGTGTATTTCTATATCCTAGCAATAAGCAATCCAAACTGAAATTAAGAATATAATTCCATTTACGAATAGGATCAGGAAGAATAAAACACTTCGGAATAAATTTAACAAAAGAAGTACAAGGCTTGTACAATGAAAACTACAAAATATGATTGAAAGAAATTAAAGAAGACCTAAATAAACAGAAAAACATCTGTTTAGTCAGGGTTCTTCAGAGAAACATAGCAGGACACACACACAGAGGATCTATTTTGAGGAATTAGCTCATGTAATTGTGGGGGCTGGAAATTTGGCAAGTCCAAAATTTTCAGGGCAGGCAAGCAGGCTGGAGACTCAGGCAGGATTTTTGTTACAATCTTGAGGCAGAATTTCTACTTCTCCAGGAAACCTAAATTTTTGCTTTTTAGGCCTTCAATTGAGTGAACGAGACCCACACAAATTACGAGGACATTCTTTACTTAAGGTCAATCAATTGTAGATGTTGACCACATACACAAAATACCTTCACAGCAATGCCTAGATGAGTGTTTGATTAAATAACTAGGGACTACAGCCTAGCCAAGTTGAAGTCAATAAACATCTAAAATTAATCAACATCCCATGTTCATGGATGGAAACACTTAATCTTATTGAGATGGCAACACTCCCCAAATTGATCTGCAGATTCAATTTCATCCCTATTGAACTCCCACTGGATTTTATTGATTGATTGATTGATTGATTGCAGAAACTGACAAGCTTATCCTAAAATTCCTATGGAAGTGTAAGGGACACTGAACAGCCGAAACACTCTTGGAAAAGAACAAATGCAGAGGATCAACAGTTCCCAGTTTCAAAACTTACTACAGAACTACAGTGATCAAGACAGTGTGATAACCGCATAAAAACAGACATATGGATTAACAGAACAGAATTGAAAGAGTCCAGAAATAAGCCCATGTATCTATTGTCAACTGATTTTTGATGAGGGGGCCAAGACTGTTCAATGGGGAAAGAATAGCCTCTTCAACAAATGGCATAGCAGCCACATGCAAAAGAATGAAGTTGGACCACAACCTCACATTATATGCAAAAAGCAACCCAAAATGGACCATACACCTAAATTTTTAAAAAAGATTTTATTTATTTGACAGAGAGAGAGAGCACAAGCAGGGGGAGCTGCAGGCAAAGGGAGAAGCAAGCTCCCTGCTGAGCAGGGAGCACGATGCGGAGCTCGATGTGGGGCTCGATCCCAGGACCCCAAGATCATGACCTGAGCCAAAGGAAGATGCTTAAGTGACCGAGGCACCCAGGTGCCCCCAGAGACCTAAATTTAAGAGTGAAAACTATAAAACTCTTAGAACAAAGCATAGGGGTAAATCTTTGTGACCTTGGATTAAACAACAGTTCCTTAGATATGACAACAAAGCACAAGCAACAAATGAAGGATAAATTAGATGTCACCAAATTTCCAAATTTTAAAACCTTTTGTGCATCTAAGGACACTATCAAAAAAGTGAAAAGAGAACCCACAGAATGAGAGAAAATATTTGCAAATCATAAGGGATTAATATCCAGAATATATAAGGAACTCCTACAAGTTGACAGGAACAAAGCAAACACCCAACTAAAAAATGGGCACAGAACTTGAATAGACGTTTCAGATTGCTTTGTATATACCGAAGATCTACAAATGGCCAACAAACTCATGAAAAGATGCTCAACATCATTAGTCATCAGGGAAATGCAAATCAAAATGAGATATCATTTTGCACCCACTAGGATGGCTAGAAACAAAAAATCAGATAAGGGTAACCAGAATGTGGAGAAATTGGAACCCGCATACACTGCTTATGGGAATGTAAAAATGGTGCAGCTACTTTGGAAAGATCTTTGGCTAGTTTTCTCAAAATGTTAAAAATAGAGTTATTATGTGACCTAGAAATCCCATTCCTAGGTGGAAGGGAAATAAAAATGTGTTCACATAAAGATTTGTACACAAATGTTTCCAACAGCATTATTCATAATTGCCAAAAGATAGGAACAACCCAGATGCCCACCAAGTGATGAATGGATAAGTAAAATGTGATATATCCATGTAATGGAATATTATTTCGGCCTAAAAAGAAAGGAATTCCTGAGCCGTGCTACAACATGGCTGGGGGAGGGGGGCGGGGTGGGGGTGTGACTGTTTAGGAGTATGGGGGTTTCCTTTGGGGGGTGATGAAGTGTCCTGGAATTTGATAGTGCAGATGGTTGCACAACTTTGTGAATATACTACAAGTCATTAAATGAGTGACTTATATGATAGGTGCATTCTATCTCAATAAAGCTGTTTAAAAAGAAAAGGGAAAAGCAAGCAGGGGAATGAAACCCCCAGATTCAGGGCCGCGGTGGTCGGCTGGGTGAGGGGCCAGGTGTAAACGGCTGACAGCCTCCAGTCCTTCTGCTGGGCACTTGCCTGGTAGTAGCCACGGGCCCTCGGGGTTATGGACCTCGACGGCGAGAGTGTCCTGAGCATGGACCGCACCGTCCTCCGCTGGTGCGCGCCTGATGGGTCGACACAGAGGCGGCTGCGCACTGGCAGCAGGTGTCCCAGGACACGCTTCTGAGCGTTCGGGCGGGGCGGGGTCTGTGCGCGCCGGCGCAGCTGCGCGCCGGGCCCGAGGGGGTGTGGCGCGGGCGCGCGCGGGTCCCAGGGTTGCCGGAGGCGGCGGGCGGGGAGGAGGGGGAGAGGCGCGTCCCGCGGACGCGGCCATTGTGCGAGGGGGGTCCGCTCGCTGGGCGGGAACCCAGACGGCTCCTGGGGTCCCGGGCGGCGCCCTGGGCTCCCCGCGGCCCCGGGGCAGGAGCGGCCTCCGCCCGCGCGCCCGGTGGCCCGGCTCTCCCTGGGTGCCCCCGCCCGGCGAGGTGGTACGGTCCGGGTTTGAAAGGCCCCGGCGGCCGCGGGCCTGCCCAGTGTGTGGGCGCGGCGGGGGCGCGCACGGGTTGAGGCGGCGGGGGCGCGCGAGTGGGGCCGGTGTGGGGCTCGGGGGCGCGTCCACGTGGCTGGCAGGCGGCCACCCGGAGCCAGCGACGGCGGAGGGACCGGTAGGTAGGTGGCCTCCATAGCCCGCTGCCTGTGTGGAGCCAGCCGACTCCGCGGCCCGGGGCTCGGCCAGCTCGGGGATTGGGCTCGGCCTTGAGGGGGGTCGGGCTCTGCCTCTGTCTTGCATCTCGGGCGCCGGCCTGACTGGTCCTTCGTGCCCAGAGCCAGCAAGGACGACCGGTCTGAGCCCAGCTCCCCTGCCCTATGGGGACCCTTTGTGGCTGAGGAGCGGCCCCTCCAAGGACTGCTGCGGCGCCTCCATCCACTAGGTACTCGTGGGTCGGCCGAGGGGTGCCCCCGTGGGAGCAGGGCGAGCCAGGCCAGCAGCACGGTGGGGGGCATTGGAGAGCGGGGCGCTGGAGCCGCGTCTCTGTGAGGGGCTGTCCCTTTCCTCGGGCTCTCTGCTGGCTGCGCTGTAGCAGAGCGGCAGGGTGTGCCTGTGATGCTTGAGGCTTCTTCCGCTTACAGGTGGAGGTTGGGGTGGGGGCTGCACATCTTGCCTTTCCAGGTCTCCCTCCCACCCTGTCTCCATCTCCATTCCTAGGCTTGTATTCCTGCAGGGTGTGGAGGAGGTTAGGGTGGGATGTGCCCCCCCCCTTCTTTTCCGCCTCCCTTTCTTCTCTGGCTGTTGCATTAGGGGTCCAGGATGCAGACCTGACAAAAGAGCCCCAGAGAGATGATCAGTCTGAGCTAAAACTCTGCAGTTTCAAGCAGGGCCTGTTCCTTGTTCTAGCAAATGCATTTTCTCCTTTCTATCTTATATGCCTTCTTACTTTGGTTCCCTGCACCCCCCAAACTGGGTACCTTGTGTCCCCCTTGGGGCTTGGGCACAGAGAGGGTAGCACTGAGTCCTGCCCCATTGGCTGCCACGACACTTCTCTGCTGTCTTTGCTGCCTGGAGCTGGCCGGGAAGCTGGGTGTGGCCTGGGGGCAAAGACCTGGCCAAGCTGGGCACTGCCCCCACGGCCCCCACCCCATCTCCCCAAGGCCTCGCTGTATTTGGGGACACTGCTTCCTTTCCACAGGGCTCCTTGTGCCCCTCTACCTCTCCCCTTCCCCAGCTAACCTCTGGATTTGGAGGGAGAGCTGCACAGGGCTGCCTGGGCCATCTGTCTGGCTGAGCCTGAGGAGAGCCTGACTTATGTCTGTCTTGGCGCGTGGCTGTGGGGGCAGGCACGACTCGGCTTTGTGTTGCAGTGGGTAGGCCAGACAGCAGGCTTCTGGACAGCCAGCTGAGGGAGGCCCTCGGGGCGAGGAGGCAGCTGGGGCCAGGGCTGGGGATGTGATGGCGCTGGGTCTGTTCTCAGACCTTGATGCCTCAGATGTCTGACCTGGGTCTCCTGGTGGCAATGCCACTCTGGAGTGGTGTCCCCCCTCCCCAACACACACACTTGTGATTGTTCGCTCTCTGCCTTTCCCCTTCCTCCAACTTGGGCGTGGGGTGTCTCTGTGGCCTGGGGCTTGCCTACAGTGGCTCTTGTGTGTGGCTGGCCACCCTCAGCTCCCGGATCTGGTGTTTGGGGTCTCATTCTGGGAGGGCCTCCTGCCTTGCCTTTCCCAGCATCTGGCTCTGCTGCCCCCTTGGGTGTGGTCCAGTTGAGGGGAGGCCTCCTGGCTCCTTTCCAGCGCGGGGTGGGGGGATGATTGATGGCCCTCAAGCCTGCCTGTACTTGCTGCTCACTCATGCGCCCTGGTGGCGGCCCTTCTCTCCCAGCCACGGTCACCCTCTGGGACTCTGGTCTGGGGGTGGATGACCGGCCTCCACCCTCTGGGCATGGAGCTCAGCCCGCTGGGGGCCCTAGGCCAGGTGGGGCAGGAGGAAGGCCGGCAGCCTGGGCTGGAGCCTCTGATTTGCACTTGCTTTTTCCCCTTAGGCCTGTTCCCCGGGTGAAGCTGCCGGCCATGCCTGGTGCCTGCCTCCTCCTCCTGGTCCTCCCTGCCATAGCGGGGGCCGTGGGCAGCAGCAGGCCCTTCCCTGCCTTCTTGGTGACAGACACTACGCTCACCCACCTGGCGGTGCACCGGGTGACTGGGGAGGTGTTTGTGGGTGCAGTGAACCGCGTCTTCAAGCTGGCCCCCAACCTGACTGAGCTGCGGGCCCACGTCACGGGGCCTGTTGAGGACAATGCTCGCTGTTACCCACCCCCCAGCATGCGAGTGTGTGCCCACCGCCTGGCACCTGTAGACAATGTGAACAAGCTGCTGCTCATAGACTATGCGGCCCGCCGCCTGGTGGCCTGTGGCAGCATCTGGCAGGGCATCTGTCAGTTCCTGCGCCTGGACGACCTCTTCAAGCTGGGTGAGCCCCACCACCGCAAGGAGCACTACCTGTCAGGGGCTCAGGAGCCTGACTCCATGGCCGGTGTCATTGTGGAGCAGGGGCAGGGGCCCAGCAAGCTGTTCGTGGGCACCGCCGTGGATGGCAAGTCTGAGTACTTCCCCACCCTCAGCTCCCGCAAGCTCATCAGCGACGAAGACAGTGCCGACATGTTCAGTCTGGTGGGTGAGCCCACTCGCCTGTTCACCTTCTCAGGCCAGCTGCCAGGCCCTCTTCCCCTGGTGTCTCTCCTCACCCCTCTCAAGAGCCAGTTCCCATTTCCCTCCTTGCCTTCACCCTGTCCTGATCCAAGAGGAGAGCTGCTGAGGACAGGAGGACGGGCGAGGGCACAGGATGGGGCTGCTCACCCTGCCCTCTGTGGCCTTTCTGGCCTGGGCTTCTAGGACCATATGGGCAGGGTGGGAGCATGAGGGAAGCCCCCTGGGGGGGGCTGCAGTGGGGTCGTGGGGGCCTCGTCCCACGCTCCCCTCAACCTGCTCCCCAGGTGTACCAGGACGAGTTTGTGTCCTCGCAGATCAAGATCCCCTCAGACACACTGTCCTTGTACCCCGCCTTTGACATCTACTACATCTATGGTTTTGTGAGTGCCTCCTTCGTGTACTTCCTGACGCTGCAGCTGGACACTCAGCAGACGCTGCTGGACACGGCAGGCGAGAAATTTTTCACATCCAAGATCGTGCGCATGTGTGCCGGGGACTCAGAATTCTACTCGTATGTGGAGTTCCCCATCGGCTGCTCCTGGCGAGGCGTGGAATACCGCTTGGTGCAGAGTGCCCACCTGGCCAAGCCTGGCCTGCTGCTGGCCCAGGCCCTGGGTGTGCCGCCTGACGAGGACGTCCTCTTCACCGTCTTCTCTCAGGGCCAGAAGAACCGGGTCAGCCCGCCCCGGCAGACCATCCTCTGCCTCTTTACCCTCAGCACCATCAACGCCCACATCCGACGCCGCATCCAGTCCTGCTATCGCGGGGAAGGCACGCTGGCCCTGCCCTGGCTGCTGAACAAGGAGCTGCCCTGCATTAACACCGTGAGCTCTCACCGGGGGGCTGTGCGCTCTATCGCAGGCTGCCTGGGGCCTTGGCGGTGGCCCCCTGGCTAGGGAGCTCCCTGCCTCTGCTACTCCTGCCTTCTCACTGTGGATGGGTGCTGTCTTTGTGGGCTACCCTTTCTCCTCCTGTGCCCGTCCTAGCTGCCTGCTCCGGGCTCCGTCTCCCGGGCAGCCCCATCTTGCAGGCCTTGGAGGTGTGCCGGCGGCCACTTGCTTGCCTCACCCACCTCTCCCTACTCCTGCCTCCTCTTCCTCCTCGGCCCCTGACTTCCTGTGGGGTCCCAGGGCCAACAGTTGGTCTTGGCTGGTGGAGAGCCAGTTCCAGATCCTGCTTGCTTCCAGAATATGGGGTCTTGTGGCCTCTGTCCAGCTGGTGCCCCCAAGCTCACTCGTACCCCTCCTGTTTCACCAGCCCATGCAGATAAATGGAAACTTCTGCGGGCTGGTGTTGAACCAGCCACTGGGGGGCCTGCATGTGATTGAGGGACTGCCTCTGCTGGCTGACAGCAGTGACGGCATGGCCAGTGTGGCTGCCTACACCTACCGCCAGCACTCCGTGGTCTTCATCGGCACTCGCTCTGGTAGTCTGAAGAAGGTAGGGTGCGGACTGGAGGCAAGAACATACACTCTGAAGTCCCAGACAGGGCATTGCCCATGGGGGAAGGCAGACTTCCCAGGCCGGGTCCCAGGCCTGCACACATTTCACGCTCACCAACACTAGTGCCCACTGTGGCCTGAATGGCTGGCTCATGTGACAGAGCCCAGACCCGTCTCAGGGCCTCCCTGCTGGGAGAGCAGGGCCCTGGCTGAGCTGTCATTGCCAACTCCTTTGCTGAATAAATGAGGGAGAAATGTGGGTATAACCCCCCATGCCCTCTTGTCCCCTCATGGGCACTAGGGCTGCTTCCATTCTGGGACGGGGTGGTGGGACAGGGGGAGATGGACTCTGGGAGCTCCAGTGTGCTCCGAAGGGATAGGAGTCAGAATGACTGCCATGTACTCATCTGGCCCACTGAGCAAGTACAGAGCTGCCCCCAGGAGGTCTGGGAACAGTAGGTGGGGGGAGGTTTGTAAAGAGAAACTGTGGAGTTCTTGGGGGCCTGCTCTGCTCCCCTC
>NW_024423319.1:1367440-1371077 GCF_017311325.1 Ursus maritimus | reverse complement strand
ACCACCGCAAGGAGCACTACCTGTCAGGGGCTCAGGAGCCTGACTCCATGGCCGGTGTCATTGTGGAGCAGGGGCAGGGGCCCAGCAAGCTGTTCGTGGGCACCGCCGTGGATGGCAAGTCTGAGTACTTCCCCACCCTCAGCTCCCGCAAGCTCATCAGCGACGAAGACAGTGCCGACATGTTCAGTCTGGTGGGTGAGCCCACTCGCCTGTTCACCTTCTCAGGCCAGCTGCCAGGCCCTCTTCCCCTGGTGTCTCTCCTCACCCCTCTCAAGAGCCAGTTCCCATTTCCCTCCTTGCCTTCACCCTGTCCTGATCCAAGAGGAGAGCTGCTGAGGACAGGAGGACGGGCGAGGGCACAGGATGGGGCTGCTCACCCTGCCCTCTGTGGCCTTTCTGGCCTGGGCTTCTAGGACCATATGGGCAGGGTGGGAGCATGAGGGAAGCCCCCTGGGGGGGGCTGCAGTGGGGTCGTGGGGGCCTCGTCCCACGCTCCCCTCAACCTGCTCCCCAGGTGTACCAGGACGAGTTTGTGTCCTCGCAGATCAAGATCCCCTCAGACACACTGTCCTTGTACCCCGCCTTTGACATCTACTACATCTATGGTTTTGTGAGTGCCTCCTTCGTGTACTTCCTGACGCTGCAGCTGGACACTCAGCAGACGCTGCTGGACACGGCAGGCGAGAAATTTTTCACATCCAAGATCGTGCGCATGTGTGCCGGGGACTCAGAATTCTACTCGTATGTGGAGTTCCCCATCGGCTGCTCCTGGCGAGGCGTGGAATACCGCTTGGTGCAGAGTGCCCACCTGGCCAAGCCTGGCCTGCTGCTGGCCCAGGCCCTGGGTGTGCCGCCTGACGAGGACGTCCTCTTCACCGTCTTCTCTCAGGGCCAGAAGAACCGGGTCAGCCCGCCCCGGCAGACCATCCTCTGCCTCTTTACCCTCAGCACCATCAACGCCCACATCCGACGCCGCATCCAGTCCTGCTATCGCGGGGAAGGCACGCTGGCCCTGCCCTGGCTGCTGAACAAGGAGCTGCCCTGCATTAACACCGTGAGCTCTCACCGGGGGGCTGTGCGCTCTATCGCAGGCTGCCTGGGGCCTTGGCGGTGGCCCCCTGGCTAGGGAGCTCCCTGCCTCTGCTACTCCTGCCTTCTCACTGTGGATGGGTGCTGTCTTTGTGGGCTACCCTTTCTCCTCCTGTGCCCGTCCTAGCTGCCTGCTCCGGGCTCCGTCTCCCGGGCAGCCCCATCTTGCAGGCCTTGGAGGTGTGCCGGCGGCCACTTGCTTGCCTCACCCACCTCTCCCTACTCCTGCCTCCTCTTCCTCCTCGGCCCCTGACTTCCTGTGGGGTCCCAGGGCCAACAGTTGGTCTTGGCTGGGAGAGCCAGTTCCAGATCCTGCTTGCTTCCAGAATATGGGGTCTTGTGGCCTCTGTCCAGCTGGTGCCCCCAAGCTCACTCGTACCCCTCCTGTTTCACCAGCCCATGCAGATAAATGGAAACTTCTGCGGGCTGGTGTTGAACCAGCCACTGGGGGGCCTGCATGTGATTGAGGGACTGCCTCTGCTGGCTGACAGCAGTGACGGCATGGCCAGTGTGGCTGCCTACACCTACCGCCAGCACTCCGTGGTCTTCATCGGCACTCGCTCTGGTAGTCTGAAGAAGGTAGGGTGCGGACTGGAGGCAAGAACATACACTCTGAAGTCCCAGACAGGGCATTGCCCATGGGGGAAGGCAGACTTCCCAGGCCGGGTCCCAGGCCTGCACACATTTCACGCTCACCAACACTAGTGCCCACTGTGGCCTGAATGGCTGGCTCATGTGACAGAGCCCAGACCCGTCTCAGGGCCTCCCTGCTGGGAGAGCAGGGCCCTGGCTGAGCTGTCATTGCCAACTCCTTTGCTGAATAAATGAGGGAGAAATGTGGGTATAACCCCCCATGCCCTCTTGTCCCCTCATGGGCACTAGGGCTGCTTCCATTCTGGGACGGGGTGGTGGGACAGGGGGAGATGGACTCTGGGAGCTCCAGTGTGCTCCGAAGGGATAGGAGTCAGAATGACTGCCATGTACTCATCTGGCCCACTGAGCAAGTACAGAGCTGCCCCCAGGAGGTCTGGGAACAGTAGGTGGGGGGAGGTTTGTAAAGAGAAACTGTGGAGTTCTTGGGGGCCTGCTCTGCTCCCCTCCTGGGCCCTCATTTGTGTCTGTAACAGTTTTGGGGAGGCATCATTCCCAAACCACACCCTGCTGTCCCTCTAAGGTGTACCTCTCGGTAAGTTTGCAGAGCTGTGCAAGCATCACCATTCTTTTGTTCCAGGATGGTGTCATCCCCCCAAAATGCCCTCCCCCTGGAGCTCTCACCCCTCTCCCCCTGGCCTAGGCAACATGAATCTCTCCATTTCTAGTTCTTGGAGGCCTTTTTGACTGGCTGAGTCATCCCCAGTGGCCTCCAGGGATGGCCTTTGAACCCTCTTTCCCCTGCCTGTGGGGCCCTGGCGGGGAGGGGGGGGGCAGGCACGTTGAGTGCTGAGCCCTGCCAGGCCGTGGCTTCAGCTTGATAAAAGGATGTCCTGGGTGTGTGTGGCATGGCCGTGGCATCAGGTTGGTTTGTCTCGTGGCCCAGGTCCGGGTTGATGGCTCCCAGTACGCCCACCTCTACGAGACAGTGCCTGTGGTGGATGGCAGCCCCATACTCCGAGACCTGCTCTTCAGCCCTGACCACCGGCACATCTACCTCCTGAGTGAGAAGCAGGTGGGCCCGCGGCGGGCGGTGGTGGGCGGCAGGGTCGGGGCAGGGCGGGTACTGATGCAGCTGTCCCCAGGTGAGCCAGCTCCCGGTGGAGACCTGCGAGCAGTACGTGAGCTGCACCGCCTGCCTTGGCTCGGGGGACCCGCACTGTGGTTGGTGTGTGCTGCAGCACAGGTGAGGGCCTGCTGTGGGCTGCCCACATGCCTGTCTCTCCCCGTCGTGCCCTTGTGGCCGCGTCCTCCTTCCCCTTCTGTTTCATGCCACTCACGAGCGGAACCGGCATCCCCACTGACGCTGTGACCTGGCACTGTGGGCTGGGCTGCCTGGCCGCCTTCCCTGCAGATGGCCATGACGCCCCTGGCCAGGGCCCTGTGGGGCAGCTGTGTAACGGGCTCTGGCCTGACCCCATGCAGATGCTGCCGTGAAGGGTCCTGTCCAGGCGCCTCGGCCCCACACGGCTTTGCTGAGGAGCTGAGCAAGTGTGTCCAGGTGCGGGTCCGGCCCAACAATGTTTCGGTGACATCGCCTGGGGTGCAGGTGAGTGGCATGGTGACTGCAGGTGCGGGGGCCTGTGCGTGCATGCACGGAGGCAAGGGGGGGCACCTTCTGCTCTGACCGCTCTGCCTCCCCCAGCTGACTGTGGCCATGCGCAACGTGCCAGACCTCAGCGCTGGTGTGAGCTGTGCCTTTGAGGAGGTGACGGAGAGCGAGGCTGTCCTGCTGCCCTCCGGGGAGCTGCACTGCCCCTCGCCCTCGCTGCAGGAGCTCCGGGCTCTCACCCGGGGGCATGGTCAGTGGGCTCGGGCTCTCCGGGCTGGGGGACTCCCCATCCCAGGCTTGCTCACGGCCACCCCTGGGCTCGCTGCAGGGGCCACCCGTACCGTG
>NW_024423319.1:1364069-1367430 GCF_017311325.1 Ursus maritimus | reverse complement strand
TCACTCGTACCCCTCCTGTTTCACCAGCCCATGCAGATAAATGGAAACTTCTGCGGGCTGGTGTTGAACCAGCCACTGGGGGGCCTGCATGTGATTGAGGGACTGCCTCTGCTGGCTGACAGCAGTGACGGCATGGCCAGTGTGGCTGCCTACACCTACCGCCAGCACTCCGTGGTCTTCATCGGCACTCGCTCTGGTAGTCTGAAGAAGGTAGGGTGCGGACTGGAGGCAAGAACATACACTCTGAAGTCCCAGACAGGGCATTGCCCATGGGGGAAGGCAGACTTCCCAGGCCGGGTCCCAGGCCTGCACACATTTCACGCTCACCAACACTAGTGCCCACTGTGGCCTGAATGGCTGGCTCATGTGACAGAGCCCAGACCCGTCTCAGGGCCTCCCTGCTGGGAGAGCAGGGCCCTGGCTGAGCTGTCATTGCCAACTCCTTTGCTGAATAAATGAGGGAGAAATGTGGGTATAACCCCCCATGCCCTCTTGTCCCCTCATGGGCACTAGGGCTGCTTCCATTCTGGGACGGGGTGGTGGGACAGGGGGAGATGGACTCTGGGAGCTCCAGTGTGCTCCGAAGGGATAGGAGTCAGAATGACTGCCATGTACTCATCTGGCCCACTGAGCAAGTACAGAGCTGCCCCCAGGAGGTCTGGGAACAGTAGGTGGGGGGAGGTTTGTAAAGAGAAACTGTGGAGTTCTTGGGGGCCTGCTCTGCTCCCCTCCTGGGCCCTCATTTGTGTCTGTAACAGTTTTGGGGAGGCATCATTCCCAAACCACACCCTGCTGTCCCTCTAAGGTGTACCTCTCGGTAAGTTTGCAGAGCTGTGCAAGCATCACCATTCTTTTGTTCCAGGATGGTGTCATCCCCCCAAAATGCCCTCCCCCTGGAGCTCTCACCCCTCTCCCCCTGGCCTAGGCAACATGAATCTCTCCATTTCTAGTTCTTGGAGGCCTTTTTGACTGGCTGAGTCATCCCCAGTGGCCTCCAGGGATGGCCTTTGAACCCTCTTTCCCCTGCCTGTGGGGCCCTGGCGGGGAGGGGGGGGGCAGGCACGTTGAGTGCTGAGCCCTGCCAGGCCGTGGCTTCAGCTTGATAAAAGGATGTCCTGGGTGTGTGTGGCATGGCCGTGGCATCAGGTTGGTTTGTCTCGTGGCCCAGGTCCGGGTTGATGGCTCCCAGTACGCCCACCTCTACGAGACAGTGCCTGTGGTGGATGGCAGCCCCATACTCCGAGACCTGCTCTTCAGCCCTGACCACCGGCACATCTACCTCCTGAGTGAGAAGCAGGTGGGCCCGCGGCGGGCGGTGGTGGGCGGCAGGGTCGGGGCAGGGCGGGTACTGATGCAGCTGTCCCCAGGTGAGCCAGCTCCCGGTGGAGACCTGCGAGCAGTACGTGAGCTGCACCGCCTTTGCCTTGGCTCGGGGGACCCGCACTCGTGGTTGGTGTGTGTGCTGCAGCACAGGTGAGGGCCTGCTGTGGCCGCCCACATGCCTGTCTCTCCTCGTCGCGCTGCCCTTGTGGCCGTCCCTCCTTCCCCTTCTGTTTCATGCCACTCACGAGCGGAACCGGCATCCCCACTGACGCTGTGACCTGGCACTGTGGGCTGGGCTGCCTGGCCGCCTTCCCTGCAGATGGCCATGACGCCCCTGGCCAGGGCCCTGTGGGGCAGCTGTGTAACGGGCTCTGGCCTGACCCCATGCAGATGCTGCCGTGAAGGGTCCTGTCCAGGCGCCTCGGCCCCACACGGCTTTGCTGAGGAGCTGAGCAAGTGTGTCCAGGTGCGGGTCCGGCCCAACAATGTTTCGGTGACATCGCCTGGGGTGCAGGTGAGTGGCATGGTGACTGCAGGTGCGGGGGCCTGTGCGTGCATGCACGGAGGCAAGGGGGGGCACCTTCTGCTCTGACCGCTCTGCCTCCCCCAGCTGACTGTGGCCATGCGCAACGTGCCAGACCTCAGCGCTGGTGTGAGCTGTGCCTTTGAGGAGGTGACGGAGAGCGAGGCTGTCCTGCTGCCCTCCGGGGAGCTGCACTGCCCCTCGCCCTCGCTGCAGGAGCTCCGGGCTCTCACCCGGGGGCATGGTCAGTGGGCTCGGGCTCTCCGGGCTGGGGGACTCCCCATCCCAGGCTTGCTCACGGCCACCCCTGGGCTCGCTGCAGGGGCCACCCGTACCGTGCGGCTGCAGCTGCTCTCCAGGGAGACAGGCGTGAAGTTCGCCGGGGTTGACTTTGTCTTCTACAACTGCAGCGCACTCCAGTCGTGAGTCTGGGCCTTTCTGACCTCTGTCCCCACATGTCTTCGTCCCTTGCTGTGTTGTGGGGGCCTCAGGTGGGCCCTTGCACCCCCTTCCTTCTGTTTCCCGCATGGCCTCTAGGAGAGTGGTAAGAGAGCAGGCCCGGTCTTCCCTGTTACTTCTGAAGCCTCTCCCCACCAGGTGCATGTCCTGCGTTGGCAGCCCTTACCCCTGCCACTGGTGTAAGTACCGCCACGTGTGTACCAGCCGCCCCCACGAGTGCTCCTTCCAGGAGGGCAGGGTCCACAGCCCTGAGGTGAGGCGGGTGCGGTGCGCGAGGGGGCTGGGCTCCCTGTGGGCTGGCCTCTGGCTTTTCTGCCTTTGATCTCATGGGTTTCTTGGAGCCTCTTCAATTCGGGGCCAGCCCAGCTGGACTGCAGGGCGGCCGCCATGGGTGTGTGGCTTATGGGCGTTCTCCCCTCAGGGTTGCCCCGAGATCCTGCCCAGCGGGGACCTCTTGATCCCAGTCGGTGTCATGCAGCCTCTCACACTGCGGGCCAAGAACCTGCCACAGCCGCAGTCGGGCCAGAAGAACTACGAGTGCGTGGTCCGGGTGCAGGGGCGCCAGCAGCGGGTGCCCGCCGTCCGCTTCAACAGCAGCAGCGTGCAGTGCCAGAACGCCTCGGTGCGGTGCCCCCGGGGCCCGGGCTGTGCGGGGCCGGGCGTGCTGCTGCTCTGCGTCCAGCTCTCTGGCCTCTTGCTGGGGATTCCTGAGCTGGGCGTCGGCACACCTTCTCTGGGCTGACATGGGTCCCTCTCCCCCAGTACTCCTATGAAGGCGACGAGTATGGTGACACTGAGCTGGACTTCTCTGTGGTCTGGGATGGAGATTTCCCCATCGACAAGCCTGCCACCTTCCGAGGTGAGGGGTGGGATGGGGCTGATGAGCTCACCTCCGGGGGCACAGTTGCCATGAGCTGGGGCCAGGTCCGGCAGGGGGGACCCTTCCTCGGGGTCCTCCATGCCCCCGGCTCCCTGCAGCTGCCCCCCAACAGTGCGTTCTGCCTGCAGTTCTCCTGTATAAGTGCTGGGCGCAGCGGCCTAGCTGCGGCCTCTGCC
>NW_024423319.1:1361044-1364059 GCF_017311325.1 Ursus maritimus | reverse complement strand
TGCTGAGCCCTGCCAGGCCGTGGCTTCAGCTTGATAAAAGGATGTCCTGGGTGTGTGTGGCATGGCCGTGGCATCAGGTTGGTTTGTCTCGTGGCCCAGGTCCGGGTTGATGGCTCCCAGTACGCCCACCTCTACGAGACAGTGCCTGTGGTGGATGGCAGCCCCATACTCCGAGACCTGCTCTTCAGCCCTGACCACCGGCACATCTACCTCCTGAGTGAGAAGCAGGTGGGCCCGCGGCGGGCGGTGGTGGGCGGCAGGGTCGGGGCAGGGCGGGTACTGATGCAGCTGTCCCCAGGTGAGCCAGCTCCCGGTGGAGACCTGCGAGCAGTACGTGAGCTGCACCGCCTGCCTTGGCTCGGGGGACCCGCACTGTGGTTGGTGTGTGCTGCAGCACAGGTGAGGGCCTGCTGTGGGCTGCCCACATGCCTGTCTCTCCCCGTCGTGCCCTTGTGGCCGCGTCCTCCTTCCCCTTCTGTTTCATGCCACTCACGAGCGGAACCGGCATCCCCACTGACGCTGTGACCTGGCACTGTGGGCTGGGCTGCCTGGCCGCCTTCCCTGCAGATGGCCATGACGCCCCTGGCCAGGGCCCTGTGGGGCAGCTGTGTAACGGGCTCTGGCCTGACCCCATGCAGATGCTGCCGTGAAGGGTCCTGTCCAGGCGCCTCGGCCCCACACGGCTTTGCTGAGGAGCTGAGCAAGTGTGTCCAGGTGCGGGTCCGGCCCAACAATGTTTCGGTGACATCGCCTGGGGTGCAGGTGAGTGGCATGGTGACTGCAGGTGCGGGGGCCTGTGCGTGCATGCACGGAGGCAAGGGGGGGCACCTTCTGCTCTGACCGCTCTGCCTCCCCCAGCTGACTGTGGCCATGCGCAACGTGCCAGACCTCAGCGCTGGTGTGAGCTGTGCCTTTGAGGAGGTGACGGAGAGCGAGGCTGTCCTGCTGCCCTCCGGGGAGCTGCACTGCCCCTCGCCCTCGCTGCAGGAGCTCCGGGCTCTCACCCGGGGGCATGGTCAGTGGGCTCGGGCTCTCCGGGCTGGGGGACTCCCCATCCCAGGCTTGCTCACGGCCACCCCTGGGCTCGCTGCAGGGGCCACCCGTACCGTGCGGCTGCAGCTGCTCTCCAGGGAGACAGGCGTGAAGTTCGCCGGGGTTGACTTTGTCTTCTACAACTGCAGCGCACTCCAGTCGTGAGTCTGGGCCTTTCTGACCTCTGTCCCCACATGTCTTCGTCCCTTGCTGTGTTGTGGGGGCCTCAGGTGGGCCCTTGCACCCCCTTCCTTCTGTTTCCCGCATGGCCTCTAGGAGAGTGGTAAGAGAGCAGGCCCGGTCTTCCCTGTTACTTCTGAAGCCTCTCCCCACCAGGTGCATGTCCTGCGTTGGCAGCCCTTACCCCTGCCACTGGTGTAAGTACCGCCACGTGTGTACCAGCCGCCCCCACGAGTGCTCCTTCCAGGAGGGCAGGGTCCACAGCCCTGAGGTGAGGCGGGTGCGGTGCGCGAGGGGGCTGGGCTCCCTGTGGGCTGGCCTCTGGCTTTTCTGCCTTTGATCTCATGGGTTTCTTGGAGCCTCTTCAATTCGGGGCCAGCCCAGCTGGACTGCAGGGCGGCCGCCATGGGTGTGTGGCTTATGGGCGTTCTCCCCTCAGGGTTGCCCCGAGATCCTGCCCAGCGGGGACCTCTTGATCCCAGTCGGTGTCATGCAGCCTCTCACACTGCGGGCCAAGAACCTGCCACAGCCGCAGTCGGGCCAGAAGAACTACGAGTGCGTGGTCCGGGTGCAGGGGCGCCAGCAGCGGGTGCCCGCCGTCCGCTTCAACAGCAGCAGCGTGCAGTGCCAGAACGCCTCGGTGCGGTGCCCCCGGGGCCCGGGCTGTGCGGGGCCGGGCGTGCTGCTGCTCTGCGTCCAGCTCTCTGGCCTCTTGCTGGGGATTCCTGAGCTGGGCGTCGGCACACCTTCTCTGGGCTGACATGGGTCCCTCTCCCCCAGTACTCCTATGAAGGCGACGAGTATGGTGACACTGAGCTGGACTTCTCTGTGGTCTGGGATGGAGATTTCCCCATCGACAAGCCTGCCACCTTCCGAGGTGAGGGGTGGGATGGGGCTGATGAGCTCACCTCCGGGGGCACAGTTGCCATGAGCTGGGGCCAGGTCCGGCAGGGGGGACCCTTCCTCGGGGTCCTCCATGCCCCCGGCTCCCTGCAGCTGCCCCCCAACAGTGCGTTCTGCCTGCAGTTCTCCTGTATAAGTGCTGGGCGCAGCGGCCTAGCTGCGGCCTCTGCCTCAAGGCTGATCCTCGCTTCAACTGCGGCTGGTGCGTCTCGGAGCACAGGTGTCAGCTGCGGGCCCACTGCCCGGCCCCCAAGACCAACTGGATGCACCCGAGCCAGAAGGGCACCCGCTGCAGCCACCCCCGCATTGCCCAGGTCAGCCTTCCCTGTCTCCTTCTGTGTGCTGGGCACCCGCAAGTCTGGGCTCACTTGTCGCCTCTCCTCCTGCTCTGCAGATCCACCCACTCATGGGACCCAAGGAGGGAGGCACCCGGGTCACCATCGTGGGTGAGAACCTGGGCCTCAGCTACCGAGAGGTGGGCCTGCGGGTCGCGGGCGTGCGCTGCAACTCCATCCCCTCTGAGTATGTCAGCGCTGAGAGGTGAGTGCGGCTGTGTGGGTGCCTGGGCCCTGGGTCCTCTGCCGCTGGCCCTGACCCTCTCGGACCCCTAGGATTGTGTGTGAGATGGAGGAGTCGCTGGTGCCCAGCCCGCCGCCAGGGCCCGCGGAGCTCTGTGTGGGCGACTGTTCCGCTGACTTCCGCACGCAGTCCGAGCAGCTCTACAGCTTCGTGGTGCGTGGGCTGCCTGCCCTTTCCCCTCCCATCCATTCTGAGGGCTGCCCCCCACCCCGGGCAGCCTCCTCCCTCCCCTCAGGTCTGCCTCTCCCACAGACGCCAGTATTTGACCGTGTCAATCCCAGTCGGGGCCCAGCGTCCGGGGGCACAAGACTCACCATCTCG
>NW_024423319.1:1356020-1361034 GCF_017311325.1 Ursus maritimus | reverse complement strand
GAGCAGTACGTGAGCTGCACCGCCTGCCTTGGCTCGGGGGACCCGCACTGTGGTTGGTGTGTGCTGCAGCACAGGTGAGGGCCTGCTGTGGGCTGCCCACATGCCTGTCTCTCCCCGTCGTGCCCTTGTGGCCGCGTCCTCCTTCCCCTTCTGTTTCATGCCACTCACGAGCGGAACCGGCATCCCCACTGACGCTGTGACCTGGCACTGTGGGCTGGGCTGCCTGGCCGCCTTCCCTGCAGATGGCCATGACGCCCCTGGCCAGGGCCCTGTGGGGCAGCTGTGTAACGGGCTCTGGCCTGACCCCATGCAGATGCTGCCGTGAAGGGTCCTGTCCAGGCGCCTCGGCCCCACACGGCTTTGCTGAGGAGCTGAGCAAGTGTGTCCAGGTGCGGGTCCGGCCCAACAATGTTTCGGTGACATCGCCTGGGGTGCAGGTGAGTGGCATGGTGACTGCAGGTGCGGGGGCCTGTGCGTGCATGCACGGAGGCAAGGGGGGGCACCTTCTGCTCTGACCGCTCTGCCTCCCCCAGCTGACTGTGGCCATGCGCAACGTGCCAGACCTCAGCGCTGGTGTGAGCTGTGCCTTTGAGGAGGTGACGGAGAGCGAGGCTGTCCTGCTGCCCTCCGGGGAGCTGCACTGCCCCTCGCCCTCGCTGCAGGAGCTCCGGGCTCTCACCCGGGGGCATGGTCAGTGGGCTCGGGCTCTCCGGGCTGGGGGACTCCCCATCCCAGGCTTGCTCACGGCCACCCCTGGGCTCGCTGCAGGGGCCACCCGTACCGTGCGGCTGCAGCTGCTCTCCAGGGAGACAGGCGTGAAGTTCGCCGGGGTTGACTTTGTCTTCTACAACTGCAGCGCACTCCAGTCGTGAGTCTGGGCCTTTCTGACCTCTGTCCCCACATGTCTTCGTCCCTTGCTGTGTTGTGGGGGCCTCAGGTGGGCCCTTGCACCCCCTTCCTTCTGTTTCCCGCATGGCCTCTAGGAGAGTGGTAAGAGAGCAGGCCCGGTCTTCCCTGTTACTTCTGAAGCCTCTCCCCACCAGGTGCATGTCCTGCGTTGGCAGCCCTTACCCCTGCCACTGGTGTAAGTACCGCCACGTGTGTACCAGCCGCCCCCACGAGTGCTCCTTCCAGGAGGGCAGGGTCCACAGCCCTGAGGTGAGGCGGGTGCGGTGCGCGAGGGGGCTGGGCTCCCTGTGGGCTGGCCTCTGGCTTTTCTGCCTTTGATCTCATGGGTTTCTTGGAGCCTCTTCAATTCGGGGCCAGCCCAGCTGGACTGCAGGGCGGCCGCCATGGGTGTGTGGCTTATGGGCGTTCTCCCCTCAGGGTTGCCCCGAGATCCTGCCCAGCGGGGACCTCTTGATCCCAGTCGGTGTCATGCAGCCTCTCACACTGCGGGCCAAGAACCTGCCACAGCCGCAGTCGGGCCAGAAGAACTACGAGTGCGTGGTCCGGGTGCAGGGGCGCCAGCAGCGGGTGCCCGCCGTCCGCTTCAACAGCAGCAGCGTGCAGTGCCAGAACGCCTCGGTGCGGTGCCCCCGGGGCCCGGGCTGTGCGGGGCCGGGCGTGCTGCTGCTCTGCGTCCAGCTCTCTGGCCTCTTGCTGGGGATTCCTGAGCTGGGCGTCGGCACACCTTCTCTGGGCTGACATGGGTCCCTCTCCCCCAGTACTCCTATGAAGGCGACGAGTATGGTGACACTGAGCTGGACTTCTCTGTGGTCTGGGATGGAGATTTCCCCATCGACAAGCCTGCCACCTTCCGAGGTGAGGGGTGGGATGGGGCTGATGAGCTCACCTCCGGGGGCACAGTTGCCATGAGCTGGGGCCAGGTCCGGCAGGGGGGACCCTTCCTCGGGGTCCTCCATGCCCCCGGCTCCCTGCAGCTGCCCCCCAACAGTGCGTTCTGCCTGCAGTTCTCCTGTATAAGTGCTGGGCGCAGCGGCCTAGCTGCGGCCTCTGCCTCAAGGCTGATCCTCGCTTCAACTGCGGCTGGTCGTCTCGGGAGCATGGTAGCGTGTCAGCTATGGGCCCACTGCCCGGCCTCCCTAGACCAGCTCGGGATGCATCCAGCCAGCGGGCACCCGCTGCAGCCACCCCGCATTGCCCAGGTCAGCCTTCCCTGTCTCCTTCTGTGTGCTGGGCACCCGCAAGTCTGGGCTCACTTGTCGCCTCTCCTCCTGCTCTGCAGATCCACCCACTCATGGGACCCAAGGAGGGAGGCACCCGGGTCACCATCGTGGGTGAGAACCTGGGCCTCAGCTACCGAGAGGTGGGCCTGCGGTGCAACTCCATCCCCTCTGAGTATGTCAGCGCTGAGAGGTGAGTGCGGGCTGTGTGGGTGCCTGGGCCCTGGGTCCTCTGCCGCTGGCCCTGGACCCCCTGGACCCCTAGGATTGTGTGTGAGATGGAGGAGTCGCTGTGCCCAGCCGCCATGCAGGGCCACGCTGGAGCTCGTGGGCGACTGTTCCGCCTGACTTCCCTCTACAGCTTCGTGGTGCGTGGGCTGCCTGCCCTTTCCCCTCCCATCCATTCTGAGGGCTGCCCCCCACCCCGGGCAGCCTCCTCCCTCCCCTCAGGTCTGCCTCTCCCACAGACGCCAGTATTTGACCGTGTCAATCCCAGTCGGGGCCCAGCGTCCGGGGGCACAAGACTCACCATCTCGGGGAGCTCTCTGGATGCCGGCAGCAAGGTCACCGTGACCGTGAGAGATGGCGAGTGCCAGTTTGTGAGGTGGGCAGGGCCCTGCCAGCCTCAGCCTGGGCACTGGGTAGGGGGCCACAAGGGCAGGGTGGGTCATGGCCCTGGGCAGCCTGCCCTAAGCGCCCCGCTTGCCAATGTAGGAGAGATGCCGAAGCAATCGTGTGTATCTCACCCGTGTCCACCCTGGGCCCCAGCCAGGCCCCGATCACCCTGGCCATCGACCGTGCCAACATCTCCAGTCCTGGAGTCCTCTACACCTATACCCAGGACCCCACTGTCACGCGCCTTGAGCCCACCTGGAGCATAATCAAGTAAGACCCTAGGAAAAACGGGGAGCCTGGCCAGCATTGATGAGGGTCAGGGACTCTGTCCCTGAGCTCCCATCCGGGGGCCTTGCCTGGTCACTGGAGCCTTGGGCATCAAGTTACACATCCTGAGAGCCTGAGCCCTCATTGCCAGAGGGGGCAGGGTCCTCCCACCAACACAGCCCCTGGCATTCACCCAGTGCCCCAGGTGGAGGAGGCCCTCGGCTCCCCAGCAGCCTTGATAACTCTCCAGGGCCAGGCTGAGGGCAGTGGGAGAGGGAGCCTGAGGCCCCCTCCCCCCACTGCCCCCAGCGGAAGCACTGCCATCACTGTGAGCGGGACCCACCTACTGACAGTCCAGGAGCCCCGGGTCCGGGCCAAGTACCGAGGCATCGAGACCACCAACGTGAGTGCCAGCCACTGTGGCCTTGCTCCTTCCCAGCTGCCCCGACCCTGCCCCTGCTCCACCCCTGCCCCCTGTGGCCTCACGTGTCAGGTTGCCCTCCCATTGTCCCCACAGACGTGCCAGGTGATCAACGACACTGCCATGCTATGTAAGGCCCCTGGCATCTTCCTGGGACGGCCCCAGCCTCAGGCCCAGGGCGAACACCCCGACGAGTTTGGCTTTCTGCTGGATCACGTACAGACAGCCCGCTCCCTCAACCGGTCCTCCTTTACTTACTACCCTGACCCCAGCTTTGAGCCACTTGGGCCCGCTGGTGTCCTGGATGTCAAACCTGGCTCCCATGTAGTGTTGAAGGTACGAGTGGGGTACAGGGACCAAGAGAGGTAGGGAGGTGGGGAACCCTGGCTGTGACCGTGTCCTCCACCCACAGGGCAAGAATCTGATCCCTGCGGCGGCTGGCAGCTCCCGCCTCAACTACACAGTGCTGATTGGGGGCCAGCCGTGCGCTCTCACTGTCTCCGATACGCAGCTCCTGTGTGACTCACCTAGCCAGACTGGCCGGCAGCCTGTCATGGTGGGTGGGGGGTGGGGGGGCTGCCGGGGGTGGGGGGGTGGGCATGGGGGTGAGCTCACAGCGGCCTTGTCCCCGCAGGTACTGGTAGGCGGCCTGGAGTTCTGGCTGGGTACCCTGCACATCACGGCTGAGCGGGCACTGAGCCTGCCAGCCTTGGTGGGCCTGGCAGCAGGCGGCGGACTCTTGCTGCTGGCCATCACTGCCGTGCTGGTTGCCTATAAGCGCAAGACCCAGGATGCGGACCGCACGCTCAAGCGGCTTCAGCTGCAGATGGACAGTCTGGAGTCCCGCGTGGCTCTGGAGTGCAAGGAAGGTGCCTGGGACGAGGCTGCGGTGCAGGGCGGGCGGGCCGGGGGGCCTCTCCCCCGCTCTGCTCACTCTTTCTCCCCACCCCTGCACAGCCTTCGCTGAGCTGCAGACGGATATCAATGAGCTGACGAACCACATGGACGGCGTGCAGATCCCGTTCCTGGACTACCGGACCTACGCTGTGCGCGTGCTCTTCCCAGGCATTGAGGCCCATCCAGTGCTCAGGGAACTGGATGTGAGTCCCCCGCCCTTGCCTGCCCACTCCTCATCCCCTGTGGGGCCACCCCACTCTCTGAGACGCCGTGTCCCTCGCAGACCCCGCCCAACGTCGAGAAGGCCCTGCGCCTCTTTGGGCAGCTGCTGCACAGCCGCGCCTTCGTGCTTACCTTCATCCACACGCTGGAGGCCCAGAGTAGCTTCTCCATGCGAGACCGCGGCACGGTGGCCTCGCTCACCATGGTGGTCCTGCAGAGCCGCCTCGACTACGCCACGGGGCTGCTCAAGCAACTGCTGGTGGACCTCATCGAGAAGAACCTGGAGAGCAAGAACCACCCGAAGCTGCTGCTGCGCAGGTACCACGAGGCCCCAGCCCCGCCCTCTGCCAGCCCCACCCCTGCCAGAGCAGGTCCCCCTGGGCCGCCCTCTGCCCGCTGGCCCAGCACCCCTTATGCCCTAGGACCGAGTCGGTGGCCGAGAAGATGCTTACCAACTGGTTCACAT
>NW_024423319.1:1353213-1356010 GCF_017311325.1 Ursus maritimus | reverse complement strand
GCGGGCGTGCGCTGCAACTCCATCCCCTCTGAGTATGTCAGCGCTGAGAGGTGAGTGCGGCTGTGTGGGTGCCTGGGCCCTGGGTCCTCTGCCGCTGGCCCTGACCCTCTCGGACCCCTAGGATTGTGTGTGAGATGGAGGAGTCGCTGGTGCCCAGCCCGCCGCCAGGGCCCGCGGAGCTCTGTGTGGGCGACTGTTCCGCTGACTTCCGCACGCAGTCCGAGCAGCTCTACAGCTTCGTGGTGCGTGGGCTGCCTGCCCTTTCCCCTCCCATCCATTCTGAGGGCTGCCCCCCACCCCGGGCAGCCTCCTCCCTCCCCTCAGGTCTGCCTCTCCCACAGACGCCAGTATTTGACCGTGTCAATCCCAGTCGGGGCCCAGCGTCCGGGGGCACAAGACTCACCATCTCGGGGAGCTCTCTGGATGCCGGCAGCAAGGTCACCGTGACCGTGAGAGATGGCGAGTGCCAGTTTGTGAGGTGGGCAGGGCCCTGCCAGCCTCAGCCTGGGCACTGGGTAGGGGGCCACAAGGGCAGGGTGGGTCATGGCCCTGGGCAGCCTGCCCTAAGCGCCCCGCTTGCCAATGTAGGAGAGATGCCGAAGCAATCGTGTGTATCTCACCCGTGTCCACCCTGGGCCCCAGCCAGGCCCCGATCACCCTGGCCATCGACCGTGCCAACATCTCCAGTCCTGGAGTCCTCTACACCTATACCCAGGACCCCACTGTCACGCGCCTTGAGCCCACCTGGAGCATAATCAAGTAAGACCCTAGGAAAAACGGGGAGCCTGGCCAGCATTGATGAGGGTCAGGGACTCTGTCCCTGAGCTCCCATCCGGGGGCCTTGCCTGGTCACTGGAGCCTTGGGCATCAAGTTACACATCCTGAGAGCCTGAGCCCTCATTGCCAGAGGGGGCAGGGTCCTCCCACCAACACAGCCCCTGGCATTCACCCAGTGCCCCAGGTGGAGGAGGCCCTCGGCTCCCCAGCAGCCTTGATAACTCTCCAGGGCCAGGCTGAGGGCAGTGGGAGAGGGAGCCTGAGGCCCCCTCCCCCCACTGCCCCCAGCGGAAGCACTGCCATCACTGTGAGCGGGACCCACCTACTGACAGTCCAGGAGCCCCGGGTCCGGGCCAAGTACCGAGGCATCGAGACCACCAACGTGAGTGCCAGCCACTGTGGCCTTGCTCCTTCCCAGCTGCCCCGACCCTGCCCCTGCTCCACCCCTGCCCCCTGTGGCCTCACGTGTCAGGTTGCCCTCCCATTGTCCCCACAGACGTGCCAGGTGATCAACGACACTGCCATGCTATGTAAGGCCCCTGGCATCTTCCTGGGACGGCCCCAGCCTCAGGCCCAGGGCGAACACCCCGACGAGTTTGGCTTTCTGCTGGATCACGTACAGACAGCCCGCTCCCTCAACCGGTCCTCCTTTACTTACTACCCTGACCCCAGCTTTGAGCCACTTGGGCCCGCTGGTGTCCTGGATGTCAAACCTGGCTCCCATGTAGTGTTGAAGGTACGAGTGGGGTACAGGGACCAAGAGAGGTAGGGAGGTGGGGAACCCTGGCTGTGACCGTGTCCTCCACCCACAGGGCAAGAATCTGATCCCTGCGGCGGCTGGCAGCTCCCGCCTCAACTACACAGTGCTGATTGGGGGCCAGCCGTGCGCTCTCACTGTCTCCGATACGCAGCTCCTGTGTGACTCACCTAGCCAGACTGGCCGGCAGCCTGTCATGGTGGGTGGGGGGTGGGGGGGCTGCCGGGGGTGGGGGGGTGGGCATGGGGGTGAGCTCACAGCGGCCTTGTCCCCGCAGGTACTGGTAGGCGGCCTGGAGTTCTGGCTGGGTACCCTGCACATCACGGCTGAGCGGGCACTGAGCCTGCCAGCCTTGGTGGGCCTGGCAGCAGGCGGCGGACTCTTGCTGCTGGCCATCACTGCCGTGCTGGTTGCCTATAAGCGCAAGACCCAGGATGCGGACCGCACGCTCAAGCGGCTTCAGCTGCAGATGGACAGTCTGGAGTCCCGCGTGGCTCTGGAGTGCAAGGAAGGTGCCTGGGACGAGGCTGCGGTGCAGGGCGGGCGGGCCGGGGGGCCTCTCCCCCGCTCTGCTCACTCTTTCTCCCCACCCCTGCACAGCCTTCGCTGAGCTGCAGACGGATATCAATGAGCTGACGAACCACATGGACGGCGTGCAGATCCCGTTCCTGGACTACCGGACCTACGCTGTGCGCGTGCTCTTCCCAGGCATTGAGGCCCATCCAGTGCTCAGGGAACTGGATGTGAGTCCCCCGCCCTTGCCTGCCCACTCCTCATCCCCTGTGGGGCCACCCCACTCTCTGAGACGCCGTGTCCCTCGCAGACCCCGCCCAACGTCGAGAAGGCCCTGCGCCTCTTTGGGCAGCTGCTGCACAGCCGCGCCTTCGTGCTTACCTTCATCCACACGCTGGAGGCCCAGAGTAGCTTCTCCATGCGAGACCGCGGCACGGTGGCCTCGCTCACCATGGTGGTCCTGCAGAGCCGCCTCGACTACGCCACGGGGCTGCTCAAGCAACTGCTGGTGGACCTCATCGAGAAGAACCTGGAGAGCAAGAACCACCCGAAGCTGCTGCTGCGCAGGTACCACGAGGCCCCAGCCCCGCCCTCTGCCAGCCCCACCCCTGCCAGAGCAGGTCCCCCTGGGCCGCCCTCTGCCCGCTGGCCCAGCACCCCTTATGCCCTAGGACCGAGTCGGTGGCCGAGAAGATGCTTACCAACTGGTTCACATTCCTGCTGCACAAGTTTCTGAAGGTGCGGGGGGGG
>NW_024423319.1:1314572-1353203 GCF_017311325.1 Ursus maritimus | reverse complement strand
TCGGGGCCCAGCGTCCGGGGGCACAAGACTCACCATCTCGGGGAGCTCTCTGGATGCCGGCAGCAAGGTCACCGTGACCGTGAGAGATGGCGAGTGCCAGTTTGTGAGGTGGGCAGGGCCCTGCCAGCCTCAGCCTGGGCACTGGGTAGGGGGCCACAAGGGCAGGGTGGGTCATGGCCCTGGGCAGCCTGCCCTAAGCGCCCCGCTTGCCAATGTAGGAGAGATGCCGAAGCAATCGTGTGTATCTCACCCGTGTCCACCCTGGGCCCCAGCCAGGCCCCGATCACCCTGGCCATCGACCGTGCCAACATCTCCAGTCCTGGAGTCCTCTACACCTATACCCAGGACCCCACTGTCACGCGCCTTGAGCCCACCTGGAGCATAATCAAGTAAGACCCTAGGAAAAACGGGGAGCCTGGCCAGCATTGATGAGGGTCAGGGACTCTGTCCCTGAGCTCCCATCCGGGGGCCTTGCCTGGTCACTGGAGCCTTGGGCATCAAGTTACACATCCTGAGAGCCTGAGCCCTCATTGCCAGAGGGGGCAGGGTCCTCCCACCAACACAGCCCCTGGCATTCACCCAGTGCCCCAGGTGGAGGAGGCCCTCGGCTCCCCAGCAGCCTTGATAACTCTCCAGGGCCAGGCTGAGGGCAGTGGGAGAGGGAGCCTGAGGCCCCCTCCCCCCACTGCCCCCAGCGGAAGCACTGCCATCACTGTGAGCGGGACCCACCTACTGACAGTCCAGGAGCCCCGGGTCCGGGCCAAGTACCGAGGCATCGAGACCACCAACGTGAGTGCCAGCCACTGTGGCCTTGCTCCTTCCCAGCTGCCCCGACCCTGCCCCTGCTCCACCCCTGCCCCCTGTGGCCTCACGTGTCAGGTTGCCCTCCCATTGTCCCCACAGACGTGCCAGGTGATCAACGACACTGCCATGCTATGTAAGGCCCCTGGCATCTTCCTGGGACGGCCCCAGCCTCAGGCCCAGGGCGAACACCCCGACGAGTTTGGCTTTCTGCTGGATCACGTACAGACAGCCCGCTCCCTCAACCGGTCCTCCTTTACTTACTACCCTGACCCCAGCTTTGAGCCACTTGGGCCCGCTGGTGTCCTGGATGTCAAACCTGGCTCCCATGTAGTGTTGAAGGTACGAGTGGGGTACAGGGACCAAGAGAGGTAGGGAGGTGGGGAACCCTGGCTGTGACCGTGTCCTCCACCCACAGGGCAAGAATCTGATCCCTGCGGCGGCTGGCAGCTCCCGCCTCAACTACACAGTGCTGATTGGGGGCCAGCCGTGCGCTCTCACTGTCTCCGATACGCAGCTCCTGTGTGACTCACCTAGCCAGACTGGCCGGCAGCCTGTCATGGTGGGTGGGGGGTGGGGGGGCTGCCGGGGGTGGGGGGGTGGGCATGGGGGTGAGCTCACAGCGGCCTTGTCCCCGCAGGTACTGGTAGGCGGCCTGGAGTTCTGGCTGGGTACCCTGCACATCACGGCTGAGCGGGCACTGAGCCTGCCAGCCTTGGTGGGCCTGGCAGCAGGCGGCGGACTCTTGCTGCTGGCCATCACTGCCGTGCTGGTTGCCTATAAGCGCAAGACCCAGGATGCGGACCGCACGCTCAAGCGGCTTCAGCTGCAGATGGACAGTCTGGAGTCCCGCGTGGCTCTGGAGTGCAAGGAAGGTGCCTGGGACGAGGCTGCGGTGCAGGGCGGGCGGGCCGGGGGGCCTCTCCCCCGCTCTGCTCACTCTT
Source organism: Ursus maritimus (assembly GCF_017311325.1). NCBI lineage: Eukaryota > Metazoa > Chordata > Mammalia > Carnivora > Ursidae > Ursus > Ursus maritimus. The sequence continues at coordinate 1,351,458 of NW_024423319.1, read as the reverse complement.
TCTCCCCACCCCTGCACAGCCTTCGCTGAGCTGCAGACGGATATCAATGAGCTGACGAACCACATGGACGGCGTGCAGATCCCGTTCCTGGACTACCGGACCTACGCTGTGCGCCTGCTCTTCCCAGGCATTGAGGCCCATCCAGTGCTCAGGGAACTGGATGTGAGTCCCCCGCCCTTGCCTGCCCACTCCTCATCCCCTGTGGGGCCACCCCACTCTCTGAGACGGGAGGGGCGGTCCTCTGCCTTCAGGGCCGGGTCCCAGCTGGGTGGGCCTCTGATATCCAGCCCATCACCGTCGGACACAGTGCTGTGCGGCACGAGGTCCACCATGCCTCGGGCCGTGAGGTGGGCCTGGGAGCCTCGGCTTTGTCCGTGTGCCGTGGGCCTCTCCAGTCAGGCTCTGGCGAGTGGGGTGCTGGAGCACAGGCAGGGGGCTGGGGGCCCACTGAGGCCTGAACTGGGGGAGGCTTCAGGGAGGAGTCCACTGGCCTTGGTCTTATTTGGCATAAACCTGGCGCGGCCACATGGCGTTTTTCTCCGTGTGCTCCCGGCCCTCCCGGTTGAGGCCACACTAGGATTTTCACTTCGAAGTTCACAGGGGCAGCCGGTGTGTTGTTAACCTCTTTATCGTCTTGCACCGTCTCCATGGGGCTCTGAAACCAAGGTTCTGCTTGCCTCTCTCGTTGTGGGAAGCGTGCACAGAGCTGCACCAGAAGCGGGGGGCAGAGGGTGGAGCGGAGGTGAAGCGGGTGTCCTGGACACAGCCTGACGCCCACCTGCCTGCTGCAGGAGTGTGCCGGGGAGCCACTTTTCCTGCTCTACTGCGCCATCAAGCAACAGATGGAGAAGGGCCCCATCGACGCCATCACAGGCGAGGCCCGCTACTCCCTGAGCGAGGACAAGCTCATTCGGCAGCAGATCGACTATAAGACACTGGTAAGCTGGGGGCCGGGTGGGCAGTGCTCCAGGCATGAGGGGAAGAAGCCTCAGCCAGGACCCACCCTGTGGCTCCCCTCACCCTCAGACCCTGCACTGTGTGTTCCCGGAAAGCGAGGGCAGCGTTCAGGTCCCAGTGAAGGTTCTCAACTGTGACAGCATCACCCAAGCCAAAGATAAGCTGCTGGATGCTGTGTACAAGGGCATCCCATACTCCCAGCGCCCCAAAGCTGAGGACATGGACCTAGGTGACGTGCCCATTCCTTTCCTCCTGCTCCCCACCCTGTGGCCACATTACATTGGCTGGCATTCACACCCCCACTTGGGCTCTGTCCTCTGAGGGGAGCGGGTCCAGGGACTGGGGGACTCCGACCAGGACCTCAAAGGCTGTCTGTGGCCTGCAGAATGGCGTCAGGGCCGCATGGCCCGCATCATCCTCCAGGATGAAGATGTCACCACCAAGATCGAGTGTGACTGGAAGAGGGTCAACTCGTTGGCCCACTACCAGGTGAGGGGCTGGGGGCCCACTCATCCCCAGGACCACCTAGGAGCCATGGCCCTGCCCTGAGAACACAGGATCTGGGGCACTGACTCCTCCTTTCTCTTGCCCCTGCATCCATGGTCCCTCCTCAGCGAGCCCTGGGTGCCTCCGCACGTGCGCGCTGCAGGGTTGGGGTGGGCAGTGGCTCAGACCCCTTGGCTCTTCAGCCTCCTGCACTGCCTCCCTCTGTCTCTGGGGTTTCCAGGTGACAGATGGTTCCTTGGTGGCACTGGTGCCCAAACAAGTGTCAGCCTATAACATGGCCAACTCCTTCACCTTTACTCGCTCCCTCAGCCGCTACGGTAGGTGCCTTCAGTGTTGTGGCCTTTGCTGGCCTGTTGCCTTTCAAGGTTGTGTCAGCCATCATGGGGAGCCCCTCTCTGAATGGCCAGCTTGCTTCTGGTGGCCTCCCCAGGCCTTGCCCTTGGGAGGCCTCCAGTTTCGTAGAGCCTAGAGGTGGGGGTGGGCCGGTGAGAGCAGGCAGGCTCCCCTTAGCCTATTGGGCTCCCAGAACATAGGGGGGCAAGAGCCGTGCGATGGCCGGCATGGCCCCACTGCCCTAAGGGGCATACCTGTCCTCGGCCTCAGAGAGCTTGCTGCGCACAGCCAGTAGCCCCGACAGCCTCCGTTCTCGGGCACCCATGATCACGCCCGACCAGGAAACTGGCACCAAGCTGTGGCACCTGGTGAAAAACCACGACCACGCCGACCATCGTGAGGGGGACCGTGGCAGCAAGATGGTCTCAGAGATCTACCTGACGCGACTGCTGGCCACCAAGGTGTGGGCCTGCTGTGAGCCACTCTGGCCTCAATCCAGACAACTTGTAACCTGGCCTTGGCCCTGTGGTTGACCTGGCCTGCCCTGGGTTGGTGGCGGTGGGGGGGGAGGTGGCAGGGAGGGCACGGGATCGTTCATATCCAGTGGGCCTTTCTCAAGGCCTTTGTTTCAGGAACTCGCAGCCTGAGGTTGAGGCTGGGCTTGTCTTAAGTGAGGTCCTTGCAGGGAAGCCCTGCCCATTGCCGAGTCCCTCTGTCCCCCCGTTCTGCTACGGGGACATCCCGGCCTGGCCCCCTCACAGACTGTGCTCTTGCCAAATCCCCGCAGGGTACGCTGCAGAAGTTTGTGGATGACCTCTTTGAGACCGTGTTCAGCACGGCCCACCGGGGATCGGCCCTGCCCCTGGCCATCAAGTACATGTTCGACTTCCTGGACGAACAGGCTGACCAGCGCCAGATCAGTGACCCTGATGTGCGCCATACCTGGAAGAGCAACTGGTACTGCCTTGTGCTGGGGACGGGCGGATGGAAGGGACCGCGCGGGGAGGGCGACTGATGGGGGCTGCAGTGGGGCCACCACGCAGAGAGGGGGAGTGAGTGTGAGTCTGGACATGGGCTCTGCTGGACATGTGGGATGCTGGTCACGGGGCTCGCACAGAGCCACAGATGGGGTGGCTGTGGCGGGGGGCGAGGTGCGGTGAGGACGGAAGGCTGTTGATTCATATTTCTCACTGCATGAAAGCTGGCAGAAACTTAAAGAAAAGACCACTAAGCTCAGTATGTCACCCTGGCTGCCTGTGGGAGCAGCGGCAGGAGGGGGCTTCAGGCGCTCGTTCCTCTGTCCAGCCTGCCCCTGCGCTTCTGGGTGAATGTGATCAAGAACCCGCAGTTCGTGTTCGACATCCACAAGAGCAGCATCACGGACGCCTGCCTGTCCGTGGTGGCCCAGACCTTCATGGACTCCTGCTCCACGTCTGAGCATCGCCTGGGCAAGGACTCGCCCTCCAACAAGCTGCTCTACGCCAAGGACATCCCCAACTACAAGAGCTGGGTGGAGAGGTGGGCCCTGCCCTGCTGCCCCATGCCGGTGGGGAGGAGAAGCAGCGCTGGGTGGCCCAGGGAGCTTGCTTTCCCCTCGCCTTCCCTGGGCCATGTCGGCTTTAGGAAAAGCCCAGAGAATGGCCTGAGAGCCAGGGCAGGGGCTTTGACAGCTCCTGCCTTTGTGACCTACTCAGGATTCCAACAGGTACTACCGGGACATTGCAAAGATGGCGTCCATTAGCGACCAGGACATGGATGCCTACCTGGTAGAGCAGTCCCGTCTCCATGCCAGTGACTTCACCATACACTAAGAGCGCTCAGTGAGCTCTACTTCTATGTCACTGCGTACCGCCAGGAGGTAATGCACAGTCCCTGAGCCCCCAGTTGTTAGGCCCCCGACCATGCACTTGGTGGCAAAGGCACGGGGCTAGGGCGAGTGAAGGGTGCTGCGGGTGGTGGAGGGGACAGAGGGGCATGGAGCCCATCTCTTAGATTGCTCATGATGACTCTGCCTAACCACCCCCAGGCTAGCACAGGTGATACTTTCTGAAATGCTGGGGATTTGAGGGACCTAGGACCAGCAGGGGCCAGAGAACAAAGTTCTGGGTTGGGCAAAAGTAGAGGTCTAGGGAAGGGATGCTGAAGGGGGTAGGTAGGGCCCAGAGTGTTGAGGCCAGAAGGTAGGCAGAGCTAGCCTGCCTTATAGGGCCATGGTATTTGTGATGTAGCCTCAGGGAGGCTGGGAACATAGAAGGGTGGACTTGATGATGTATTATTTTTGGAAATACGAATCTGTGAACTAGGACAGGGCCCTGAAAGCCCTGGGCCTGCATGAGCTCACCAAGGGCGGCCGAGAGCGGGTGCAGGGGGAGAAGCGGCCCCACGGCACCGAGCCCTGGGGCCTGGGACACTCGGAGGTGGTAGAGAAGAGGAGCCGGCAGCGGAGACTGAGGGAGGGCGGCCAGAGGGCTGGGAGGGACCCCAAGAGCGCAGGTGCGGGGCGACCTCCTGGAACCGGAATAAGCACGCGCACACGCACGCATGCGCACACCGGGAGGGTGGTCAGGGAGGAGGGGTGATGGGCTCCGCCGGGTGCTGTTGACCGCCGAGGAGGAGGAGGCCCCAACGAATCGCTGCGCTGGCAACGAGCTCCTGGACACCCGCACAAGAGAGGTGCGCGTGTGGTGCGGGTGTTGGGGGTTCGGAGGATGGGGAACTCGGGGACGGCAAGTCCAGGCCGGCCGCTCTCGGGAGGGAGCTGCCCTCTGGCCCTGGGGAGGAGGAGCAGAAGGGGTGGAGGAGACTGGCCTGAGGCGGGGTCCCAGGGGAGGACTGCAGCTCCTCCCACGTGCCCAGGGCCCCCAGGGAGGAAGGGGGTGCGCTGGGAGGCGCCAGGGAGGAAGAGCTCAAGCTGGGGAGGAGGGCTTTGCCCAGAAGGAACCGCCCCTCCTCGCCAACCCCGCTCCCGGTGGGGAACCCTCCTCCCCCAGGTTCTCACCGCTCTGGACCGAGATGCCTCTTGTCGGAAGCATTGCAAGTTGCGACAAAAACTGGAACAGATCATCAGCCTCGTGTCCAGCAGCTAAGTGTGGCGGAACCGGTGAGGAGGAAGGGGCGTCTCAGTCCTGAGCTGTCCTCCCGGGCTGAGCCCTGGATCGGGAGGGGAGGAGGGGGAGGGCGCGGGGGCGGGGCCGGGGGTCACCGGGCCAGTCTGCCCCGGCACACCTGGGCTTCATTAGTGCCTTCCTCTGGGCCCTGCCTGGGGGCAGGGGTGACAGGAGCAAGCCCCCGACCCCCGGCAGCAGCAATAGCCCTGGCCTCCTGCCCTCCTGCCCTCCTGCCCAGGTGTTGTGGCAGCCCCTGCCCTCCTTGCTATTTATACCCCCAACCACGTATTTATTTAATTTATCTCCACCTCGGCCTCTCCGTCTGTAACTGTGTGTCCCTTCTCTGGGATGTTGTCGGCCCCGCGCTCCTTCTCTCCTGGGGTCGTCCCGGCTCCTCTGTGACATCGCCAGCCTTGGCCTAGCCTCTGGCACCTCCCCCATGCCGCGGCTGGCCCCGCCCATTCCGAGGAGGGGGTCTCGGCACCAGCAGCAGCGCTTGTGGGTGGGATGGAGGGAGGGTGACGCTCCCCAAGCCGCCCTCGGACTGTGGCTGTGCCGAGGGGTCTCCCCGCAGCTGGGCCACAGCATCCCCTCCAAGCGTCTCGGGAGTCGGACTGTCCCTTTTCCCAGGGCCCTGTTCTGAGCGCCTGGAGAACTCTAACCAGGCTCGTGCCAGGGCCTGACCTGGGCCTGGAGACTCTGGAACTCTCCTCCTCCCGGCCCTACGGCCAGACTTCCTCCGTGTTGTCTGCACTTGCCCCGGACCCCTCACCCTCCGCTGCCCTGCCCTGCGCCTGCCCTGAGTGGCCTGGCCAAGGCGGCCGTGCCTTACTCCTTTGTTCTTCTTCCTCCTCGGAGGGATCTGGCCCCGCCTCGTGGTCCCGAAAACCCACTTCTCTCCTCTTCTTTTGGCATGAGCTTTTTGTTGTCGTTGTTCATGTAGTTTTTTTCCTCATTAAATGTTGGGAACGTGGAGTGCGGGCGTGGCTTTGTCCTTGGGGCAGGTGGGCCGTGGGTGAACAGGGAAGCTGCTGGGGGACAGGCTGTCGGGCTCAGGACTCTGGATGAGCGGGAGGAAGAGTAACTCGCTGCAGGGGTCCTGAGGATCTGAGGAGCTCCCGGGCGGTGTCCAGTCCGTCCGTCCTCAGCAAACGCTGGTGGCTCAGCCTTCAAGATATAATCCGAATCTGTTCCCTTCTCCCCACCCCCGCTGCCCCCAGCCTGGTCCCAGCTACCCCCGGCTCTCGCCTGGATGCCAGTCTCCCCACTTCTGTTCCACCTGCCCTCATCCTCTTCTCAACGCAGCAGGCACTGGGAACCTGAGAAGCGGAAAGGTGGATCTTGTCCCACTCTGTGCAGAACTCCCCAGTGTCATCAGAGGCACCCAAACTCCTTCCTATCTGACAACTCTTTACTGCCCCAGCTGCATCTCCATCCTGATGCACCTACCTACTTCTTACCCCCAACCCCCCCCCCCACACACACCTGTTAAAGTCACGCACGCAGGTGGGGAGGAAGTGGGATGCAATTTTAAATGGGGTGGCCAGGAATGATATGTGAGGGAGCCAGGTGGAGCCCCGGGGGAAGAGGGTTCCAGACAGGAAAGAGCCAGTGAGAGGGCCCTGAGGCAAGTGTGGGCCTGGCGTGTTTCAGAAAGGGGAGGAGGCCAGCGTGGCTGGCTCAGAGGGAGCAAGGTGGAGAGGAGAGGGGAGGAGGCCAGAGAAGATGGGGGGTGGGGGGGAGGCCCGGGTCACGTCCCACTTTGTAGGCCACTGTAAAGGGCTTTGTCTTGGTCTCTGAGTGAGAGGGGAGCCCACGGAGGGTTTGGAATAGAGGAGTTGTGTGACCTGACTTGGGTGTTAGCGCAGCCTGGCAACTTCAGCAGTCAGTGGACTGTGGTGGTGGTTACAAAACTCCTGGACCTGCACACCTAAGAAGGGAGAGCTTTACAGGGTGGAAATTAGATCTCACTAAACCTGACTTCAAACACAAGTAAACAAAAAGGAGAGGTAAAGAGTAAAGAGAAAGCTGCTTGAGCCAGGATAAGGCTTCAAGCCCAGACAAAGGGAAGTGCTGGGATAAGTGCTGTGCAGGCGGGTGGAAGAGAGAACGGAGGCCGAGGAAGAAGGTTTCAGAATATTACCATTGTGAGGTTACAGAAACTAAGCCAATCAAAGACCAAACAGGGCAATTTTTAACCTTGGGGGAAAAAGAAACCCCAAGTGAATAGAATGAACCATTTTAAGAGAATGAAGAAGGAAAGCAAAGTGGATAGTGGTATAAAAGAGCGAAATTCTCATCTATCAATCAAGAAAGTCTTAAAAACGATTTTTAAGGGGCGCCTGGGTGGCTCTGTCTGTTGAGTGTTCAACTCTTGGTTTTGGCTCAGGTTGTCATCTCAGGATCCAGAGATCAAGCCCCACGTTGGGCTCCGCGTTCAGCTCAGAGTCTGCTTGAGATTCTCCTCTTCCTCTGCCCCCCCCAACTTGTGCATGTGTTCTTTCTCCAAAATAAATAAATAAAATCTTTAACAAAGTGATTTTTAAAAAGGAAGAAAGAAAGAGAGAGACCCTTGGTGTAGCCACTACACTGTCCCCTCTCTCTTGCTCTCTCTGAAATAAATAAATAAATAAATAAATAAATAAATAAATAAAATCTTTTAAAAGAATAGTAAATAGGGACGCCAGGGTGGCTCAGTTGGTTAAGAGTCTGCCTTGGGCTCACGTCATGATCTTGGGATTCTGGGATACAGTCCCGCATCCGGCTTCCTTGCTCAGTGGGGAGCCTGCTTCTCCCTCTACCTACCTCTCCCCCTGCTTGTGGTCTCTGACAAATAAACAAACAAAATCTTTTAAAGAAATAGAAAAAATAAAACAGTAAATATTTAACCAAATAATTCTACCTCTTTCAACCTATCGTAAGGAAACATCATTCCTGAAAAGATTTATATACAAGAATTCCACCGAATCACTACCTCTAATCAGGCAAAAAGCTACAGAGAATTTAAATGTTCAGTAATTACATTATAATGCATCTTTCATCCATTCGAGAATGTTTTCAGAGTTTTTACAGTAAAGGAAAAGTTCACATTTGATGGGGAAAATATCAGATGTGCAAAACATGCAAAATATTACACCTTACTTATTATTGTCCATATAGTAATATAAACACAAGGATAAAACTAAGGACACATTCCGACATGCCACGAGCCCTTGATAGTGAAGGACAGAACCTGCGTTCTTCCACTTCCTAAACTGTCTTCAGTCACCTTCCGGCCCTTGAGTATCTACATCCCAGAAACTCCCCTGCCACCTGAGGACAAACGGAAGATTCTCCGGACGTGGTGCCACAATGGAAAAGAAACTCAGGCAGGGAATAGCAAAGCTCAGTTTTATTTTCTGCAGTAACAAACACTTAAGCAGCAAACAAAACAAATGGACCCTGAGTGCCCTAGGGCCAGTACCGGCAAAAGAATAGGCCCCCCTAACACAATGGCAGCTGCTACTACAGGAATCACTGCCCTGGGAAGGACGCGCTGCGCTGCTTAGGAAGGGACACGAGGTTAGACCTTAGCCCCCTAACCTTAGCCCCGTTTCCCCAGCCCAGGCTTAGCGGGAAACCGGGGGCCCAAAGCGCCACATGGTCCGCATCACCAGGGAAAGCTGGTCAAGAAAGCTGATGATGGAAATTCGGAGGAGGCGAGGATCTTCAGCTCTCCAGCGGCTGAGAGTGAGCAGAAAAGACAACCAAGTTGGAGGTGGAAGCTTCTCCCCTTCCTTGCTCCGCCACCTCTCCCCAAACCAGGCACCAATCCTGGGATGCCCATGTGCGCCCCCACCCTATACCCCCAGCCCAGGCTGCAGGCTCAGGCCGAGACTGCACCCTACCGTCCCTGGAAGTAACCCTTTATGGAGGGGTCTGTGTGTCTCCAGCAGAGCGCCCCTCCCCGGAGACCGGGCCTGTCACCTGCTGCCACCCCGCCGCCCCTTCCAGAACTTACATGTCCAGGACGCTGCCACTCACTGTGAGCTGCTTCTCAACAGCCCCTCTGTGGGGTTCGGCATCTGGGGCCAGGGACCCACAGGCGATCTCCGCCTCCAAGCGGGACGGGAAAGGCACGCAGAGGGCACTGGAGAAGATTCGCTTAAGGCACCATCCAAACGACTTTGTGCCTGCACCCCCCTTCTCAGGGCCCCCTGACTAGCCCCGACCCCTTCAGGACAGCTCCCACCCCCTCCCGGCCCTAATCACGCCCAGCCACCCCGCGACCTAACCCCCTCCCCCGCTCTCATTTCTTAACCTCCCCGGCCCCTCGAGGCCAACCTGGCCCATACCCGCCCCCCCTCACCCCCAGCAACCCGGTCATCCCCCAGCTCTCCCTCCTTCCTCCCCCGACCCATCCCTCTGAAGCCACCCCGTTCGCACCCTCCTCGCATCTCTTTGCCGCCCCCCCTCTGTGCTTGTTTCTCTCCCCCCCACACCAGCTCCGGGCCGCCCCCAGCCGCCGCCGGTTACCGCTGCCCCTCTCCCTGTCCGCCCCCTGGATGCCCGACCCTGCCGTCCCTCTGCACCCGCCGGCGCCGACATCCAGCCGCCGGCCCAGGCCCCGCTGTCCGCTCGGGTAGGATACAATACGTGTATTCGGCTTTCCGGCCTTCCCGCCGCCTCCGCGGCGTCTCTCCCTGGCCCCGGGACGTGCTGTGGGCGCGAGACAGGCCGGGGCCTGCGGGCGGCACAAGCAGCCGCCGCGGCCACCCTGGCCGTCATCGTCCGCACCTTCCGTCCCGCCGCCGCCGCCGCCGCTGCCGCCGGCATGGCAGTCGCGCCCCGCCCCGCCTCCGACCCCGCCCTCTGAGCGCAGCTCCATCCGCACTTCCTCTCCGACTGCGAAGGCGGCGGGGGAACTGTCGCTTCCTCCCGAAGCTCCGCCCCTCGCGCGGACCCCGCCCTCCCCGCGCACGCGCAAACTGGCCCGTGGCGGGGAGGCTGCCGGGCGCGTGGCCGCTTCTCGCCAAACCGACCCTGAGGACCCGCCGGGAAACCTCGGCTCCCTCCAGCTGCGTTGCCACTCAGAGCTCGGCGCGACCCCAGGGCGCCTGCGCAAACGGGCTCTTCGTGAGGCCGCCAGGCCTGTGGTCGCTTCCCGCCCAGTCGGCCTTTCCGCCCTTGGGCCCTGTGAGACCCTCATGGCTGCCTAGGCAATGAGCGCTTCCCGCAGCTCAGCTCCTTCTCACGCCATGCACCTCGGGCTCCCCCGGAGTGCTCTGGCGCTAACAGCGCGCATCGCCCCCTACTGCTCGCCCCCTACCGTGTGATTTCTGCAGGGCCAGTCTGGTCGCCGCCGCCACCGCCGCCCATTCCATAATACTATGATTAGTCCTTGAGTGAACCTATGTTCTAGGTGATAACTTCATGCCCTGCGTCTCAGTCCTCCCTCTCCTTTAGGTGGTTCAGGATGGCTAGAGGGGGCTGGAGTTGTGTATTTCCTTCCCCCAGGCCACTAGGCTCTGCTAAAACCCAGGCAGGTCAGGCTGTGGTCAAATAGTTTCTCTGTGAGCAAGACCTTATTAAGATCAGAATAGTATGGTCTATGTCACAGTGGTTACCTTTTCATTCCCCTGCTAGAAGCATGAGAGGACTCTTTCTCCAATATTCACTGTAAGGACCTGGTAGAGCTCCTTGAGGTAAAGCTACAAAATGTGGGTGTGCCCTAACTTGCTGTGCTCCCTGCGGTCCCACACTGAGCCTCCAGGAATTTGGTCAACTACATTCTCAGGTTTTTCTCCTTGGTGCTGGAGACCGCGCCCCTAATGCCCAGCCAATGAACCTCTCTCTCAATGAAGCTCCGCCCTCAGAACTCGGTGTGTGATCCCAGTGCGCCTGCGCAAACGCGACCCAGGAGGCTGCTGGCGTGCTCGGTCACCACGTACGACCCTGCGGCCCGGCCCCGGCTTCCGGGAGACCCTCATGGCTGCGCGGGCAAGTGAGCACGCCTCACGAAACACTGCCCCTACAGCGAGACTTGACCTCCATCGCACCTCCGCAAACTCCGCTGCTCAGCTCGACCGCCCCCCGCCCTCTACCACTGTCCAAGACGTCGTGTGAGGCCACCAGACTCGTGGCCTGTTGCCCGCCGTGTCTCTTCCTTGGGTTCAATGCCCCCAAGACGCGCGCGCGGCTCGACGTCCTGGCAGCGGTTCGGGGATGGGAGATGGGAGAGAGCCCACGAGGGATACTGGGCTGCCCCCCGCCCCCATCGCCAGTACAGGTGGAGAACCCAAAGTGGCCTTCACAGGGGGCGCCCCCCGAGATGAGCGGATCAGATCTGCGTTTTGGAAAGATCACGAAATGGCTCCTGTGGGAGGGCAAGCCTGCCAGCCCGCGGAGCTGCGCGGAGGCCGGGAGAGACATGATAGCCACTGGAATTCAAGTAGTGGCCGTGGAAAACGGGACTCGTGTCCTAGATGAAAAACCAGAATGCAACACGGAAGTCACTAAAATCCCAACTTAGTGAGCTACTGTGTAGATGCACAGAAATCCTGCAACAATACCCCGAAGTGTAAATACCCATTATCGCCGTGTGGCGGCATTGTGGGGCATTTTTATTTCCTTTGGGGGGGGGTTTCTTCCCCCAAAAGGCTGACAGTGACTTTACGTCACATTTCAGTTTTTCTTTTATTTTTTAAGTAGTCTCTACACCCAACGTGGGGCAAAAACTCATGTCCGCCAGACCAAGAGTGGCATGCTCTACCGACTGAACCAGCCAGCCCAGGCACCCCCATAATCAAAAAGGAGTTTTTAAAGTGACATGCGATTTCCATTGTGGAATGTTGTGTTAGTTTTCTGTGTTCCTTCTTTGGTAATCATAAGGAAGGACATAAAACTTAACTATATCATCAAATCCTGCTGGATCTCCCCTCAAAACAGATCCTAAATCAGACTTCTTTCCCTCTCCATTGCTAGTTCTGAGTGAAAGCCACCATCTGTCCAATTCCTTCAACAGCTTCCTGACTGGTTTTCTACTATACTTGTTCCTCTACAGCTTGTTCTCCACACAACAGAATTACCTCTTAATTTTTTATATAAATCATATCACATCACTTCCCTGCTTAAAATCCTAAAATGATTTTCCATTGCCCTTGGAATCATATCTAAACTCCTTGATGTAGCTTATAAAAACTCTGTGTGGGGGCATCTGGGTGGCTCAGTTGGTTAAGTGGCCAACTCTTGGTTTTAGCTCAGGTTAGGATCGTGAGATCCAACCCAGCGTCTGGCTCCATGCAAAGTCTGCTTGAGATTTTCTGATTCTCTCCCTCTGCCCTTCCGCCCTCTCAAAAATGAATAAATAAATCTTCAAAAAACCCGAGCATTGTGTGACCTGACCTCCCAGCTTGTCCATCCTGTACCCTTGCCTGTCTGCTCCCTCATTCTCTGCAGCCTGTGGGGCCTTCTCTTTGCTCCTGACGAAGGCTGGACTGCCCCCACCCCTTTGCATTGATTCTTCTGTTTGGGAGACTGTCCACAAACTTTCCCATGGTTGGCTCCTCCTTCCCATTAGGATCTTGGCTCCAGTGTCACCTTTGAAAGGCCTTCTGGGTCACCAATCCAACATACTACCCCCAGGCACCATTCATCACATTTGCCCAGTCTACTGCATTGCATTTATCATAATCTGAAATGATAATCTTGTTTTCTTTACGTTTATAACATTTGTATATCTTTCTGGTACCCCCTCCCCCCTTTTTTGGTTCTCTGCAGTTTTCTTGTTAAGATTTATTTATTTATTTTGGAGAGAGCATGAACAGAGGGAGCCACAGAGGGAGAGAGAGAAGCAGACTCCCTGCTGAGCTGGGAGCCCGATGCGGGGCTTGATGCCAAGACCCTGAGATCATGATCTGAGCGGAAATCAACAGTATCAAGGGTCAGATGCTTGACCAGTCGACTAAGCCATCCAGGCACCCCCATCAGTGCAATTTCTATAGTACGATGTTTGCTGCTTGTTTAATGAAAGAGAGTATTAAGTAAGTACAAAAGTCATCACTCTCTGGACCCAGCAGTCCCGCCTATAGGCAGTTACTTCACAAATATGGAACAACATATGCAGAAACTCATTCACTGTAATATAATTGGTCCTAGAAAACTATTGGACCCAATATACATGCTCATCAGCAGGGAACTGGTGAAATCAACTATGGTACATTCTCACAATAGTCCTAAGTAGCAGTCAAAAAAGAAGGAAAATCCCCAGTGAAAAATGAAATGATTTCCAGGATATATTGTTGTGTAAAAAAAAGCAAAGTGCAAAGGACACACACATACTCTCTCTCTCTCACAGACACACATGCTTATTAGGAAAAAAAAGGAAGGAGAAACCTGAAATTAGTGAAAATAGTCATCTATAGGGGGTTGAGATGGTGTGGGATTTCTTGGATCATACCATTTTGTGTAGTTTTGACTTTGAATAAGAAGTACATTTGAAAGTTAAAAAAATCAAGTGTGGAAACTGAATAAAACCAAAACCAAATGAAAACAAACAAACAAAACAAAACAAATGAGCCTAAGTGCACATCCAAATGATAACAAAACCACATAGAGAAAATAATTCAGGTGACTTTTAACTCAGCTTTCTGCTTGTATATCCCTGCATGGGATACATTCTAAGGACAAAAGAACTAAATAAAAAATAATAAAATACAAAATAACCTGGAGCATTTTATAGTGCCAAAAAGTAAGGAAGTGCTTGAAACACAAAAGGATGAGGTATGCCTGCGGGACATGGGCGCCACACAGAAAGCAGCACAGCTAGAGCAATGTGATCATCCGCAAGGATATTAGACCTTTCAGAGAGGAGTATCGCTGGGAGGGGGGCATCAGGGATGGTGCTGGAGTGCTGGCAGTGTTCTATATTTCGATGTGGAGGGGACAGATACATGGGTATATTTACTTTAAAAATCCATTGAGCTGTACACTGATGATCAATGCATGTTACCCCCCAAAACAATATTCTTGGATTCTAAGTCATTGACTAAAAAACCCCGATGCATCTACCATGATAATCAAGACAAGAGAGCAGGTAAAAAGGAAAGCTCTTTAAAGAGAAATGCTGCCAACTGATAATTGCAGAAAGCAAGCGAGGATCGGCAAACCGCCATCTTGAAGCCATCAGTGCAATTCGTTCAGGCAAGGATCACACATGTGTGGTAAAACACTAGACAGAGGTTGTTGGGGAATAAGACAGTCACGTGGTCTCAAGGTATTACCCCAGACGACTTGTGCTTTAGGAAAGGAAAATGCAACTTAGAGGCGTGTCAGACACGACCTTGACCATGTGACCAAACTGAGCCTCCCCAACAGTGGGACAGCCTGATCCCAATGCCTCTTGAGGCTGTTGGAGGGGGGAGGGGAAAGGAGATAGCAATTTGTCAAAGCACTTAAGCTGAAACTAATGAGGAAGGAATCAGGAAAATCTACAGTCTGGAACATTCTACAAGGCAAGTGCTCTGGATTCTTTAAAAAATATTGTTGCTTGGGACACCTGGGTGGCTCAGTCGGTGAAGCGTCTGCCTTCGACTCAGGTCACGGTCACAGGGTCCTGAGGTCAAGTCCCACATCGGGCTCCTTGCTCAGCGGGGAGTCTGCTTCTCCCTTTGCCTGCCCCTCTGCCTGCTGCTCCCCTGCTTGTGCGCGCTCTCTCTGATAAGTAAATAAATAAAAATATTGTTGCCTGATTGCCTGGAGAAGGGAGAGTTTTGAGAGACACAGGGGGCCTCCTGCTTCCTGTTGTTAAAAGTCCGGGGGAGTGCTATAGCCATTCACTGCGGCAGGCTGTGGAGAAAATGTGCTCACTGAGGGGGTGATGTAAGCTCCGCAAGGGAAGGAGTGTGTCTTCCAGTGCCCGCGTTGCCAGCATTTGGGACACGGTGGGCGCTCAGTGAACGTGTACTGAAGGAATGAATGAGGTGTCTGCAGGAAGGCCAGGATCTGTCTCAGTCGCTCTAGACATGTGGCCTGGAGCTCAGGAAAGAGGGCCAGGAGTAAAGCACAGAGATGGGAATGAAGGTGGACAAGCTCCCTTGGGAAGTGACAGAAAGAGGAGTGGTCTGGGGACAGGGCCCTGCAGCCCCCCCACATTAAGAGGTAGGGTATGTGGGGGCAAAGAACCAGCAAAGGAGCTAGAGAAGGAGTGAATACCTGAGAGGGGCATGCAGACAGGACGGTTCCCCAGGAGCCCTGGCGGTGAGCAAGGGTGGTTGTCTCTCCTGCAGGCTTTTCAGGGCCCCAAGGTCTGGAGCTGGCTACAACTGTCATATGTACTCCTGGGAGCGCCTGGCCCGGCTAAGCTGCACCCCTGTTGAACCTATCAGAGCTGGCAAGGCCCAGTTTTAGCCAGGCCTGAAGGTGCCAGCAAATTGTGGGGACAGCCTATTTGCTTCGGTACCTCCAATTCAATGAGCCCCACCCCAAAGCAAATGCTGCTCTGAGTCTGCCCCTCCTCCTGTGTGCCCTTTGGGAAATGGCACCACAAGCATCTCATTCCAGGAGCCAGACCACTTCTGAGAGGCCCCTTCAGCTGGGCCCTTCACTCATCCTGTTGTCTCCTGGTATCATTACAATTAACAGCAGGGCCCATAAGGTGCACCATGTCCCTGGGGGTAGGGACTGTCCCGAGGCCCCTCCCCAAGGGGCAGGCAGTGGGCCTCAGGGATCCACAGTGGCCAGGGCACAAAGGGTAGCAGGGGGGTCAGTACCTACCTCCTGGGTGGACACTTGGTTCAGAGAGGTTAAATATTCCAGCCCCTGTTGAAAATCACAGCATTCGGAGCCTGCAGGCGTACGAGGGACTGCACCTAGACTCTAGGGGCAAAGGCAGGATGCAGCCTATGGCTGTTCCATCTTCACGTGGAGTTCCTGGTCTCCTCTCCTGACAGCACAGGCCCCTTTCCCCTGGGCCTCCCACTCCCAGCCTTGCAGCATCCTTTCCCCTCCTGTCTTCCCTCCCTTGCCTACCCATCCCTGCCCAGCCACACCTACACACTTCTGCACAGACAAGCTTCCAGAATGTGGGGTCCCCAGTCACTGTCACCACCTTCTCCCTTCCCCACCCTACAGCCACTTCTTGCTCACCAACATCACCAACGACCTTCTTGTTACTAATGCCTCTTGAAGCACATCACTTCATCAGCTGAGCAGTACCAGACACACCCCCCTTTCTGGAAGGGTGTTCTTGGCTTCTCATACTGACCTTTCCCTGTGGTCTAGCGTCAGGAAGCTCCTTGGCCTTTACCATGTCTCCAGTTGGTAAAATGCGTCAAGTTGCAGTCCTCTCTTCTCTGTTCATGCTACACTCCCTGGGAAGCTACCTCATCTGTCCTCAGAGATTCTAGAATATCCTATCCACACCTAACTCCTGATCGTCATGGTAGAAGGCTGCACAGGGCTCTGGAATTAGATTGGGCCAGGGTTCCAGTCAACTCTTCCATCAGGCTCCCACCATACACCCTGAAGATCTCATTGCTGCCTCCATGTCCATCTTGCTTTCTAGGCTGAGGTCCTGATCCCCATGTCCAAGTGTCCACTGGATGGCTCCTAATCACCAGAGGGTTCTTGTCACTCCTGAGCCAGGAGGCGCTGGCACAAGGGACTCAACGACCATCTCTACGGTCTGTCTGAAATGCACATCTGTGTCACTCCCCTGGAGTGGACAACTGCTGCTTGGGGCCACCATTTAGCCCTGACTTTTGTAGAGAATCCCCCTCTCCCTCCCACCCATGGGTATCCAGGGGGCTGGCCTCCCACCACCCATCCCACTGCTGCCCAAAATGATTGGAGCGTGACCTGATTCTGACCAATAAAAGGACAGAATTTATTTGCTGGGGGCATCAGAGAAAGAAGCTACACTACAGGGCGAGAAGGTGCTCCTTGCTGGTTGTGAACAGAAATTCAGTGGAAACTGCAAGCAGCCACCTTCTGATCCTGAGGCAATGGCCTGGGATAGAGCAGACACTTCAGGGTGCAAAGGGGAGATAGGAAGAGACTGGGTATTTGGCAAAATTGTCCATCTACTGCCAATACCCCTGAACTTCTCAGTTTTATAAACCAGTGTTTCCTTTATCGTTTAAACCAATTTCTTTTATGGTTAAACCAATTATTGGAAACCAAAAGCAGCCTGGCTAATATAATTCCTTTTAGATAAGAGTCAGTCTCACATTCACCTTTAATGGGATTCAAAATTTCAACAAAATTTCCTGACTCAAAATAAAATGAAAGCATTGGTAAGTATCACGTGAGCTGCCAGACCATACCAGCTCCTGAGCGGGCCCTGCTGTTTGATACTTCCAGCTCTCAGGCGGAGCCAGGGACTTCTTTCTGCTCTTCAAAGGGTTTGCCCATTGGGCCTCTGTCTTCCCAGCCTGGGGACCCAGCATTCACCCCATGAGGTCCAAGCAGGAGGGCAACTTCCTTCTAGCCTTGACCGCCCTAGGTATCCTCCGCCAAGGAGCAGGTGCCTAGTGACCTCTAGTGCCCACACACCAGGCAAGGTGGGAGATCAGTGCCACCAGCCCATGCTTCTACCCCTCCCCAGCACTCTGAGGGTTCCTCTCAGGCAGTGAGGGGTGTGCAGAGTAAAAGGCCCTGTATCCATGTGGCAGGGGAAGGATCCACTTCTACACCGTGGGTGAACACAGGGTGTGGGGGCTGGGCCAAGGCTGAATGACCTCAAGTCAGTCACCTGTCATCCCTAAGAAGTGAGACATGCCCATGTCCAGGAGGAGACAAGCAGAGGGAGTACCCAAAGAGCTGCTGCGTGAAGGGCCAGGCCATCGCATCTCTGAGCACAGGGGGAGAGCTGCAGCTGGGGCTGCGTCAGGATGAAGGAAATGGAGTTTTCAAGAGTGGCCCCCATTGTGCAGAGTTAACAACTAGTGACCGACATGGCACAGGGACTTGCCTGAGGGCATACCGCAGAGGTCCCCAACTCCCCGACCTGCTTTTCCTTGTCGAGTGCACACTGGCTGCAGCAGCTGAGGGGGCCCCAGGGCTGGCTGTCACTTGGCCTCCTGCCAATGCCCTGAACCTGTCAGAGGTCAGGTGACAGGACTGGGCTGCAGGGGCCAGTTGCTTCCCCTTTCAGGCCTAAAGAGGAGTTTCTGGAGGGTTTATTCTCAGTGGGCTAAACATGATAGGCCAAAGTCCATCCCTTGGAGCCCATCCAAACAGCCCCTTTTTTCCTTTGTACCCTGAGACATTTCTAGAAGCTGGCTGCACTCAGATGCTGGCTTTCCCACTTCACTCCTAGGTGCCTCGTTGTCTTACTTTTTGTCTGAGGCGTGGGAGCAAACCCATATCAAGTGCTGTGAGCTGTGCCTGGCACCTAGCAAGAACCAGGTATGGATACCCAGGTACCTGCCAGCTGTGATGATGATGAGGATGATGATGATGATGAGCCAAATTGCAACAGGAGAACGTTTAATGCTACATGCAGCTTGTAGCCTGGCCGGGCTCCTCCCCACACTCTGAGAATCCTATTTGGAGAACCCCTTCTCCATAGCTTCAGTCACTTCAGGGTGCAGAAAGCGGCTAGCCAAGCGTTCGATGTCATCCAGTGCCAGGCGGTTCAGGGACCTCTCATAATCCTAAGGAGAGAAGGCCAGAAGGATTCAGGAGGTGCCAGTTGGGGTTACCCTATGACAGAGGCAGGGGATGGGAGCCTCTGGGCTGGGAGTGGATGTCCTGGGCTACCCTTCTCACCCTCTGTAGCTGATCCAGGACTCTGCTGGCGTCTGCAGCACTGAAGTGGCGGGCCAAGACTTTGGAGATCAGCTGCCAGGCTGGTGCTGGTGGTGGTGGGGCCTCCGCCAGTCTCCGGGCAGTGCTTTCTTCCAGTAACACCTTCTCCAGAGGTTTGACCACTAGGTTGAGCTTGGAATTGGGCCCAACGCTGTAATCGGAGAGTCTTTTCCCATCTGCCAAAGAGAGATTGATGGAGTCATTACTCACAGCGCAGCTCTGCACCATCTGTCTGAGGAGGGTTCAGTCACCTCCCTGAGGGTAGAGTGGCCAGCATCCCCATCCATCACACTCCTTCCCGGGCTCGGCCTAGACACTCCGTCCCCTGAATTCCTGCAGGGCTCCCTGGGCGTCTCCTCTTCCCGGGTACCTGCCAGGGCCTTGCCCTTGAACAGCAGCCGCTGCTGGCGCACAGGGACGTTGAGCTTCTCAGAGACCAGATGTTTCAGCGTGGACACCGGCTCGTCCTCCGACACCTGGCCGGGCCGAGGGTACGAGGCAGGGGCTGAGTCCGCGGCCCCCGCCGAGGGCGGCTCTCCCGGCCTCCCCATCCCCGCCCTCGGCCCGGCCCATCCCTGCGCCCAGGGGGTGGTGAGTGCGCGGGGGGCCGGCGACGCTACCTGCAGGCTGCACTCGCGGCCCTGGAGCGCTTTCACTGTCAGCTGCATGGCGGCCGCGGTGGCGTCCACTGCGGCGGGCGCGCACCCCAACGGCCCCCCGCTGCGCGCCACCGCCCCGGGCGCGCACCGGAACCGCCCGCCGCCACCGGAAGCAGCGAGAGGGGCGCGCCCCGGCCCCGCCCCCTTCCCGCCCCGCCCCGCCCCGCGCGGCCCGGCCCACCCCCGTCGGCCCCGGAGGAGTCACCTTGGAGTCCCGCCTCGGGAACGCACAGGAACCGCGCGGACTGACAGATTGCCCTATGGCGACGGTACCTGGAAGCCCGCCACGAGAGGGAGGAGCAGCGAGTTGGGCCAGGTTGGCTTCATGTGGGAGCTGGGGCTCGGGGGGAGGGAGGGCCGGCAGTACGGTCGCCCCCAGCGGACTGGTGGGACAAGTCATGCAAACCCCTATTCTCTCGCTCAGGAGTCCACGTAATGGCCCAGCGCTGTCAAGCTGCCCGAGGGCCTTCTGCCTCCTCTTCTCTAGCCTGGCTGCAGAAAGTCAACTGAGCTTGAGAGCTGGCTGGGGAGCCCGGCCTCTGCCCTCATCCTCCCACTCTCATTCTAGAACAGTAGGGCCCACCTCTCACAAACAGGGGATGCATGGGGAAGGAGGGTTGAGACAGAAAGTCTGTGCAGAGGTCACCATTGTCACCC
Source organism: Ursus maritimus (assembly GCF_017311325.1). Taxonomy (NCBI): domain Eukaryota; kingdom Metazoa; phylum Chordata; class Mammalia; order Carnivora; family Ursidae; genus Ursus; species Ursus maritimus. The sequence continues at coordinate 1,331,450 of NW_024423319.1, read as the reverse complement.
AAGCCAGTCCTCTACCCTGGCCCACATCTACCCAGCCACACCCTTCCTACCCACCCCCAGGCCCCTAAGGGCAAAGACTGGAAGGCACCCAGGCTTGCTTCTCTCTTTTATTGAAATATATTTTCTGAGCAGTGCCCACCTACCTAACTCAGCATGGCCTCTTTGGCACTGAAAGCTGGAGAATAAAAAACCAGTAAAAAAAATAAGCCTGGATTTTTTTCTGAGTGCATAGTGCATGAGAGCTGAAGGCCTTTGGTACACAAAAACTGTGGGGACAGTGGGTGGAGGGTGGGGGCAAAGGGTGGTGAAAGCTTGACCCAGGGGCCTCAGGGGACTGGGCACAGGCTGCTATAGATGAAGTGGCCAATGACCAAGGCCAGCATTTCTGAGGTGCCACTTAGTGCTACAATGAAGGGGGCCTGGGAGGCGTAGTCTGCTTGAAGGCGACGAAGGGACAACTGTAGCATGGCCAAGGCCAGCAGGCTGTTCTGTACCCCTACCTCAATGCTGACTGTCCGCCGCTGGGCCACTGGCAGCTTCAGACATGTGGCCAGGCAGTAGCCCACCAGGAGGCCAACCAGGGGCACTGTGAGGCCCACCAGCACGATGGGCAGCCTGACGCCTGCCAGGATGAAGACCCCCATGCGGTAGGCCAGGAAGAGGCCACCCAGGAGAAGCACAAAGCTGAAGGGCTTGATGACCTGCAGCAGCAACTGGGAGAATTTGGGGAGCTTGGACTTGATCACCACGCCTGCTGCTATGGGGATAGCGATGAACAGCAGGGTCCCCAGGATCTTGGAGATGGGCACGTGAAGTGTTTCATGGATGCTTAGCAGGCGGCTGTAGATGGCTGAGGACAATGGCAGGAAACCGGTGGCAGCCACTGTTGAAATGAAAGTCATGGAGATGGCCAGGGTAACGTCTCCTCCAAGGAGGAGGCTGAAGAGGTAGCTCCCCCCGCCGCCGGGCGACGAGCAGGTGATGATGAGGCCTAGAGCCAGGGCCTTGGGCAGCATGAAGACCTTGGCCATCAGGAAAGCATAGAAGGGCATGACCAGGAACTGGCCTAGGAGGCCCAGCAGCATGGGCTGGGGGCTCTGCAGGAGCCCCTTCAGAACCTCAAGTTCTACTTTGCACCCAAATGAACACTTGTTGACAAAGATAAGAGGCAGGAGCAAGTAGAGTATTGGGTTCTCCGAGAAGTGGACCAGGTTGGTGCCAAGGGTGGTGGGGGTGTCTTCAGCAGGTGAGACCTTGATGCAGAAATCTCTCCGTTCCTCAATTAGCATGGGTGGGGCCTCATGGGGGTCCATGAGCTGGATGTGGAGTGGGGCTAGCCCAGGCAGGCCTGAGTGGATGCTGACCACAAAGCCGCCTCCACCGCCCCAGGTTATGGCACTCACATTCTTGATGGTCAACACCTCTGTGTCCAAGGAGGTGACTCTCAGCGTGGGGCCAGGGCCTGTCCTGTTGCCCTGGCCTGGGTACTGGCTCGAGATCACAATGATGCCCTCGCTCTCCTCTGGGAACTCAAACTCCATCACAGAGCCATCCCCAATGCTCAAATACTGGCCCCCTGTCAGTGGCACAGTATGGCCCAGAGCTGTGCTGAGGTTGGCACTGGCTCTTCCCCGGGCTCCCAAAGGTAGGCTGACAAGTAGCAAGGAAGCCCTGAGCATGCCTAGGGGGCCTGGACAACCTCCCCCCGCTCCTAGTCCAGGCCACCACCGGGAGCTGCCCCTGCCCTTCCTAAACACCATGGCTCCTCCCAGAGGACCGTGTGCCCACGCCCTCTGTGGCTTAGGAGAGCAGCCCCACTGGTGCCGTCGGGTTGTCCGGAGAAGGGCCCATGGGCCGGGCCTGGCCCTATGCTGTGCTCCTTGATGGCAGAGCTCTTCCTGAGGAGAGAAGAGACACAGAAAGGTGGCTGGTAAGGGTGAGCAGCTGTGAGTCCAGGAGCAAAGGGGATCTGAAAGCCCAGCAGAGCCCCTGGCCCTAAACCCAGGAACAGAAAGGCAATGCCTAGCATTGGCCCCTGAGTGCCATTTGGCTGTCTCCTTCCCCAGCATACCTGCCTCAGGTTTCCCATCCCTCACTCAGAGGGGCCACCTACAGATAGGAGTTCCCTTTCAGATTGCTGATACCTGCTGCTTTCCCTGGCCTTTTCCAACACAGTGAACATGCAGAAATGTCCTGATACCAAGGGATCTGGGAGAGCCACCCCCAACACCTATTCCCCACGGGCTTCGAGACACAGACACAGAGGGGCCAGAGTGACACCGCACCCAGGAGGAAATCTCTGAAAGGCTGCATGAGGATGGTAAGGAGGCAAGCCTGCTGAGAGCTAGTGCTGAAACACTGGCTTCGGTCAGATCTGAGAGGCCAACAGGGTGTTTGAGTGTCACTGGCCAGGCAGAAAGCAGCGGGCAAAGTAGCATGTGCAGTGAGTGGGTAACCAACTGGCCGAAGGCCTCAGGGGCTGACATCTACCACCGACATGCAGTTGTGAATGGTGCTGCTGTGGCTACCTGGCCTACCCTACCTGCCGACAGTGGTGAGGTGGGGTTCCTGGGGGCAGGGAGCAGGTCCTCTCTCCCTAGGGAAACTGCTAGAAGGGGGTCAGATAGGACCACGTGTTTGCTGGATGCTTTTCTTCCTCCTGTCAGAGCTCCCACTGCTCTGGCAGTCCCCAGAATTTCAACTCCTAGAAGCACTGTCACACCTGAGAGGCTCTGTTCAGAGTCCAGGGGCTCCTCCCCATGCCCACATGAGGCCCTACCAAAGCCTAGAACTTCCAGTGGGACTGTGAATGTTTCTGGGTGGGGGGAGGGTGCCTCAGGATAAAAGGTTTGACTGCTTCCACTTCTCAGTCTGGGCAGCCACCATCACCTGCTGGACCTGGGGCAACCAGGGTGGGGACACAGTGGTTATCCTCACTCCTGTTGGTTTCCTCACAGTGCCTCACTGCAGTGTTCCAGTCCTAGAAGAGGCCCTTGCCTCTCCAGATCCTATCAGTCTTTGGCCCTGTTCCCCCTCATCTGAAACTGGGGAGCAGGGGAAGTAGGGGGTGAAGGGCAGGTTAAGCAAAAAGCTCATTCATCCCTGGGACAGTTCCCCCCACCCCTGCATGCCATGGCCTCTGTTGGTTTGGAGTTTGGATCACTTACCCTGGAGGCCTTGGTCCAGCTTTGTATCCCACCGCTGAAGAGGGAGGCAGGAAAACCAGAGGGAGTATGAGAAGCAAAGCGGAGGGGAGTCACAGGGAAAAGATGACAGCACCCGGGACTGAAGCCACTGGGGTGGTGTGTGAACCAGTTCAGAAGGGAGAGGAGGCTAAGGACCATTCACCCTGTCCTTCCAGTACGGCTGGCAGCTTTGAGTCACTGCAAGAGGGCTCTGGCCCAGATCCCACACCACTTCTGCCTCAGGGGCTGGAGGAGTTTGAGTAGATGCACCCCAAGGCAGGGGAGGGAACCCTGGGCCGACCGCTTTTTCCACACCGGCCGTGTGTTCGGTGTTGAGGTAGTTGGCATTGCTGACCCGGGGCTCCTCTCTACCTCGGAGTGCGGAAGTTGCCGGGTTGGGCACAGAGCTCGAGCGCGAACCGAGGAGGGAGAGGCGCGCCGCCGCCGCCGCCGCCGCCGCCGGGCTCGCGCTGCCGTTCTGCAGTCGGCAGGCGGGCGAGCCACCTGGGCGGTCCCAGGATCGCGCAAGGGGCCCTCGCGCCCCTCCCAGACCCTGCGGCCGCGCCCGTCCCCGGCCGGCCCGGCCGCCCGAGCGAAAGACCGAGCGAGCGAGCGAGCGAACGAGCACGGAGCCGGGCCGGGGCCAGAGGCCGCCTTCCGCCCGCCCTTTCCGGCCCAAAGCTCTCACCTGCCGCCGAGGACCGGGAGCTCGGCGCCGGGGCCAGCGCCTGCCCCGCCGGCGGACGCCTGCGAGCTGGGGCCCTGGCCCCGCCCCCGCCCCGCCGAGGCTCCGCCCACCCCACCCCTCTGCGGTGGCCGGCTCGCCTCTCGCGACCGGGGCCGGTTCCGAGCGGATATGACGTATCTGGGAGCGACGAGTCGGCGCGGGCGCACACGGACCTGGATGCCTTCCGGGTCGTGGTTGTCCCACGCTGGGTCCCCCTCGAGCCGCGGGTCCGAGTCTTCTGTAGTTGCCGATGGCGCGACAGGCTCTGGGTAGGGGCGGTGGTCATGCCCAGTCTGCAGCCTCTGAGGGTAGTGGAACACAGGCTTAGCCGTTAGCACGGCTCAGTCGCCCGGGGGGGCTGCTGGTGGTGGTGGGAGCCCAGGGTCAGGCTCCGCCTAGTTCCACCTTCCTTCGTTCAAGCAATGACCGAGTGTCGGCTTCCAAACTGCGGGACCTCAGTGGGCTTGTCCGCCTTTCAAAACTATTTGGCGCCACTAGCAGGGTCTGAAGGCTTCACGGAAAGGGAGTGCAAACAGATGGCATAAGTTGGGCAAAGAGGTGGTGAGAGTGTAGAAAGGACATGGGGAGACAATACGCAAGTGCCAAGTCTAAGCGGATTTGCATGTTCTGAAAGGCTGCTGGGCAACTGCAATCAGTCCACCAGCAGGACAGTGGCTTCCCACTGCTCTGCAAAAACTTGTCACGGCCGTGATGGAGGCTAGTGGTCCTGAGTTACAGGTACTTGCCCACAGGAGGTGCTGAAGACACGATTGAGAATGTAAACAAATCAGCATCTGTATTTTAATTTTTCAGGCACATAACTTTAATAATAAAACTGTGTTAGTTTAAACTTAAATACATTTTACTTATTTCAAAATTGTACTTGTGTTTCATAAAGTTTGGATGGGTAGTGCATGTGTTATGTAAACAGATAAACACATGGTGGGGGTGTATGCTCGAGAGGGTTTGATGTATGTCAGTGATCAAAAACATTCAGAGGCCCTAGCTCTAGGCTATTCTTTAGCCTCATGTGTGTGTGTACTCCGTGTCTCAGAACATCCCACATACTGTCCCTCTCAAATGAGGTTGAGGGGGTCCTGACGGAAGCAGCCTGGCACAGGTGAGAGGCCTGCATTTGGCACAATGCTGCAATGAAGAGTGCAGTTTGCAAAAGGGCAGTGGGAGGTGGGGCTGTCTGCGGATGGGGTATTACCCGCCAGATGGAGAAGGGGAATGGGTCAGCCAGAAGAGCTGGGGAATGAAAACCTAAAAGACTTGTCCTTCCTGGAGGAAACCTGTGTTTTAATAATCCAACTAAATGGGAATCGGTGCCAGGGCTCAAGGGGAGTAAATGTAGTTAGAAGGCTGCTCCCCATTACTGTCAATCACTGCAGCCCTCCCTGAAAAGCCAGAATGGGCTGGTGGGGTGTCTGGCATGAGGGAATTCGGAGGTGTCTACAGGAAAGGACGGCTAAATTAAAGGCAAGAGAATGTTCATAGTTGGTTTAGAGGATTAATAATTTACCACAGGAGAGGAGGAAGGGCTCTACAAAGCAGTCAAGGATATCTAGTTCCAAAAGAGAAGTCATCTGGACTGACAGAACATATAGAACAAACGATAGTGACTGCAGGGAGACCTGCTGGGAGACCTGGCACTGTACTATGTAATAGGGGCACAATGGTGACCCCGAGATGTATGCTTACCTCCTGGTCTCCGGGCAGCCGTCTCCAGGAATACTATGTGATAAATAAGCATGCACGGAAGACATGTTCTCTACAAGCACAAGTATGGCATGCATTTGGTATTTACAGGGAAGTGGCGACAACTGTCATTTTTGCCTGCCCAGCATCAGGTAACAGCACCTCAATTTTCTCTGTGGGAGCTGTCCATCCTCCACACTTGCTACACAAGGTCTGGATGCGGATCACTCCAACATTGGCCTCTGGGTGGGCACACGCCTGGGTATAGCCAATCGGAGCCAGACAGATTAATACAAGGATAAGCCCATAATCCGATCGGGACCAACAAGAACTAGTTCCCAGGGACTTGTACTAGAACCACTGGGAAGGTGGGGGCTCCTTCTTGGCTGGGATTGCTAAACTGGGACCTCTACTATTGCTCCCTGTACGCAGGGGAGACAGCATGTTTGAAAATGAAGCAAATACAGAGAAAAGTAGAGCCAAGAGACGGAGGGAGCTCATGTCCTGATAACGTAATTGGGGCTAGAATCACCTGTGGGCATTGGGGTTCAATATGGGAACACTAAGTGCCCCCCCCCGTCATTACTTATTTTTGCTTATGTCAGATTGAGTTGGGATTCTGGCATTTATAACCAAAGGCAACCTAATTCCTAAAGGGTAGGTGGGGGAGGGGGAGGGGGGCACCACTCTGGTGCCCTGGTGGAGGAGGACTGAAGGATAAAGCTTTACCTCCACTTTGGAAATTCGGGCAGCCTGTGCTCCATACCATCATCAGCTTCCTAGCCTGGGTGGGCCAAGTGGAGGATAAAGCTGGCTTGCTGTTTCCATCTGTGTGATTCTGGTGACTCCCAGTGAGGGCATAGCCCCTTGATGAGTTAGGGACCATCACTAGGGCTCACTCCTACGTTCCCATCATGTAACCCAGTCCAGGGTAGGCCCTTGGTGGATGTTTAGGGAAGGTCAGGCCATTAGAGCAGTTGTATGAGAGGCACAGTGGGGCCTACGTGCCTCCCAGCCTTGCAGTGTGGACTTTCAGTGAGGTTCTGTTTCATTTGGGATGAGCTATCAACCTTGGGGAGCCCCACTTACCTGACTTCTAAACTCCCGGCTCCAGTGAAACTCTCCTGAACTCACCAGGGACTTTTATCTCTCCTGTAAATGGGAATAATGACAGTCCTTTTTTGCTAGAGTGGTCATGAGGCCCATGTGGGTAATATGTGTATAACTGGAATGCCAGTGGAAGAACTAAGGTGTGATGGGCCGTGGGGGGGGGGTTGCAGATGGAACACTGGCCACATGGCGATCACTGTGGCAGCCCAGTAGGTATATAGGGCTTCACGATTCTCTCTCCTTCAGGGGACGTTCAAAATTTTCTATAATAAGAGATTTAAAAGTAAATACTTGTATGCTACTACAGTCGTAGATACACGTCATTATCCATTTGTCAAACCCACAGACTGTATAACACCAAGAGGGAACCTAATGTCAACTCGGGTTTGGGTGATGATGTGTCAGTGTAGGTTGGGGATGTGGGAACTCTCTGTACTTTCTGCTCAACTTTGCTGTGAACCTAAAACTGCTCTAAAAAAGAAAGTCTATAAATAATAAATGCACATAAAGCACTTAGCTCAGGGTCAGGCTGGGAGTGGACTTGAACGATCAGCATCTGGGCCTTCCTTGTGTCTCCACTTCGCTGACCTCTGAGGTCCTAGGATCACAATGGCAGCCTCTCCCTCTGGGTGGTTCCCGGGCCTCTCATTCCTCTTTTGCCTGCTCCTTAAATACTTTCCTTTCTTGAAACTCTGTTCACATTCTGGCAGCACTGAACTCCTAGAAGGTGAAGGCTTGGGAAGCCTGTCTCCAGAGCAGGACTCGTGAAGTCCTTCACCCCTGCCTTGGCCCCCTTGAGGTTGCCTGGTTGGCTCCTGGCTTCACGAAATCTAGGAAGTTCAAACTGCCTTTTCTCCTTTTTCTGACCTTAGACTGCTTCTTTGCCCCCGGATGTGCCATTCCAGCAATACTCCTTATAGTTTCTTGCTGGTTCTCACTTAATGAAGGGAAACAGAACTGTAATCTTCAAGAAATGGCAAATAGCTCACATGACTTGGGCTTCGAAGCCCTGATCTCAAAGGCATCCAAAGTCAAGTGCTGCAAGTGTCTGGGAGGCTGTGGGGAGCAGGGAGGCACCCGGGCTGGTTTTAATCCTCATCCCTGTCTCTACTGGCCTTTGAGGTATCTGAGGGAGTTGGTGGGTTTCCTGCATTCCCAGAGGGCAGAATCATCTCTCCTGGGCAAGGCTATGGGAATGCCAGTTGGGGAGCTGCCTGTCAGTGGCAGGAGCCCTGGAAACAAAAGCTGTCTACGAAGCCTGTGGGAACAGGTCCGCTAAGCCTCCAGGACATGTCCCTCCCCGCAAGGACAATGCCACCCGACTCCCCACTGAATGCACTTGATTCCATTAGGGGCCACTAATTTATTAAGAAGTCATCTAGAAGGTGGGCCCCCTGACAAACTTCAGAAGCCGCCATCTGTTGCACTAAGGATGGTCATCAGGTGCCCCTTTAGCACCCCTGCCAGCCTGGCTCCAAGGAGGCCCCTTCCTGCAGACAGCAAGGCAGGAGGCAGCCAGCTTCCTGAAGTGGCCACCAGGTGTGGCTCAGCAGAAGAAATCACACCGGAAACAGGAATAGCCCAAAGAGCAGTGAGTGGCTCTGGGATGGAGAGATTCTAGAAGATGCCCCCATCTGCTGCAGGGCTGCTGTCACGTTTGTGCAGCGAGGGGACGGGCACACCCTGGGCCCTTGTAGCTGCAGGTGCTTAGGGATCAGGCTGGGGCTACCCAGGGGAGGCACCTTTAGAAAAAGAAGGAGATGGGTACCTGACTTCCCCTGTCAAAGTGAGCCGGGGCTGGCCCCTGCAGCCCCCACCACCAGTTACACTTGGTCCCCGGTCACTGCCTTGGAGCCCCGATGTGTTGGGGCAAGAGAGCGTTCTCGGCTGGGCGCAGGGTCAGGCCTCAGCCCTGCACTGGCGCCGCCACTGCCTTCTCCCGGCGAGGCACACGCAGCCTCCCTCAGCCTGGTCCTTGCGCTCGGCCGGCTAGCTGGCTGTTGTCCTCCTCGGGATGCAGCCTTCCATCTCCAGCGCCTCAGGCCAGCCTTCATACTTATTGGTGTGCTTACTGTTCTTCACGTGCTGTGGGGTTTGGGGAGCAGGAAGTCATGGCCTCAGCCCTCATGCATAAGGGACACACAGAGCTTTCATTCCCTCTGTGGTGGTGCCAACTACCCGCGTGCGCTCAGGGCACTCACCACCCCCTCCCCGTCTGCCCCAGTGTCCTGATGTTCTCATCTACAAAATGGCAATAGCGGCACAGGCCTGCTTCCCTCACAACTTCTCAGCACTTATGTACGCGTGGCACACCCCGGGGAGGTAAGGAGGGAACATGTGTATGTTCCTACCCTCACCTGGCCCGCAGGGAGCTGCTGGAAGATTCAGGAAGAACAAAGCAAGAGGGGGCACTTCTTGGGGTGCTGAGTTGCTCTTTTGTGGCAGCCAGAGCCTTCCAGAGACCACTGGAACGGCCTATTTGCCTTGTCCTGCTGTGTGTGTGTGGGGGGGGGGGCAGGGCTGGAGGGCACTGTGGCTTCCACCAGGCCAGGAACCTCGCAAAGATGAGGACGGTGTCTGGGGCTTCCCAGCCCCTCACATGAGGCTTGACGTGTGTGGCTCTGGAGGAGCAGCCAACCAGAGGGCAGCAGGCGTTGGCAGGAGAAGGAAATGCAGTGTGAATCGGGGCACTGGGTTGCAGGAGGCTGGGACGGGACTGAGCATCTTGAAGATGTTAATTCTGAGTCTTAATTGTGAGTCTTGCCATTCTGAAAGCTTTGCCATTTAAAGACCTTGGACGGACCAAAGTTACTGCCCCTCCCTGTGCAGACGGTGAGGGGTCTGGAGCTACCCTGGGTAAGGGTGCTGATGCTAGAGCGGAATTCAGGGAAGTCTGAGGCATGCACTGAAGGCACACTGGTGAGACGGAGGCAGAAGGGGTGGGCAGACTGCTCTGGGCTGGGAAGTGGAGGTGCCAGGCTCTCCACCCATACCTGCTCAAAGGGGCTCTTGTTCTGCACGCCCTTGGCCCCTACAAACACCCAGCTGTCCCGAAAGGCCAGATCCTTCACGTTCTTGCTGCCCAGATCGCTGAAAAGCTTCCTGGTTTCTTCATTCATCCTGCCACACAGAAGGAAGACATATAAGCCGTCGCCATGGGAGGCTGAGGCGGAGGCCGGCCGCAGCAATCACTTACTTGGTGGCTGGGTCATCGTAGGATGCCACAAATACCAGGGTGCCTTCATGCAGCGGCCGAATAAACTTCAGCAGGTCGTTCACATCTGCGGTGACAGGTCCCATGAAACATGGAGCATCAGGCACCATGCAGTGCCCATTCCCCACTGATCCCTGTACTCCAAACAAGGAAATTAAAGTAGGGATCAGGCCAGGGACACACCCACCAAGGGCTGCCAAGTAAGTGAAGGGACAGACTGGTATAAGAAGCCAGGGCCATCCCTATGACCATACACCTGTCCCTCTCCCTGCCTTTTCCAAACCCAAGGAAGTGCTCAAGCCACAGTGAATGGACAGAGGGCGGCGCTTCAGGAGAAAGATGCCCAGTCATTCTGCTGCACATGGCAACCACTTACCTCCTGCCCACATGTCAAAGGCCCGGGCCTCGATGAGCTCGCCACTGACCCCTGAGTTGAGAGGGAGGGAGGGGATCCTGCTGGGCGAGCCGCCAGGGCAACTCCACCCTACCACCAACAGCCCCCCCAGACAAGGCTAAGGACGCGGCACTGGCCACTGGGTGCAGACCTTCTGGAAGCTCTTCAATTATTCCCCCATATTCATGTCCACTGTGTCCCCTTGTTCAGACAGCTACAGCCCATCCAAGGCTGTGGAGGTTCTGCCCGCCATTTGAGGACATCTAGGAGATTCCTAGGAAGCCCCCTTCAACTTCCTGGAAACTTCTTTACTGCTATTGTGCTTTTGTTTATTGGGTCACTTCTTCTGTGGAACCTTCAGCTTGCACAGTCCCCTTCCCATGCCTCCCTGGGAATTCCCAGAGGCGAGCGCAGGGGAGGAGAGTGCCAAGGCAAATATCCAGGCATCTCCTCATAGGGAAGGTACAGGGAAGGAGGATGGTAGGTCATGACATGGCTCTGCTTCTCCGGTCTCAACTTTGACCCCACATCACAGGAACTCACCATTCACCAGGGCGATGTTCAGTCCACGGCCCACGTTGTCCTTGACACTGCTCATGAGCCTAGCAGGGTTGGGGGCAGAGCCCTCAAATGGCACATTTGCTCCACTCTCCTTCCAGTCTCCCATGCCCCCCCACCATCCACCCCCAAGGAGCTCACATCTTATCTTCAAGGCAGATCTTTGGTCCGATGACATTGGCAGCTCCGCTGACCATGCGGAAGGCCAGGTGCTCCTCAGGACACGGCTGGGGCAGGCCACATTTGTACTTCCTGGCTCGTGGCTCTGAGCAGGGACAGCAGGAGTGACCCACGGGCCTAGCCCTGGGGTCACCTGAGATCTGAGACGGGAAGGTCAGGACCAGCCCACAGGGAGGAATGAGTGGCCACAGAACAGGGGACCAATGGGGATGGAGAGGACATGGCTCAGGCCAAGGCCAGGGACACTTCCACAGATATTCTGCGTCTTGCTGGGGCTGGCCTCAGGGCCAGGTGACAGGGACCTTGGGGAGGCTTTTCTGCCACTGGTGGGAGGAGAGAAAAGAGGTAGGAGGGCTGTCCCTGGCTGCAGCCCTGCTGGGAACAGAGCACAGGTGGGGAAGGAGGGAGCAGATGGGAGAGTGACTGCAGGAAAGTGGTGATGAGGAGAGCACCTGACTCCCTTGGGCAGAGGTGGGAGGACAGGAGGGGGGTGGCTTCCATTACAGGTTTTTAACTGTGACCCACAAAAGATGTGTTGAAGTCCTAACTCCTGGCACCTTCAAATATAACCCTATTTGACAACAGGCTCACTGAAGATATGATTTGTTAAAATGAGCTCATCCTGGAGTAGGGTGGCCCTAAATCCAATGACAAGCGTCCTTATAAGAGACAGAAGAGAAGACACAGATACAGAGGAGAAGACTGTGTGCAGGCAGAGATAGGAGTGACATGGCCACAAGTCAAGGAACACCTGGGGCCCCCGGAAGCCAGAAGAGGCAGGAAGGACCCTCCTCCGGAGCCTGCAGAGGGGCTGTAGCCCTCCAACAGCTAGGTTTCAGACTTCCGGCTCCCCAAACATTACTGAGGGAAGAAATTTCTGTCACTTAATCCATCCAGTTTGTGGTATTTTATTCCAGCTGCCCGGGGAAACTGATACAGACTTTGATAGCCGGAGGTGGGAGGTGGGGTGCTGCTGTTACAAGTCCCCCACAAAGTAGAAATGGCTTTGGAACTGGGTAATGAAGGGAGGCTGTAGAATTCCGAGGTGCAGCGAGACATGGCCTAGATCGACTCATGAAAGTGTTGGGAGAAATATGGATGTTAAAGGCTGGTGAAAGCCCAGAAGGCAGGGAGCGGAGAGCACATAGTGACTGGAGTGGTACCAGCAATGGGCGTGTTAGAGACGCTTCTGGGGTCATCTCGGATGGAAATGGGGAACGTGTTACTGGACACCGGAGGAAAGGTGGTCCTCGTCATAAAGTGGCAAAGAACTTGGCCAAATTTGGTTCTAATGTTTTGTGGAGAGCAGAACTTGTAAACACTGAACTGGGATATTTAGCTAAGGACATTTCCAAACACAGTGTTTGAGGGCACAGCCTGGTTTCTCCTTGTTGTTCACAGTAAGACACGAGGAGAGAAAGATAAATTGAAAACGGAATTGTTAAGCACCAAGGAACCAGAATGTGAAAATTTGGAAAACAGTCTAATCATATTGCGAAATACGAGAAAGCAAGCTCTGGATACTAAAGAGCTGAGGCATGTGACTTGGGGTTCCACTCAATTCTGTCAGCAGAAGCCAGGAACTGAGGTGGGGTTATCCAGGAGACATCTGCGTGGCGCTCCTGTCTCTTACCTTAGTGTCTCATGAATTGCACAAGACACCAAGGTTTTTGAGAATTTTATACCAGCAGAAACACTGCCATCCTGGGCTGAAAGGGACAGAAAAGGAAGTAAGGATGGCTCTGAAGGCAGAGCAGTGGCTGCAGAGGGCAGAGACGGCACAGGCCCACACGGTAGGACTGCCCCCACCAGAGGGTGTCTCCCCTGGCTCTGGTGGGGACAAAGGACAGAGCATTGGGCCACAGAGGATTCTTCTCAGGCCTTGAATCCTGATGGCATTTTCCCTGCTGGGTTTCAGACTGGCTGGGACTGGTGACCCCTTTATTCCTTCCAGTCTCTCCCTTTTGAAATGGGAACATCTATCCTATGTTTATCTCACCAGTGTAATCTGGAAACAGGTAACTGGTTTTCTAGGTTCATGCAAGCAGTTCCAGTGGGCTGTGATGGCTAGTTTGGGGAGGGATGGATGGAGAACAGAGACCTGGGAGGACTTGAGGCAGGCGGTGCTATGAGGGCTGGGTACGGGGGAGGAGCGGGGAGGTGACAGGAGCCTTACCTGTGGTCACGGAGCTCTCTGGGCCTGTGGGTACAGAGAGTTGTTTGTGTTAGGGTGGAGGCCTCCAGGGGCCGGCAGCAGGGCGTTCTGGCCCTATACCATGAACTCAAGGTGGAGCGTTGGTCAGGCTCAGGGGTCAGGGCTGAGCCATATGCAAACCCCCTGCTCTGGGAAAAGGGTAAACTGCAATTGTAAACAGTCCTTGGATGAAGCGCTACTAATAATAAGGTATAGAGCGCCCTCCCCATTCCAGAGGCCACGGTTTGAGCCTGCAGGGAGCAGCTGGGGTGTCGTCCCCAAAGTTCAGCGCAATCCCCCTGCCCCTCACTGATTCTGCTGACTCCAACAGGGCACAGAGTTCTAATTAGTAGGGATTGGAGTTCCCAGCTGAAGCAACTGGGTGGTATGGGGAACACTGCGCTGGGTGCCAGGAGACAGACCGAGGGCAGCTAGAGGTGGCCTGCCAGGAAGAGACAGAAAACCCACTGCCCCCACCCCACCCTAAGCCTCTGCCCACAGGCCCAGAGTGCCCACCAGAGTGCCCTCCACAGCAGAGCAAGGAAGAATCCCATACTCACTGGTGAAGAGTTGCTGGATGCGAGGAAAGCCACTGCCAGGCCCACCCAGGAGGATGCTGACCACGATCCAGGTAAGGCCCACGGTGACAACCAGGGCCACAATGCGGAGGGGGCCTAGAGGCAGGACAGACAGGGGCAAGGCCACCTTGGTTGTCAGTGAGGTCCTGAATGACCCTGGGGCCTCTCAGGACTGAATCTCCCCGCCACTTGGGAAGAAGTGAGCAGAGGACAGGAAGGTGGGGACCTGCTGCCATCCACCAGGCCTGAGAGGGGGACTTGAGCTCCTGGTAGGTAGAAGGAGGACACTGAATCCAGGGCTCCCAGCTTGGTTCTCGGTGGCAGGTGTGAAGGAGCCTTGCAGACCTTACTGGTCAAGAGGCTCCAAGCCTTCCCCAGGAGCCCCCTAACTTTCTGCCTCTGAGGCTACCGACATATTTATATCCCATCCGCCCTGTCCTATTTTTCTCCTGTCATGATGGAGGAGGGGGTCCCTACTCCTTTTTTCTTTAATTTTTAAAGATTTTACTTATTTATTAGAAAGAGCGCGCACGTGCAGGCGTGTGTGTGTGTGTGTGTGTGTGTGTGTGTGCGTGCACGAGATGGGGGAGGGTCAGAGGAAGAAGCAGACTCCCGGCTGAGCAGGGAGCCTGGCGCAGGACTCGATCCCCGGACGCCAGGATCATGACTAGAGCCAAAGGCAGTCGCTTAAACAACTGAGCCACCCAGGCGCTCCCCTATTCCTTTTGAAGGCCAGTTCCTGCAGCTGCTGTGAGCTGGACCCCAAGCTCTCCTCCCAATAATCGTCATCCTCTCTCACTCTTTCTCCTCAATCTGCAACACCTCCTGTTGTAAGAAAGCACAGGAGAGGCCCTTCTTCAAATCACATCCTCATCCAGCCACTGACCTCTCTTCCCTCCCTTCGTCTTCCCCAGTCTCACCACCCACTCTCTCCCAGCCTACTCCAGTGTGGCTTTGTCTCCATCACCCCACCGAAACAGCTTGTGGCCAAAACCACCTATGACCTTCTTGGGGTCAACTCCCTGGGTCACCTGTCGGCCCCAATCTTCCTGACCTCTCAGTTGGCTGCCCGGGTCCTCCTTCAGGAAACATTTCTCCAGTGGCTTCTGAGACAGCACATCCTAACCCTAGCTGGATGCTCCTTATCCTCCCTACTTAGATTGTCCTCCTCTACTCTCCCCTGAAACGCTGGACGTGCCCATCTTCTGTCCCAGGCCGCGTCAACTCCTAGTCTCGGATTAACCCACAGAGCAGTGAGTATTTTTTACTCCAGCCGTCGCTGATCTTGAGGCCACACCCTCCCAGCCAGTTCCTCACCAGCCAGCTTTACTGGGATACATTTACAAGGCTGCAACCGTTAGCAGGTCTGAACTCCAACTCTTGAGTTCTGCTCGCCACTGCCCACCCTCATCTGTTCCTCCCCCAGCCAAGCCATCTATCGAAGTTGTCCCGCCGAGGTCAGGTTTGGCACCAGTTTTTATCTAGCCCCATTGCCGCTCTGGTCAGTTTCTACTCTAAGACCACGCCTCTCCGCTACTGCACACCGCCCCCCTCTTCACCTAGCCGCCATGCCCCCTGGAGCCTCCCCCACAACTCGTTTTTTTCAGACAGCGGCCAGTTATCCGAGTTCGCAGAAATCGACTACCCTGATCCTCATTTCACAGCTCTTGGAAGTCCTGGGAGGTGAAAGGATTTGCTCAAGGTCACAGAATGAGTGTGCAGTGCCTTCCGTTTGCAAAACCACACTCAGGGGTGCACCTGGGCCCCTCCAGACACAGACCTCCGGACACCTGGGCCTCCAGTCCCGTCCCCTTTCCAACTGTCTCCCGTTCACTGTGGAAGCCACCCACCTGCCAACCTCATGTCCACTTCTCCCGCTGGGTTGGGGCTGCCGGCAGGTGCACTGTTTGGGGACCGTGCCCTCTGGGGGCAATAAAGCAGAAGAGCAGGTTTGGGTGGGACTCAACGATGATCCTGGGCTTAGCCCCTGCTGCCAGGAGGACGCGATCGGTGCACCGGCTTGTGCGTTCAACCAGCTGGTCAGGCCCCTCGGGCTCGCGGAGTGAAGATCTGTCAGGACAGGAGGGTCCTCAGGAACCCGTCGGTCACGGTCGTGCCCACGGGAGATTCTGGGGCCGGGAAGTAAAGGTGGTTCTCCCGGATGCGGGCCTCCTCCGTGGGAGGCCCTGAGCTCAGCACCCCACCCCCCCGTCAGGGCACGGGCTAGGCTGGTGGAGACTTGCCTGGCCGTGGGGGAGATGCCAGCTGGGTTGGGGGCAGCCCGGTCAGGCCGGCCGCCCGGCTCCGCTCCCCGAGCCGAGGCGAGGAAGGCGCGCACCTCTGCCCGACAGGCCCGGCAATGGCGGCCCGGGGCGGGGCCACGGCCCGCAGGCACCACCCCCGCCGTGCGCTCGGGCCCTGCCGCCGGGCGGTCAAAGGAGAGGAGGCTGAGTCCCTGCCCACAGGTCCGCCTCCACCATTCGTTCTGGCTGCCGGGGGGGAGGGGCCCGCAGCGGCACCGCCTCCGAACGCGCAGAGACTGTGCTGGTCGGCTTTCGCAGGGGAGGAGCCGTGTGGCCTCGGCCCCGATCCCACATTAGCTTCGCTGCAGAAATCTTCCCTCAGGCTCCTCCAAGGTGGGAGATGCCAGCCTTCTTAGGCTTCGAGGGCTGGGGCTGAGCTCGTGGCTTGCAGTCGGATTTCTGAAGGCTGGAAGAAGCGGATGGATCTGGAGGCGTAATTAGAAGTTGTTTTAAAATTGAGATGTGTGTCTTTTAGGAAGCTGGAGGCTCAGAAGAGTACACAGGGGAAAACAGAATGCGGCGAGCCCATCGCAAAAGCGATGCCTTTCCTCACACTCCGTTTTCTAGACGGAAGCGCGTCCACATGGTCTCTGGTATCTCTGACGACGGAGAACTCCTGCCTGCTCCCCTCCTCCTCCCCTCCTGCAGGCAGGCAGCCGTGGCGCCGCCCAACGCCCCCTCACCACCTACCACGCCGGGAGGGCTGCACCCGCTGTCGGGGGGGGGGGGGGGCT
>NW_024423319.1:1312773-1314562 GCF_017311325.1 Ursus maritimus | reverse complement strand
TGAAACGCTGGACGTGCCCATCTTCTGTCCCAGGCCGCGTCAACTCCTAGTCTCGGATTAACCCACAGAGCAGTGAGTATTTTTTACTCCAGCCGTCGCTGATCTTGAGGCCACACCCTCCCAGCCAGTTCCTCACCAGCCAGCTTTACTGGGATACATTTACAAGGCTGCAACCGTTAGCAGGTCTGAACTCCAACTCTTGAGTTCTGCTCGCCACTGCCCACCCTCATCTGTTCCTCCCCCAGCCAAGCCATCTATCGAAGTTGTCCCGCCGAGGTCAGGTTTGGCACCAGTTTTTATCTAGCCCCATTGCCGCTCTGGTCAGTTTCTACTCTAAGACCACGCCTCTCCGCTACTGCACACCGCCCCCCTCTTCACCTAGCCGCCATGCCCCCTGGAGCCTCCCCCACAACTCGTTTTTTTCAGACAGCGGCCAGTTATCCGAGTTCGCAGAAATCGACTACCCTGATCCTCATTTCACAGCTCTTGGAAGTCCTGGGAGGTGAAAGGATTTGCTCAAGGTCACAGAATGAGTGTGCAGTGCCTTCCGTTTGCAAAACCACACTCAGGGGTGCACCTGGGCCCCTCCAGACACAGACCTCCGGACACCTGGGCCTCCAGTCCCGTCCCCTTTCCAACTGTCTCCCGTTCACTGTGGAAGCCACCCACCTGCCAACCTCATGTCCACTTCTCCCGCTGGGTTGGGGCTGCCGGCAGGTGCACTGTTTGGGGACCGTGCCCTCTGGGGGCAATAAAGCAGAAGAGCAGGTTTGGGTGGGACTCAACGATGATCCTGGGCTTAGCCCCTGCTGCCAGGAGGACGCGATCGGTGCACCGGCTTGTGCGTTCAACCAGCTGGTCAGGCCCCTCGGGCTCGCGGAGTGAAGATCTGTCAGGACAGGAGGGTCCTCAGGAACCCGTCGGTCACGGTCGTGCCCACGGGAGATTCTGGGGCCGGGAAGTAAAGGTGGTTCTCCCGGATGCGGGCCTCCTCCGTGGGAGGCCCTGAGCTCAGCACCCCACCCCCCCGTCAGGGCACGGGCTAGGCTGGTGGAGACTTGCCTGGCCGTGGGGGAGATGCCAGCTGGGTTGGGGGCAGCCCGGTCAGGCCGGCCGCCCGGCTCCGCTCCCCGAGCCGAGGCGAGGAAGGCGCGCACCTCTGCCCGACAGGCCCGGCAATGGCGGCCCGGGGCGGGGCCACGGCCCGCAGGCACCACCCCCGCCGTGCGCTCGGGCCCTGCCGCCGGGCGGTCAAAGGAGAGGAGGCTGAGTCCCTGCCCACAGGTCCGCCTCCACCATTCGTTCTGGCTGCCGGGGGGGAGGGGCCCGCAGCGGCACCGCCTCCGAACGCGCAGAGACTGTGCTGGTCGGCTTTCGCAGGGGAGGAGCCGTGTGGCCTCGGCCCCGATCCCACATTAGCTTCGCTGCAGAAATCTTCCCTCAGGCTCCTCCAAGGTGGGAGATGCCAGCCTTCTTAGGCTTCGAGGGCTGGGGCTGAGCTCGTGGCTTGCAGTCGGATTTCTGAAGGCTGGAAGAAGCGGATGGATCTGGAGGCGTAATTAGAAGTTGTTTTAAAATTGAGATGTGTGTCTTTTAGGAAGCTGGAGGCTCAGAAGAGTACACAGGGGAAAACAGAATGCGGCGAGCCCATCGCAAAAGCGATGCCTTTCCTCACACTCCGTTTTCTAGACGGAAGCGCGTCCACATGGTCTCTGGTATCTCTGACGACGGAGAACTCCTGCCTGCTCCCCTCCTCCTCCCCTCCTGCAGGCAGGCAGCCGGGGGGCCG
>NW_024423319.1:1305916-1312767 GCF_017311325.1 Ursus maritimus | reverse complement strand
GGGGGCTGTCCCAGGCAGTCTGCTTCAGAGGCACCCGGGGGGGGGGGGGGGGGGGCTCGCCTTTCTCCCTGGAGGGCAGCACCCCGGCGGCACGGGAGCCCAGGAGACATCTGTGTCCTCTGACCCAAGCATCCCACTTACGGAAACCTTCCTAAGGAAAGAATCCAAAATAGAGTAAGCTTGTAGCGTCAGGCAGTGAGAACTCTGGCTAGAATCCAGTAACTTCTCCGTTGGTATAAGATCAAGGTAATCAGTTTAGGCCCCTGATTGCTGCAGTCGGGGGTTGGTATATTTTTTTTTCCTTTTTCATGGAACTTGGGATCAGACATAATGTTGACCGTCCGTCAAACTCTTACAGATCTGTGCGTACTGGACCATGGGTACCACTGGTCTTTCCTGCAATGCTTGTAGTCGTGGTGCCCAGTAGGGGGAGCTCCTGGTCACGCACACTCGGACTGCCAGCCAGGCATGGGGCATCTGCCAGACTGGTAGTTGAGAGACAACAGTGTTTACATCTTGCTCAGAGCAGGCATTTCGAAAAGGTTGGTTTAATGAGTTCCCTTGAGGGTCCAGAGGCACATCCGCCATCCTCAAAGGAACCACATAAGTGATGGGATCCAGTTCCAGGTCTTCTGGCCCTTCTGGGGCAGCCTTGCACAACTCCCTTATTTTCTCTGGGACTGTTTTTCAGTCAGGACGTAGAGAGGATTACATCCTCATGTCCTAGGCCTTCATGTCTCCTCCTGTCCCAGTGTGGGCAAGGGCATGAGGTGGCACAGAATGTCTCCTCTGGGCGCTCTTACCTGTGCCCGTGTAATCCCCATGGCTGAGGTGCCAGTGGATGTCCTCAACAGATCTTTCATTTGCTTCTCTCAGTGTAGACACTGAAGCAGTAATCAGTTGACGGTAATCATATAGGCCTCCATGCTTCTACCCCTGAGTCGGCCCTCTCACCTGGGACCTCTTGCCCCAACTCTAGATTGGGTGATCAGATCTCAGGTGACAATTGATTTCTCCCACCCAGTCCTTCCTGCCCCTGCGTCTTTAATAACCCACAGCTTAACGGACAGTGGAATGACCTCAACAGCCCCTCATTCCACTTTCCAGGACAGGCACCAAGATTTGTACTTGACTGTTCTCATCTGGGCTCTCATGTCTCTACCTAGTGCCTCATTCTTCTTTGTAGCACAGGGGGTCAAGATCCGGGGTTGCACTGGAATGCTGTCACCTGGGTCCTCACGTCTCAGGCTTCTGTAGCCACACAGAGCTGAGGCGGCACTCAAGCCCTCTGATGGGGCTTGGGTCCCTGCCCCAGCGGAGCTTGCACCAGCTCGCACGGCCGCAGCGCTCCTTGTGCATCGCGTCTTGGGTTCTTGCGCTCTCCCTCAGGGTAAGGACCCAGATCTGACCTAACAGTTGAATGACATCACCTGTCCCTCATTCCTCCACCCGAGGTTAGGCACCAGGAGCTGAGGGGAAACTGACTCTCCACTCCTGGCCCTTAAGCCTTGCCCCAGTGTCAGCATCCAGAAGTTAAATGTTAGTTGAATGTTGAAACTTGGGCCTAGTGCTTCTACCCCAGTATAGGTACCCAGAGCTGAGGGGACTGTTGGCTCTCCTCACATGGACCCTCCTGTTCTGTCCCCGTGTAGAGATCTGGAGCCAGTTGAAAGCCCTTATACCTCAGCACCAATGTTGCCACCTGGAGCTGAGGTGACAGGTGTCTTTCCTCACCTGGGACTGCTTGCATCTGTCCCAGCGTAAGCACATGGATGTGAAGTGAGACATGGGTCTCCTCACTGGGTCTGTCATCTCTCTTCCCCATTGTCTCAGTTCAGCAAGGCCCTAAATTCTGTCAGATTGTATTCACTCAGCAGGGAGGTGACAAGCGACTGTCCTCACCTGGCCCCTCATACTTGTACCTCATTGTGGGGACCCAGAATGGAGGTGACAGTTTAATGTCCTTACTTGGGCCCTCATGCCTCTTCCCCATTGCAGGTTCCTAGAGCTGGGATGACAGCGGACTGTCCTCATCAGGTCCCTCTCTCTGTTCCTCACCCAGGGGTCAGGTGACAGTTGAGTGTCATTACCAGGGCCCTTATGTGTATGCCACAGTGTAGCACCCAGATCTGAGGTGTCAGTTGACCGCCCTCACCTGGGTCCTTGTGCCTGTCACAGGAGAGACAGAGCAGGAGATCGGGAGGTCCCAACATCCTGCCCTCCCCACTCACACATTGGTCATCATGTGTTGGGGGCCCCAGAGGAGCTGGGTCCCTCTTCTACTTTGGGCTCCTGCTGCTGCCCTTATGTGGATCCTCCCACACTTCCGGGAGCATCCTTCCTGGTGATGCCATGCCAGCAAGTTTCCCAAGGGGCCTGGGGACTCAAGAAGATTATCCCCAGAACACAGCTCTGCTGGGTCCCCCAAAGTCTATGAATGTCTGTGGAGCTCTGCAAAGAATTCTGAGCTTGAGGACCCCTGCCAGGGTCAGGAAGGACTCCCGCATCTTCATTTATTTGGCTTCTCCTGACCCCCCCTCAAGGGTTTGAAGTTATCCTCAGGTCTGTATTCCAGGATGGTGGGCCTGAGTGGCTGGGAACTTAAGAGTAGGCAGGACAGAACCCTCTGGTGGTAAGTGGGGGAAGGTGCGGCCGCATCTTCAGGAACCCATTTTGCCCCATTCCTGGCCACCATCCCTTCTGTGTCACCCCAGCTCATCTGCCCATCCCAGGCATGTGACTGCACCAGTCAAGGGCAAGACCCTCTGCAGCTACGTGGGAGCCAAAGGGTTACAGGGGAGCCTGTGAGTTCCTAGGCTGGCCCCCACTATCTCCCGGGGAGGCCCTTGCCACCGCTCCCTCTCCAGGAGGCCACAGGAACTAGCAAGGACCAAGGCCACTGCCCACTGGCTGAAGCCTGGCCTCCAATCCTGTCCACATGGAGTCTTCTTGGCTGGTCTGCATGGACTTGGGCTAGGAGGGATCCTGAGGTCCAGATCCCACCAAGGAAAATCACCACTGAAGGGTCTGTGATCTGTTCTAACCCCATGATGCTCCTTCCTTCCCTCTTTAGGTGACCTTGGTGATCTCCCTCCTTCCTTAATCTGAAAGCACCACCTCCCCTGGTTACAGGAGGGGATGGGGAGAGTGCAGATAGCACCCATTGGTGCAGCTTGTACATACAGGGGTGACACAGTATCCTAGCTTATGGGGCAGGAACAACCCGCCGTTAGAGTTTCTTCCTCATCTATGTATTGCTCCGGGGTGGGAACCTTGGCTCATCCCCCACAGCCAGCACTCTGCCTGTCAGGCTACGCCCCTGTCTTCCTCACCCTTGCCAGGCCCCCCAACTGTTGCCATCCCAGCCCAGGGGGACCATGCAGGAGTGAGCCCAGCTGGTTCTCAGTGGCAGGACCAGGAGAGGCCTGGATGGTTGGAGCAAAGAGTTCTGGGCAATTGCCCCCAAGCAGGCCTGGGGGACAGAAAGGCCGAGCCCTGACAACCACAGTGCCGTGGGCTAGGTCTTCCCCTTGCCGGTAACGGAGCCTCCCTCCCCTGGCGATTTTCTGTGCTGCCTGTTCCCTCCATAAAACGCACCACCATCTGATCATTCTGTCCTTTCGTTCCTAGTTGGCTGCATCTCCCAGAACCCAGGCCACAAGCGTGGGGACTGCAGTGTTGGTTCCTGCGGTCTCCCTGGTGCTCAGGTGAGTAGAGCTGGGAGAGAGAGCAGGACAGATGCTCAGGGGCTGCTGCCTTTGTTGGGAGTCTACTGGGTTGAGCAGTGCCCCCCTCCCCCCCAATTCGTGTTCACCTGGATCCTTGGAATGTGGCCTTATTTGGAAATGGGAGTGTTTACAGAGATAATCAAGGTAAGTTAAACTGAGATCATGGAATAGAGTGGGCCCCTAATCTGATATGACTGGTGTCCTCCTAAGAAGAGAAACCAGGAGACACACATCCAGAGACAAGGCAGTGCACAGAGAGAGGCTGAAACGGGTGGTGCGTCTACCGGCCAAAGCAGGCCAAGGATGCTGGCCACCACCAGCAGCTGGAAGAGGCAAGGAGGGCCCCTAGAGCCTTCGGAGGGAGCTCCCCCCTGCTGAGACCTGGATTTCTGACTTCTGGCCTCGGAGCTGTGAGAGGACGGATGTCTGCGGTCTTAAGCTCCCCCTCCCCGGCTGTAGTGCCTTATCGCAGCCATCCCCCCTGCCCCAGCATCTGGGGTCAGTCCCAAAAGCCCATTGCCTCTCCTTCCTAAATACTTCTTGTGTCCGTGGACTGTCAGTGTGTCTAAATGGCCCTCAGTGATTCTGTGACGTGACCTCACTACGGCAGGGACAGGGTCAGGGCGGAGGAGGCCCATGTAAAAAGGAATGTGACCCAATTTCGTACCCCTATGTGGTCTGGTGATGAAGTCCCACAGAGCGGGGCAGAGTGAAGAGCACAGACGTGTGTGT
Source organism: Ursus maritimus (assembly GCF_017311325.1). Taxonomy (NCBI): domain Eukaryota; kingdom Metazoa; phylum Chordata; class Mammalia; order Carnivora; family Ursidae; genus Ursus; species Ursus maritimus. The sequence goes on along the minus strand of NW_024423319.1, from coordinate 1,308,307 downwards.
GTGGGGGCTCTCAGGAGGCAGCTGTGGTGCAGGGATCAGTCATGACTAGACGTGGGGTCAGGGGTGAACAAGGCCCAGACTGCCAAGCCCATGCTGGGGAGGGACATGGGTGATGAGAACCAGGTGAGGGCTGGGTAGTCAGGGAGTCAGGTGGCCGAGGGCCCTCCACTGGCCGGACTGGCCTCAGGCGCAGGTGCCCTCCTCCACAGGTACAGGTGGCAGGAAGGAAACAAGCAGGGAGCAGGCGGGTGTGTTTGTGGATTTAATGGCAGGGGCTGAGATGGGGTCGCTGGCGTTTCTAGCTTTCCAGTGGCGAGGGCCCCCTGTGGTGCATTGAGGGGGTGGGCCATGGAGTGCACAGTTGGGGAGTAATGGGGAGAACTGGGGGCAGAGGGGGGCCCAAGACACCAGGGACTGCTGGGCAGCACGGAGGTCCCTTCCAGCGGGTGACCAGGAATGTTGAGTGGCACTGAGACTGGTGTGAAAGCGCTTGACTCCTTCCCCCCAGTTCTGAGGACCTTGCTCATAGCCAGCAGGAGTGTGGGGTGGCCACTGGCCCATGGACACCCACCCACTGTCCCCTCCGTCATCCCTCACTCCTGTCCTAGGTGGAGGAGCCCAGGACACGTGGAAAAGCCACTCTACTTCCTTCTGCTGGGGCTCAGTCCAGTGGACAGAAGCTGGCTCAGGAAGGGCCAGTGGCAGCTAGAGATGGTCACAGCGCGAGTCTCGAGTGCTTGGTGGTTGCGGAATGTAGCTAGGCCCGGGGTGGCCGGGGGCCAGGAATGTGAGGCTAAGGCCTATGGTCCTGAAGCCCTCTCGATGTGGGGTTGGGGTGGCAGGCAAGTGGGAGGAACAAAGACAGACAGGGCCAAGGGGGGTGGGGTTGGGACCTGGGGCTCAGGGCTCAGAGCTTGTGGGGGTTCACCCACTTGTAGGTGCCCTCGTACTGGAAGCCCACTCTCTTCATCAGCTCATCTGCCTCCGCGGGGCCTCGGCTGGGAGAGTGACAGGCAGAGGGAGACGTGAGGGAGCCCGTGGGCTCCGGTGCCACCCCCGCACAGCCCCATCCTTCCCTCCCTGCTGGGCCCCTTACCTGCCGTAAACATAAGGGATAGGCTGGAGCTTCTCACGCTCAATCTTGTGCAACAGCGGCGTAAAGATCCGCCAGGCTTCCCGGAGCTCGTCACTGAAGGGACACAGTGTGGCTTTGGGGGGTTTCTGGGGGCAGGGAGGGGGCGAGGGAGGGAGAAGGCAGCCCCATCACCTGGAGCCCAGCTCAGCCCCAGCGCACACGCGGTGCATGGGGCACCCCTTACCTGCGCACGAAGTGCATCTGGTTCCCGCAGAAGACGTCCAGGATGAGGCGCTCGTAGGCATCGGGGAGCTTCACGTTCTAGAGCAGGAGGGCTCTTGCTGAGGCTGCCTGTGCACGCAGAGCCCCCCAGCCACCGCCCCCCCGGGCCAAGTGCCCACCTTGTATCTGTTGCCGTACGTCAGGTCGAGCTCGGACTCCTCAGGGTTGAAGAACATGCCGGGTTTCTTGGTCATCATCTTGGTGTACACGGCCTCGTTGGGCTGCACGCGGATCACCAGCTCATTGCGCTTGCACTGCTGCTGGAAGATGTCGCCGGCCACGTCGCGGAACTGCAGCCGCACCTCGGCCTTGCGCTCGTTCAGTGCTTTCCCGCAGCGCAGGATGAAGGGCACCCCTGGTGGGGGCACAGCTGGCTTCAGGACCTGCCCCACCAGCGCAGGGCTGAGGGAGCAGGGGAGGGAGCGTGGGCGCGAGCACGACAGGGTGCGTGCGGTGGCTGGGTGCCACTCCTGCTGGGTCGGGCTCTGGGGACAAGGGCTCCGCGCGGTTTTGGCGGCCCTGCCTGCCAGTCCCTGAGGCGTCACCTACCGTCCCACCTCTCGTTCTCCACATAAAGGACGACGGCTGCAAAGGTCGCAGTGGTGGACCCACGGGGTACTGTGGGGTCATCCAGGTACCCTTTGGTGGACTCCCCCTCTCCGCTGGGGTTCCCCACATACTGGCCCAGGACCACGTTATCTGCTTGCACCTCTGAGATACATTTTAACACCTTGACCTGGGAGAAAACCGGGAGAGAGGGGCTCCTTGGGTAAGGGGATGGAGGGCCATGCGTGGGACAGAGGGCAGTAGGTGTGAGGAGGAAGCCATGGGACCTAGCCGGGTGGGCTTCCCGGAGGTGTGACTGGTCAGTACAGGCAGGAGGTGTGCAGTCAGCTTTGTTCAGCCTGCTGAGGGCATGGCCGTGGCCCTCCAACCCAAGGGCTCCCTGGGACCACCTGGAGCCACCCTCATTTTCTTCTGAAGGACAGGCAATGGTCTGCCTGGGGGACACAACAGGCACTGCCAGTCCTGGC
>NW_024423319.1:1230700-1305906 GCF_017311325.1 Ursus maritimus | reverse complement strand
CCTCAGTGATTCTGTGACGTGACCTCACTACGGCAGGGACAGGGTCAGGGCGGAGGAGGCCCATGTAAAAAGGAATGTGACCCAATTTCGTACCCCTATGTGGTCTGGTGATGAAGTCCCACAGAGCGGGGCAGAGTGAAGAGCACAGACGTGTGTGTGTGGGGGCTCTCAGGAGGCAGCTGTGGTGCAGGGATCAGTCATGACTAGACGTGGGGTCAGGGGTGAACAAGGCCCAGACTGCCAAGCCCATGCTGGGGAGGGACATGGGTGATGAGAACCAGGTGAGGGCTGGGTAGTCAGGGAGTCAGGTGGCCGAGGGCCCTCCACTGGCCGGACTGGCCTCAGGCGCAGGTGCCCTCCTCCACAGGTACAGGTGGCAGGAAGGAAACAAGCAGGGAGCAGGCGGGTGTGTTTGTGGATTTAATGGCAGGGGCTGAGATGGGGTGCGTCGCTGGCCGTTTCTGCTTTTCCAGTGGCGAGGGGGCCCCCTGTAGGTGCATTGAGGTGGGTGGGCCATGGAGTGCACAGTTGGGGTAATGGGGAGAACTGGGGGGGGGCAGAGGGGCATTCAGGGGGCCCAAGACACCAGGGACTGCTGGGCAGCACGGAGGTCCCTTCCAGCGGGTGACCAGGAATGTTGAGTGGCACTGAGACTGGTGTGAAAGCGCTTGACTCCTTCCCCCCAGTTCTGAGGACCTTGCTCATAGCCAGCAGGAGTGTGGGGTGGCCACTGGCCCATGGACACCCACCCACTGTCCCCTCCGTCATCCCTCACTCCTGTCCTAGGTGGAGGAGCCCAGGACACGTGGAAAAGCCACTCTACTTCCTTCTGCTGGGGCTCAGTCCAGTGGACAGAAGCTGGCTCAGGAAGGGCCAGTGGCAGCTAGAGATGGTCACAGCGCGAGTCTCGAGTGCTTGGTGGTTGCGGAATGTAGCTAGGCCCGGGGTGGCCGGGGGCCAGGAATGTGAGGCTAAGGCCTATGGTCCTGAAGCCCTCTCGATGTGGGGTTGGGGTGGCAGGCAAGTGGGAGGAACAAAGACAGACAGGGCCAAGGGGGGTGGGGTTGGGACCTGGGGCTCAGGGCTCAGAGCTTGTGGGGGTTCACCCACTTGTAGGTGCCCTCGTACTGGAAGCCCACTCTCTTCATCAGCTCATCTGCCTCCGCGGGGCCTCGGCTGGGAGAGTGACAGGCAGAGGGAGACGTGAGGGAGCCCGTGGGCTCCGGTGCCACCCCCGCACAGCCCCATCCTTCCCTCCCTGCTGGGCCCCTTACCTGCCGTAAACATAAGGGATAGGCTGGAGCTTCTCACGCTCAATCTTGTGCAACAGCGGCGTAAAGATCCGCCAGGCTTCCCGGAGCTCGTCACTGAAGGGACACAGTGTGGCTTTGGGGGGTTTCTGGGGGCAGGGAGGGGGCGAGGGAGGGAGAAGGCAGCCCCATCACCTGGAGCCCAGCTCAGCCCCAGCGCACACGCGGTGCATGGGGCACCCCTTACCTGCGCACGAAGTGCATCTGGTTCCCGCAGAAGACGTCCAGGATGAGGCGCTCGTAGGCATCGGGGAGCTTCACGTTCTAGAGCAGGAGGGCTCTTGCTGAGGCTGCCTGTGCACGCAGAGCCCCCCAGCCACCGCCCCCCCGGGCCAAGTGCCCACCTTGTATCTGTTGCCGTACGTCAGGTCGAGCTCGGACTCCTCAGGGTTGAAGAACATGCCGGGTTTCTTGGTCATCATCTTGGTGTACACGGCCTCGTTGGGCTGCACGCGGATCACCAGCTCATTGCGCTTGCACTGCTGCTGGAAGATGTCGCCGGCCACGTCGCGGAACTGCAGCCGCACCTCGGCCTTGCGCTCGTTCAGTGCTTTCCCGCAGCGCAGGATGAAGGGCACCCCTGGTGGGGGCACAGCTGGCTTCAGGACCTGCCCCACCAGCGCAGGGCTGAGGGAGCAGGGGAGGGAGCGTGGGCGCGAGCACGACAGGGTGCGTGCGGTGGCTGGGTGCCACTCCTGCTGGGTCGGGCTCTGGGGACAAGGGCTCCGCGCGGTTTTGGCGGCCCTGCCTGCCAGTCCCTGAGGCGTCACCTACCGTCCCACCTCTCGTTCTCCACATAAAGGACGACGGCTGCAAAGGTCGCAGTGGTGGACCCACGGGGTACTGTGGGGTCATCCAGGTACCCTTTGGTGGACTCCCCCTCTCCGCTGGGGTTCCCCACATACTGGCCCAGGACCACGTTATCTGCTTGCACCTCTGAGATACATTTTAACACCTTGACCTGGGAGAAAACCGGGAGAGAGGGGCTCCTTGGGTAAGGGGATGGAGGGCCATGCGTGGGACAGAGGGCAGTAGGTGTGAGGAGGAAGCCATGGGACCTAGCCGGGTGGGCTTCCCGGAGGTGTGACTGGTCAGTACAGGCAGGAGGTGTGCAGTCAGCTTTGTTCAGCCTGCTGAGGGCATGGCCGTGGCCCTCCAACCCAAGGGCTCCCTGGGACCACCTGGAGCCACCCTCATTTTCTTCTGAAGGACAGGCAATGGTCTGCCTGGGGGACACAACAGGCACTGCCAGTCCTGGCTGCAGGGACCAGGAGGGGGCACCTCCACCCACCTTCTCGTCACGGACGTCGTCCGAGTCTGTGGAGGCGGGCTTCTCCATGGCCACCAGACAGAGCATCTGCAGGAGGTGGTTCTGCATCACGTCCCTGCAGAGGGAGAAGCAGGTGGAACTTGGCTTGGGGGCATTTGGGCAGGGAGGAAGGTGCAAGGAGGGGGCTCACCTCTGCCCCCTCCCTGTCAGCCAGGTTCTGGGGACTCAGCACCTCAAATAGGGCTTTTAAGCAATAAGCTATGAGACTTGTTTTCTGAACCCATATCTACCCCTTGAGGTCCCCTCAGGCAAGGAAAGAGACAGTGACTCCTCCCTTCACAGCCACCACTGACCACTCAGACACCCACTCGTGAATTTGAATCTTGGGGTGGGAAGAGCCCCCCAGAACAGGGAAGGGGTGACCCTGCAGAACGGCAGGACTGCACCCCTTGCCTGTGCTGACCTCCCAGGAAGGGGAGACAGGCTCTCACCGGATGATCCCAAATTCATCGAAGTAACCCCCACGGCCCTCAGTGCCAAAGGGCTCCTTGAAAGTGAGGATGACACAGGCAATGTTGTCCCGGTTCCAGATGGGGCCGAAGATCCTGTTGGCAAACCTGCAGGAGGGGTAGGGTGGCCCTGTATCCTTGTGGGCCCACCCCAGACCCAGTCCCCCTCTACCCCGTTGCCCAGGCCTGGCCGCACCTCAGCACCATGAGGTTCTGGACCATCTCCTTGCCCAGGTAGTGGTCGATGCGGTAGATCTGGTCCTCACGGAACAAGGAAGAGATGTGGTTGGACAGCCTGTCGGAGCTCTGCAGGTCCCTCCCGAAGGGCTTCTCCACAATGACACGGTTCCAGCCTCTGTGGGAACCCGGAGCTGCGTCACCCCACACACTCCCTGGGCAGCAGGGGCCAGAACCTCGTCTTTCCCTAGGTCTCCCTCCTCAAGAAGACGCAGAGCCCTTCCTCCTGGTTTGCATTGTTAGGTGACTGGCAAAGCTCTGCCGGATGGGCCCTTCTGCCCCACCTTGGCACAGAGTCCCCAGACCCGAGGACACCTCCTGTCCTCCCTAGCCTTCAATGCCACACTGAAAACTTCCTCAGAAGCCTTCCTGCCCGACCCACTGGTCACTAGAATGGGCCCCACACTGGGGGAGGGCATGTCACGGGCACAGCTGCCTCTGCAAATTTTAAAATGGAAAAAGATCCCTTTCTTTGCTATTCCCCATGGACAGTTAATGTGGTACTTTGTGTTCAAAACGACAACAAAGTGAAACAGATGACCTTGTCTTTGACAGAAAGACAGACTGGCAGAGCCAGGGCGCAACAGAAAGCAAACTTTTTGTGGAGCAATACCACCACCTTATGGTCACGAAAGGGCTCTAGGGAAACTGAGAAACCAGAGAACAAGCGACCAGCAGCAGGAGTTTCATGGAGCAACACTGCCACCTTGTGGTCCTCGCAGGAACAGCTGCCAGGGAAAGTCGGATTTCTATGGGCCAGGAGGGTCATCAGGAGGATTTCCAAGGTAAACAAGTGCGGTAGCATTTTTGGTAAATGCTATTAGAAAGCTCCTGTATTTACACCCTACTTTCTTCTTTGGAAAGCTAACTCATGTAGCGAACAAACAGGGGTCACCATCTTTTTCAGACACGGTAGACTAGTTTGCCCCAGGGATTCTGGACAACTGCCAGGGCAGGCCAGACCACGACAGGGTACACCTAGGAGGCAGCGAGGGCAAAAGACAAGCCTTACGTCTGGCTCATGCAGGTCTCGTGGATGTTCTTGGTGACCGCTTCGTAGACTGTGGGGGGCAAGGCCAGGTAAAAGAGGCGGTTGGTCTGTGGCCCCTGGTGGAGGGCATTCATGTGGCTGTTGAGGCGCTCGTAGGAGGCCGTGTCGTCATACTGGCCAGCCACATAGGAGTTGCGGGCAAAGAACTCCTCCAGCTTGGGCTTCTCCTCTGGTGTGGCCTGAGAAAGATGGATACAGGGACACTGGCCCCTCCCCGGCCCTCCCTCTCTCATCCCATAGCCCTGGTGGGCTCCCTCAGAAGTCAGTCATCCTAGCTCCACACTGGGTTCACCCCCATCTTGTCAGCTTTGCACACCTACAGGGGAAGGCCGAGGCAGCACAACACTGCAGGAGACAGGGCCCAGCAGTCCCAGGCTGGGCCCACAGCCTGTAGTCACTTCTGGGGGCCTCATGCCCTGACACAGAAGTTAGATTTCAGGAAACTGTGACCTGGCAGAAACACAATGGACAGAGAGCTCTCTCCGAAGTCATGACACCAAACTACGGTGTGTTGGAAAGAGGCAGATGTGTAAGATTTTTGTCCTGAAGACACGTTTTCAGCTCCTGGCCCCAGACCGGGGTGTGTGTGTGTGTGTGTGTGTGTGTGTGTGTGTGTGTGGCACAGCAGGGAGGACCCGGTGTGTCCAGGTCGGAGAGGAGTTGGGAAACAGGGGTCTCAGGCTGGCAGGGTACCTGCACCTCGCCCTACACTACTTCTGTCATCAGAGCAGCTGCAGGAGCAGGTGTGGCAGGGCTGCCCCGGGGAAGGCAAGGACGAGAAGTGCTAGGGCAGAAGGGGCTCTAAGCTGTTTTCCTAAAGTGGCCCTGCCTCTCCACCATGGCAGGGAAGAAGGGGGCCTGTCCCAGGGAAGAAAAAGCAGAGAGCAGGAGTGGGAGGAGGGAAGGGCTTCCTGGGATGGGATGGGAGGTGGGCCTGTCCCTCCTGGAGACCCCCAGAAGCCACTCACTTTGAAGAAGGGCTCGCTCTGTTTCCGGATGTCAGCCACTGTGAGGCGGGAGCGGGCATAGCCCACGATGAAGGTGTCTTCGGGCAGAAGGCCATCCCGGAACAGCCACCTGAGGGCACGGCATGGCTGTGGCCAGGACGGGGAGGGTGGGGAGGGCTGGGGACAGTAGGACAGTGGGGGGACATGCTTACCAGATGGTGGGGTAGATCTTCTTCTTGGCCAGGTCGCCCTGCGGCAGAGGGAACAGGCATGGTCAGGAGAAGCTGGGGGCATGACCTACATGGTCTCCTCCCTTTCAACCTGGGCACTTGCTCAGGGTCACCACTCAGCCGCAAGCATACCTATCTTGCCCCTGTATGTATAGCAAGAGGAACTCGGATTGGAGCCTGTGCTAGCCCTTTACCCTGACCCTGAGCTGACGGCGCCCATGTATTTCAGTAGGCACCCTGAGGGGAAGGGACCTCATGCCAGGAGGTACCTCGACCACCCAGCCTGCCCTGCGATCACACAGACCACAATCTCTGGTCATAGTGCAAGCAAGTGGAACCACACCCAGGCCAACGGCCCGCTTCTGAACAGCCCACAGGCTGAAGAAAACCTGAAAACTCTAGAACTGAATGGCAACAGAAGTAGCAACACCTATGGGATGTGGCCTGAGATGCTGCCCTTAACTCGGGACTAATGAGCTCAGGGCCTGATTTTAGAAGTCAGACAAAAGAGTAGAATTTTAAAGCCAAGCAAATTACAAGGCAGGGAAACCAAAAGAAAATATCAAGAAAGCCAAAAGCTGGTGTTTGAAAAAGACTAATAAAAACAAGCAACCCTCTGGGGCAAGACTACTTTTTTAAAAGGTACCAAAAATTAGGAGAGCAACAGGACAAAAGTACAATCAGGAAAACACAGAAGGGGATTTTATGAACAACCCTGTGCCATGTCTGACAGCTTAGATGAAATGGACCAAATTTCTAGAAAAGTCCAATCCACCAAAACAGAGACAGGGACCTAAGTGGGCAATGGTCATTACGGAAACCTTTCCACCAAGGCAACGCCAACACTGACCCTGGCGCTAGAACGTTTCACCGGCGGATTCTACCAAAATGCCAGAAACAGGGAACTCCATTCTGAGGCTGACTCAGAGCCCAGCACGGAGCCCGATGTCGGACTGGATCTCTCGACCCTGAGATCATGACCTGAGCCAAAATCAAGAGTCGGCCGCTCAACCAATAGAGCCACCAAGGCGCTCTGTGTTGCACTGCTGTGTCAACTGTGTGGATGTGAGCCATCCCAATATGCTTTAATTTTGGAACCTGACAAAGGAATTCTCTACTCCAGGTGGAAGAGGAAGGGGAAAGAGTGGTTACAGGCTTCTGAAGAACAGAAGAGCAGAGCGCCCTTTCATCTGCCCACCCTGTAATTAGAGCGTGGGATGGGCCTGGGGCACAAACTCACGCTCCACTGAGTCTTGTTAATCAGTGGGGAGAGAATAAGCCAGGCTGGGGTGGACTGGACTTGCCGTAGGCAGAAAAATGAACTCCAGGGATAAGGACCTGAAAATTCAATGCAAAATTACCTTTTAGAAGTCACGTAACCATTGGATAAGTTCATTTCTATGAAGTTATGAACCCGCAAAACGGAAGCCACATGACCAGAACCAAAGAAATTTCGATCTGGCTCAATCCCCCCAGAGATAAGCTGTTAGGAAGGCACCCAGGGGGCTCCTGGGCAGGAAATCCCTCCTCTGGGTGGGGGCGGGTATAGGCTCAGGGGCGCCCTGTGCCTTGAATGCTTGCGTTTCCTCCTGTTCTTTGTTCCACCTCAAGTCTCTTTGGGTGACCTGATGTCCCCCTGGGGCTTTAGGTGAGGACCTGCATGTGGACCCCTCCACGTGTGTGTCCCTGCCCAGACTTTAGTGAGCATTGAACCCACATAGTCAAGTGTCTACTGGTCATCTCCAGCCTCCACTGGGACCCCAAACTCCCAAAGCGGGTGCTTCCCAAACCAGGGTTCCCTGTGTTGGTGTCCCTGCTCACATCTGCTAACTGTTCACAACTGATCTCCCAAGCATTCTGGAGCGGGTCTCTGTTGTAACGCCACCTTCGGAGGGCTGCTCTCACTGGTCCTTCATGGTCCGACTCCAACCCCCAGCCAAGGGCCCTACTACGGCACTCCTCACCACCAATCGTCAGTACCCGCCTCTGGCTTCTCCCGTCCGCGGGACTGGAGGGAGACCCTGCTCAGGTAACTTCAGCCCTGAGTGCTCCGTGCTCCGGGAGAAGCAGAAGCACGGCCCGCAAATACCGCCCAACCTTCCCTGCGGCAGGTAATGTTTGTTTACGATCAAATTCCAATGGGCTGAGAGGAATTGGGACAGGCTGTGGGCAGTGGCCTGGTAGTAGGGGACTAGTCTCCTGTCTGCTGAGTCACAGTGCCCAACACCCCAGGCTGTTTGCTCTTGCGGCTCCCCTTGGGATTAACTTCCGACAGAACCTGCTTGCCTTGTTCAGCTCAGACCCAGCAACCGGAGGCCTGCTGGGCTCCACGTCCGTTCAAGGGAGAGGTGAGGTATGACCTGGAACGGTGGTGGGGTCCTGCTGGCTGCTCTCCTCACGGGGAAGTGAGGTGGCCTGCCCTCCCCGCCAGCCTAGATCACACTCCTTTGCAAGAATGAACAAGGGAAGACACCGACCAAACCGAAGCACACCGTGCGTGGGGGCGATGACAGGGTCTCTCGGGGAGATGCGAGTTGGAGGCTTCTTGTCTTTCCCAACGCCCTCATTTTTGTCTGAGGACCACAGTGAGGAAAGAGCTGCCGGGGACATGTGGTGACTTTAGCAGGAGAAGCAGGACCTCACTAAGACCTCCAGCTACCAATATCTGTCCCAGTTGGGGCAAACCACTTGCCTATTGCCACCTAGGTTTGACCTCAGTGTCTAGTTTTATAAGCCCAAACCACTGCCGACATCTTTGCGTGAGGATCTGAGAGTGGAGGGCGCAGCGCAGAGCTTCACAGGCCGGCTGCCAGCTGGAGGCCTGAGAGGGATGGGCCATCCCCGGTCCCCAAGGGTCACCTGGGTCAAGGATCTGCCTGTCCTCGTGGGGTGGAGCCTGGGCCCTCGCTGGCGCCCAGCTGGTTCCTGGGAACTGGGGAGATAGAACCTGGGGGCTGCTGAGGTAGGATCCCTCCTCCACCCTGGGGCTCATGAATCATCAGGCCTTTGGGGAAGTGCCAAGGTCATCATGACACAGCAAGAATCTTACCAACCCCAGGGGGAGAAACAGCCCAGAAATGTCCCCAAAAGAGAGAGGGGCCAGGACTACCAGGGAACCCCTTGCCTAGGCACATGTTGGGATAAGGCCCGAACACCCATCAAGTCCATGGTCCTTATGGTCCACGTGGGGAGACTCAGGTCCAGAGAGGTGAAGGGCTTGCTGAGAACCCTGGAGTGAGCCAATCCTGCCCACGCAGACTCCCTGTCCTGTTCTCTCCCCGCTCCTCCGCTCCTTCCTCCATCCCCTGTGGGGGAGAGTCCTCTAGCCTGTCCGAGGTCCTATCAGGTGGGGGAGGACATGATCTGCCAGGCCCAAGGTTCCCCTCTCCCCAACACTGGTCTGTAAGGAGAAACTGGTTTTTTTCATTCCAGAGCTCTCCAGACAGGGACAGTTAGTATCTCCACTCCCTTCCTGGCTGGGGGTGGGAGTCCTGAGAAGGGAGTAAGTGGCCACATGGGAGGAACAGAGAGCAGCTCAAAGCCTATTGGGTAACTGTGAGCCGCCATCAGGATGCTCTCAGGAAGGAAGCTGGGCGTGAGAGCAAAGGTTGGGTAAGCAGGTGAGGAAGGAGGAAGGGGCAGAGGATGGCCATGTGGGTTCAGCTTGCCCTGGGGCATCCGCCACTGGGGGCTCTGTGTCTGTTCTTCTCTTTGCATGGAACACTCCCTGACCCTGGCTCTGCAGGCCCTCCTCATGGGACCTGTGTGCTGGAGGTGGCTGGGGACACAAGGGCCCGTTTGTGTTTTCTGTCACATGTGCCACTAGGAGCTCTGATGGGGCTACTAACTCTCCTTGGGTCCCTTCCCCCCAGCACACAGATCACACGGGGAAGGCAGGGCCGGTGCTCACTATACTGTAGAGAAGGTACTTGATCACTGTTTGTTGGATGAATGAGCAGTGAACTTGCTGGTTTCCCAGAAGAGCAGGTTCTGGGAGAGTGCGCCCTCAGCACCACTCTGCCTGCCTCTTATAAGGAGGGAGCAGGCATCGGAGGCTGGATAGCGGGAGCTGTTCTAGATGCTGCCTGAGCATGGGAGGCCCACCTACCTGGCCCCAGTCCCCTTGAGCAAATAACCCAGGACAAGGGGTCCTCCCCCACCCCACTCTGCTGTAGTAGCACTTCCCATTGCTGCTCTGGAAGCATCTGGTTGTCACTTTCGGAGCAGAGGAGAGCAAAGGGGAACCCTACCAATTGCAAAGAAGAGTTGCTCAACCCCAAGCTGGCCACAGGCGAAGGCAGTGAGCAGTCACAGAATCAGCTCAGCCCGAAGTCCCTTGACATTTGTTTCAAAAGCCCTCATTTGCTCCGCAGAAACACTTGAGGTGCAGAGAACGAAAGACACTTGCCAGTCATACAGCAAGCTTGGGTGCTCTCAACAAAGCATCTAAGAGTTGAGAGCCTGGAGTCCTAAGCCATTTCTTGTGGCCTGGGACCCGCTGGTGGAGCTTCCTATCATAGCCTGGTACAGGGGTGGGGGAAGGAGGAGGAATAATCCTGAGTAACTTTCTCCTCCAACCTGTTTCTTGGACCAGGGCCTGCCTAACAGTCAGAGTCCTAGGTGTGAGAGTTTGTGGCCAACACAGGTTTGGCTCCTCTAAGGAAAACATGCTGGGGCCAAGGTAGAGACTAAGCCTGCTCCCCCCCACCCCATGTCCCTGGGTCCCCCCTACCCTAGGAGTTATGGAGTCAGAGGACAGTGCTTCGGGTGGCCCACCTTCTCTCCCCCCGTCCCTCTGGCAGAGCCCTACTCCCACACCCAGCACTGCCTCCTGCTTCCTGCTCTCCTTTGCTGAATTCTGATCAAGAATCACAAAAGCTGGCAGGCAACAGGCTCTGCAGAGCTCAGCAGCACCTTATGATACATGAACAAAGAGTTACGGGGACCCTGACATGGAAGGGGCAGAGAGACAACGCCTACCCTGTCAAGAGCTAGCTAGTTTGGGTGCAATTCTTCCTTAAGATTATACGGCAAGTTACTGGCAGAAATGGTCACAGGATGGTTAGCACGTTCTTGGTCATGCTTAGGGTAAAAACGAAGTGAGACTGCTTTTAAGTTGGAGACAAAACCCTGGCAGCTCGTCTTGCCGCCCAGCAGATCTCGTTCCCACACAGCACACCGGCAGAGCGCTTTAGTCCCGGGGTCATGGCTCCACTAGGACCCACCCTCCCTCTCCTGTCCCCCCAACCCCAATCACATACAGTCCATGTGCTATAACTCTGTGTTTGCTTCTACCCTTTGATCTTTAGAATAAAATGATAGCTCCACAGGCTAAATAACGGGGTGGGGTGGGGCAGGTCATAGCTCCTCAGCAGGCCTTGGAAGTTGGGGTAATGACATGGTATTCAAAGGAAGGTCGAGTGTTTGTTCCCAGGGAACTTGCTATAGAGACAGCCAAGGCGGAGCTCGGGCCTCAGATCCTGCCTTTGGAACTCACTGACTGTGTTACATATACCACGTCACAAACAGGTTTGAAAAAGATACAGAATGAATAGCCTGCCCTGTTTGCAGTTTTCCCTGTGGAGAAAGAAGTCCAACAGTCTCTAAAGCCCCCCAGCTCCAGGACACGGGTCTACGGTCAATGACCACGCACAGATTTCAGAACAGCCTGGCAGTGCATGTATACTGGGTGGTGCTGGGATGATAGTGGTGCACAGGCAGGACCAAGAGGGAGAGCCCAACTGAGCAGAGCCCCTGGGGCCCCAAGGCAATCAGCTGGGAAAGCCCAGGCACCCAGCAGGAAGGGAGCCGAGGCAACGTCAAACCCTGAGCTTGGTTTTTAAGGTGTGGGGCCTGGGGGAGACTCACCGATGCACCCATGATGATGAAGATATGTGTATCGGATTGATGGAAGGCATTGCCCTGGTACAGCTCTTCCCGAAGGATCCCGCAAACCTGGGTCCGGCTCAGGGCCACCTGCTCTGCCATGATGCTCTCTGCTTAAAGAAAGGCTCGTTGACAAAACAGGAGAAGAGAAGAGCATGGGGAAGTTGGCCACTTTCTGGAGGAGTCCTTTGGGGTCTCACCCAATGAAGCCTGATTATTGAAACCACTCACCGAATGGCCGGGGAACAGGATGGTTGGGGGCTTAGAAAACCGCAGGCTCTGGGCTCCCACCACACTATCCAGGCGGCTTTATTTCACGGCGTACTTTACAGAATTACTCAAAGTACCAGTGGATTCCAGCTAGAGCCTCAATTCTGCGGGGCCAAGTAAAGCTGCTGGAACACTGCACAACCTGCCCAGGACCATCTCACCCCACACTCAAGCGGAAACTCCACAATGAGCTGGAGCACGTTAGACCGTGCTGATGACGGAGTGCAGCTCCAGCGCTCCTCCTGCCAAGCTGGGAGACGCCGGCGAGTCGCCGCCCCTCTCAGGGTCCCAGCCTCCTCAGAAGGCCAATGGAGGGATGCAAGGGACATCGGGATCGGTTAAACCCTCCCGATTTTGCCCCGCTCCCAAGCATGGCAAATGAAACGGCCTCGCGGCACAGCGCGCTCATCCGCTGGCGCGGCGCCTAGCCACTACGTTACCTGCGCCTCGCTGCCGTCGAACACCCTGCTCAAAGCCCCGGAATTCCCGATTGTTTCCGGGGGTTGCGCCCCGCCGGCTCATTTAACCGGCGGGGGCGGGCTCCTGGGCTGAGCTGACCTGCCTCAGGCGAGGCGTGTGGGCGGAGCCTCAGCGAGCCCCTCCCCCGTGGGCGGGGCGGAACCAGGGCGCCAAAGGTGCGCGCGCATCCCACGCTGGCCCTCCCTCCCCCCCGCCCTCCAGCCGCGTAAGGCTTCCACCCTTGGCCCGCCCCGCCCCTTGGGCACCTGCGCGGACGGCCCGGCTGCCGGGCGCCTTCTCTCCCCGCCGCTGCTGCGCCACGTCCTCGGTGCCACGCGCGTCTGCATGCAGCTTTGCACCGTTCGCTCGCGTACCCATCACTGGCTCGGCCCAACCCTACAGTCCAGTTTTCTCGCCCGTGCCGGGCGGCCCTGCGCCCTCGCGGAGGGCTCCACTTCCGCCGGCAGTGTGGCCACGCCTCCTCGACCCTGTTCCTGGGCGGGGCCTTCTGCAGCCCGGGGGGGGGTCCTTATTAGCTCCTCCCCTGGCGGGGGCGGGGCGACCCAACACCCGAGAGACGAGGGGGAGAGTGAGTCTCGACACCCCGAAAAGTAGCAGGTGCTGCATTATCACTAGGAACGTCCTGTGGGCCGGCCAAGGCTAGAGGACTCGGGTTCCCCTCTGGAACAGCCTCTAGCACACCTCGGCTAGCTCCAAGGTGGGGGCGGGGCTTGGGTGTTTTACTTCCGGATCCTACAGCTACGACAGCGGAAGCCGGAAGTGTGAGTTTCGGCAGCGGGAGAAGAGAAGGGTGACCGCAGAACCCGGACTTTCTCGGAGCGCCAGGCCCCGAGGAGTGCTCGCGGCTCGCCGTTCCTGCCCTTCTCACGTCGGACCAACTCTGCTGACAGGTGTGGTCCTCTTCCCGAAGACAGGGTACTATTGGTGGGCGTTCCGCCGCTTCCGAGACTCCCCCGGACGTCCAGGCTTCCCCCTCCCGTTGGGCCGTGGCCCATTTCTGCCGCCTGCTTATAGAGTACCGGCCAAGGAGGCCCGATGCAGGAGGCGGGTTACCTTGGCGGCGAGCGGGAGTTTCCGCCTCTTCCTCTCCGCCGCCGCCGCGGAGTCTGACCACACCCCTGCTTCGTGGATGACTCGATGTTCCGAGACATTTTCTGTTCATCAAAGTTGACTGAATTTGAGGTTGTTAAATTCTTTAAAAAGGCCCCAAATATAGTTTGGCAGCAACGTATCTTCATTTGCCTCAGTTTACTCGCTCTGCAAAAACGATTAATATCTACCCGACCTCAAACCGTTTCTGTGACTCGAGGATGGATGAGCCATCCTGACACTGTTCGAGGAACAGCGAGGAGGCCATTATAGCTGGAGCAGAGTGAGTGAGGGGAGAATACTTGGAGAGGAAGCAATGAGGGGCCAGATAGTTCAGGGCTTTGCAGGCCGTTTTAGGGCCTTTGGCTTTTACACGCAGGGCAATGAGGAACTGGTAGGGAACAGTGTAGAGGACGGATATAATCGGAATTACCTTTTAGGGTGATCTGGCCCCTGTGGGAAGAGCAACCTCTAGGGGACAAGGGTAGGAGGTTATTGCAGTAATCCAGATGAGTGGTGCTTTGGGCGTTTTACTATGAAAAATTTCAAAGACGTAAAAAGTAGAAAAAACAGTATAGTAAATCCCATGTCCTTACTGCCCAGCTTTGACAGTTGTCAACTCATGGCTAATTTTTTTAAATTCATGCTCCTGACAGTCCTCTTCCTTTATTATTTTCAATAACAGCTTTATTGTGATACAATTTTCATACCATACAATTCACCCATTTAAAGTGTACAGGTCATTGGTTTTTAGTATATTCAGAGTTGTGTAGCCATCACCACTATCTCATTCCAGAACGTTTTCATGACTCCAAAAAACCACTTGCCTCCTTAGCTATCACGCCATTACCCCATCTCTCCCAGCTGTTAAGCATCCACCAGTCTTTCTGTCTCTATGGATTTGCCTCTTCTGGACATTTCATATAAATGGAATCATACAGTATGTGGTCTTTTGTGAGTTGTTTTTTTCTTTTAGCATAATGTTTGCAAGACTCATCCATCTTGTGGCATGTGAACGTACTAGCTTTGGTTTTACTCATCAGTTGATGGACATTTGGATCATTTCCACACTTTGGCTGGTGTGAATAATGCTGCTATGAGCATTTGTGTGTGCACATGTGTTTTTGTTTCTCTCAGATAGATACCTAGCAGTTTCCCGCATTATTTTGAAGCAGATTCCTGACACCGTATCATTTCACCTGTAAATACTTCAGCATGCATCTCTAAGAAAGGATTAAGAACCACAACACCACTATCACACTTAAAAGAGTTAACATTAATTGCTTAGTGTCATCAAATAGATTCTGGGATACATTACGACAGGATTTCCTGATGCATTAGATGTGAGCTGTGAGACATAGAGGTCAAGAGGGACTCCAAGATTTTTGTCCTGGTAGCTGGACATCAGCTGACAAGAAGAAGGGCTGTGGGTGGAGCTGGCTTTTGGGGGCTGTCAGGAGTGCAATTTTAAGCTTAGTTTTGAGAGCACTACCCGATATCCATGTGGAGATGTGGAGTTTGCTATGTGTCTGGAGTTCGGGAAAGAGGTCTAATTTGGGGCATTGTTGCCATGACGATGAGGGGGTAAAGCTGTGAGGCTGCATGAACTCTGTACTGGAGTGACTGGAGGTAGAGAAGAGACCCCAGAACAGAGCCCTGGGGCACCACAACATGATGGGGTGGGTTGGTGAGGAGGATCCAATGAAAGGGCCTGAGCCAGAGCAGCCATTGAGGTGGGAAGAGAACCAGGAGAGTGGGCTTTTCTGGAAGCTCAGGGAAGGATCAGTGGCTCATCAGGTACTGCTGATGGGTTCGTGGGGGCTTCCGGTGGAGCAGTAACAGTTTATTCAGCATTAAAGCTGTCCTCTCAGCTCAGGCCTGCTCCTGCAAACTTCTGTTGGGATCGGCCTCCTCCTCCAGGTAGTCAGTCTTCTTGGGCAGAATTTAAAAGGGCTCCAGGCTAGTGCTGTCCCACATGGCCGACTTCTGTAGTTCATAAGAGAACGCAAACAGCTCTGCCTGTCTCTCTGCCGTGCTGTCTTAGGCTGCAAGCCCACCTCCCACTTTCAGATTCCTCAGCACATGTCAGATACTAGATAGCCCCTTCAGGCCCTCAGTTCCAGTGAACGCTCGTCAGGGTCTGAGTGGTGTCCTTGAAGCCCCTCTTACTAGGTGGATTAATTTCCTAGAGCTGCTGTGACAGATGACCACAAGCCAAGTGGCTAAGGCAATAGGCCTTTATCCTCCCCCAGTACTGGAGGCCAGAAGTCTGGAATCAAGGTGTCTTCAGGGCCATGCTCCCTCTCAGGCTTTAGGGGAGGATCCTTCCTGCCTCTTCCAGCTGCTGGTGGCTTCAGGCCTTCCTTGGCTTGTGGCCATGTCATTCTCGTCTCTGTCATCACGTGGCCTTCTCCGTGTCTATGTCTCTTATAGGGACAATTGTCATTGGATTTAAGGCCATTCTAATCCAGGATGATCTCATCTCAAGATCCTTCACTTACACCTGTAAAAAAACCCTTTTTCCATATAAGGTCACATTCATGGGTTATGGGGGTCAGGATGTGGACATATCCTGCTGCGGTCATCATTCAACACACTACGTGAGGTAAGGGGCCAGCATCTTCACTCCTGCACACTGATACCTCCCTCCAAAAATAATCCTCTCCGTAATTTCCCCCTCTTTTGTGAAATTCTTAACTTCAGTTTACAGCCTGGAGATAGGTCCTAAGCAGAGTTTATAACAAGTGCTGAACCATGGCCTTTCTGATCCCACGTATGGGCCTGCAACTCCTTTTGGAATGAGAGGATATGCCACCTCATAGGTTGAAAAGCCTGTTTTAACTTCCTGTTACACTTGATAAAGTGCTCAGTGCTCTGCTTAAAGCGTGGCTCCAGAACCCCTGCCCAGACTACACTCCTTGTCCTGCAAGGTAAGAGAATTCTGCGAGGGTCTCATGGGACACCTGTGCTGCCTTTCTCCTCCAGACCCTGATTTGTTGGATGAGCAGGCCCCCCTGGAAGAGTCAGCTGTGTGAGATGGTGCAGCCCAGTGGTGGCCCGGCAGGGGACCAGGAAGTGCTGGGTGAAGAATCTTCTCTGGGGAAGCCAGCTATGCTCCACCTACCTTCTGAGCAGGGCACTCCTGAGACCTTCCAACGCTGTCTGGAGGAGAATCAAGAGCTCCGAGGTGAGGAGGGCAGCAGGTGTGCAGAGTAAAACGTCAGAGGTCCTAGCCCTGTTGGTGGGGGAGACTTCTTCCACTTATCTGTGCCTCTGTTTTTACTGGGTCTGGAGTGGGGGTGCACCTGAGAGCCAGCTAGTGATTCAAACTCAGCCACCCTCCCTTTTTATTTCAGGTTGGGTTCCCTGGACATGGAGTCTGAGATATAGATTGATGTGCAGGAAGTTTATTTAGAGAGCTCTCAGGACCAACACTGGGGAAGGGAAGGGAAGGAGAAGGGGAGGACAGGGAAGAAGTGGGGGTGGGTGGGCACAGGGAGAAGCTGGACAGCAGTGCAGTCCGACCCTACAGGGAGCTCTGGAGCTGGAGTGACCGTTCTGAGTTGTCCCACGTCGGGCCAACTGTGGTGGGGCTTTTCTGTCTCCATCCTGATCCGTCCTTAAGCGCCAGGCTATCCCGGGCGTGGCTACCGTGGGAGCAGGCCCTGCGGCTCCTGGGAGGGTGGCGTGGCCTGCCCTGGGAAGGACCTGTAGGGGAAGGGATGCTTTGGGAAAGAGGTGGGGGGGGCAGTTTCTGGTGCTGGTGGTGCGGGCGTGAGTGCGGGCCAGGCGGTGGCTCCCAGAACCATCCCATTTCTGTCTTCACCACGACCTCCACCCACTCACCTGCCATGTCCTCACTTGTTTGGGAGGGGGCAGCTTCTTCAGCTCCCAGTGGCCTGCACCATGCCCCTCAGGCGGCTCGCTGCCCTTGGGTAGGGCACATTTATGCCCGCCCTGCGTGTGACAGCACCCTGTCGTCTCCCCGCCCCCACCCCCCGCCTCGTAATCATGCTTAGAAATCTAGGGGTTGTCCTGCCACTGCTTGGTGTTGAGCAGCCCTGGCCTCTACCCACTCTTGCAGTTATGACAACCAGCAATGTCGCTAATGTTGTCGAATGTCTTGCTTTGATGGGGTCACACAAGAGTTGGCAGCCAGGTTGGGGCTGGGGAGACAGCTCACCTTCCACAACTATGTGTGTGGCCTCTGCTGATCCCCAGGGGGGTGCTCTGGCAAGAGGGACTTGGGGGCAAGAGTGTGCCAGGCTGGCTGTAGAGGGATCACGGCATCACCAGCTGCCCGCCCAGGGAGCTCAGGCTTTAGTGGCAGGTGGAGGCCTTGAAGCTGCGCGCCCTCCACCTCCGCTGCCTGAGCCGCGGTCGTGCGGCGTGTTGGCTCCTCACAGTGTTGGCTCTGCACATCTCTGTCAAATGGCTGCTGTATGTCAGACCCTGGGTCAAACTCCCAGGGCACTTGAAGGTGTCTGCCCCCAACGACGCTCAGGATTATGCCTAAGGAGGAGGGCGCAGGGGAGAGGACATAGACTTTGCTTGGAGTATTTGCGGGGGGAGCGTCATGGAAGAAGTTGTGTGTGTGTAGGGTGGGAGTGCATTTGTGCAACATGTCCAGGAGAGGGGGATCCAGAGAGAGAAGCAGATGAGTGGATGCCAGAGGCTGGGAGTGATGAGAAAGTGACTGGGAGCAGTATCAGGTTTTTTGGGGTGGGTGGTGCAAATGTTCTGGAACTAGCTAGAGGTGTAGGTGCATAGCTTTGTGAATACATAGAAACCACTGAATGACTGTGTACTTTAAAATAGTTAAAATGATGAGTTTGATGTGATGTGAGTTTTATCTCAATAGAAAAGGAAGTTGCATATGACTTGAGGCTTAGGGGTGCCTGGATGGCTCATTAAGTGTCTGCCTTCAGCTCAGGTCATGATCCCCGGGTCCTGGGATCGAGCCCTGCATCGGGCTCCCTGCTCAGCAGGAAGCCTGCTTCTCCCTCTCCCACTACCCCTGCTGGTGTTCCCTCTCTCGCTGTCTCTCTCTGTCAAATAAATAATAAAATCTTAAAAAAAATAAATGAGTTGAGGCTTAGGTGGGGGGCTGGGCAGGATTGCAACAGGTAGAGGGCGGAGGTGGGTGAGGGAGGTGTGCGTGAGGCAAGAGGGCCTGGTACAAGGGCCACACTCAGCTTTGCTCCCCTGCAGGGGAGGAGTCACATGGGGACAGTAGAGTGCAGAACGTGTCTATGGAGCTGGGCTCAGAAGCCACTGCGGTTCTAGTAAAAGAATGCTCTGTCATCAGGATTTTGACCAGAGAGTGACCCAAAGCTATTGCCTGTTGTGATCTTACAGAGTTCTATATTTGCAAGAACCTTTGTGTGTCACCGAGCAGTTTTGTCACCCCTCCATATTCTTCTACTGCCTGGGGTGTCCCTGGGTGTGGGGCTCTCCTTTCCTCAGCCTTCCGACTGCCTGGCCTTGGTGCACGCTCATCCTTCAGCCTGGTGAGGGGGGACTGGCTGTTTCGTGACTGCTCACTGTGCTCTCACCCTGTGAGGTGGCTGTATTTATCCCTGTTGAACAGGCAGATGAGGATGGGGAGGCTCAGAGAGGCCACTCATTGGGCCCCTCGAAGCCTTCTGGCCATCCCAGGCTGCCGCCAGCCGTGCCACAGGGCACTTTGCCCTGGTGGCCTTCCCCAAGAGTGCAGGTAGTTTAGGGTTTCCTGATTCTGAAGATAATGACAGAGTACCCCAGGGCAGGCAGGCTCGGCTTTGACCCGTGGCCAGAATACAAACGAGTCCGAGGTGCTTACAGAGAAAGTGGCACTTAGCACATAGTTTTAAGCGAAGCTGGTGTGTTTGGTATCTCTTTGGAGAAATTTAGGGGCTTTATCAGTAGCGTAAATAATTTTGAAAGTGTTACACAAAATAAGAGGAAGTGTTTCAAAGCCATCTCTGTGCCATGATGGGCCCGGGGAGGGGCTGGTAGGCCGCCTGCTAAGTCTCACCTCTCTGCTGTCTCCTCTGCCACCAGATGCCATCCGGCAGAGCAACCAGATGCTTCGGGAGCGCTGTGAGGAACTGCAGCGTTTCCAAGGCAGCCAGAGGAAGGAGAAGGAGTTCCTCATGCAGAAATTCCAAGAAGCCAGGAAACTGGTAGAAAGACTGAGCCTGGAGAAACTCGACCTGAGGAGGCAGAGGGAGCAGGCCCTGCAGGAGGTGGAACATCTGAAGAGATGCCAGCAGGTAGCCAGAGGGGTGGGGCAGGTCCTTTCCCAGGAGCTGGGGGGCCAGGGGCTCTGGCCACCTGTGACACCTCTCACCTGTATTCTGAAAACCATAGGGATGCCATTGTTCCCAGAGGGGACCTGTGGTCAGGGGTCCCCGAGAGCACCCTCAGACTTGATGGTTCACTAAGAGGGCTCGCAGAACTCAGAAGAGCCGTATAAGGGCTCCTTGTTACAGTTCTTACGCTTCTTTACAGTGGAAGCACACAGGTCGGAATCAGCAAGGACAAAAGGAGCACAGGGCCGGGTCCATGAGAGACCAGGCGTGAGCTTCCAGGTTCTTTGCCAGGGGAGGCATACCGCAGTGCTGTTTCTCCCGCAGCCTTGTGTGACAGCCTGCCCGGGGCCCTGCCACCAGGGAAGCTTTGCAGATGTGAAGCTGAGAGGTGTGGCCCAGGGCCCCACCAGGAATCACACTGTCAGTACAGACTACCTGCCAGGTCCCTCAGGGAAGAGTGTGCCAGGTTCCTGGGGCAGCCATAACAAAGGACCACAAACTGGGTGGATTGAAGAAAGAGAAATGTATTGTCTCCCAGTTCTGGAAGCCAGAAGTCCAAGAGCAAGATATGGGCAAGGTTGGTGCGTTCTGGAGGCTCTGAGGGAGAACCTGTTCCGGGCTGCTTTCCCAGCCTTGGTTTGTGCCTTCAGTTCTTGGCCTCCTTTGGCTTGTAGATAAATCACTCCATGTCCCTCTCCATTGTCACATCACCTCCATGTGTGTCTGTATGTCTCTCCTCCTCCTCTTAGAAGGATGCCAGTGTTGAAGAGAAGTACAGCTGGACGTTAGGTCAGGTGGTGAGAAGAGGTTTTATTTGGTAGGTAGTGACAGCAGGGAAAGAGCTGAGCGGAGGTGCCTGGAACTTTCCAGAGTGAAGGAGGAGGAGGAGGGAGAGTGAGTCGTGAGCAGGGGCTCAAGCGGAAACTCACAAAGGGTCAGTCGGTGTAAATGCAGGAGGCGAGCTGGCAATTATGGAAGTCGGGGCTCTCTCCTGCACAGGGACTGGGATTCTGGGGCCCTTTCCTTCATGAGGATTCCTGTTCAAAGGCATCGTTCTCAGGTCCTTGAGATAGACTTTCCTGGGTATAGGAGGTACATAGACATTTCAAAGGGACAGAGGAAGGGTTCACAATTGGGAGCCCTGTTAGCAAATGATCTAAGGAAGGGAGGCGGGCACCTCTGTCCGTGGTTGGCTGAAACGGTCAAATTTGGCAGCATTGAACTTTCCTAGGTAGGCGTGCCAGTGGGTGGCTGGGTCTCCCAGGATCGCAGCCCTTGGCTGCTAGAAGCCATGTTCAAGTTTGGTCGGGTTGCTGAGTGCAGGGGTTTGGATGGAGTCAGAGTCATTTTGTGCTGATTTCATTTGTACTTCTCCACAGTCCCTGGATCTCCCACCCCCACCTCTTCTAGCATGACTTGATCATGACTTGATTGCATTTGCAAAGCCCTTGTCTCCAGATTAGGTCCCATCCACAGGTACTGGGGGTTAGGATGTGGGCATATCTTTTGGGGGCTGCCATTCAACCCATCCCAATCTTGAACAGGTGGACTCGGTGCTCTTTGCTAAATGCCTTCAGAGCATCTGTCCATGCCCTGGGAGCTACTTTCCGCTTGCCCTGGCTCACGTGGTGGGATGCTGGTTTCACAGCAGGGCAGTGCTGTTTTGCAGCTGACAAGTCCGACAGAAGTGGATATCGGAGCCACTACTTTGAAAAACTATTCAGCATTTCCTCTTCAAGTTGTAAATTCAGGTTGTACCCAACTCAGCAGGCTCACCCCAGGCACGCATCCAAGAGAAGCTCTTCTTCATTGACTGGCACCAAAACCTGGGCACAACTCAAGTGCCCATCACTGGAGAAGCCAGTAGAACCATAGGTTGGAAGTTTTTTAACAGCTTTATGAAGATAAAATTCACACACTGTAAGATTCACCCTTTTAAAGTACAGAATCCGTGGCTTTTTAGTATATTCATAGTCTTGTATAACCATTACTACTCTCTGGTTCCAAAACATTTTTATCCCACCCCCCTGCAAAAGAAACCTCATCTGACATTGGCCGTCACTCTGCATCCTCTCCCTCAGCCCCGGCACTCTCCAGTCTGCTTTCTGTCTGTGGGTTTGCCTATTCTGGACATTTCATACAAATGGAATCATACGGTATGTGCCCCTCACATCTGGTTTCTCTCACTCAGCATAAATGTTTTGAGGTTCATGCATATTGTAGTGTGTATGGGCACGTCGTTTCCTTTTATGGCTGACTGATAGTCTGGTGTATGGAGGTAGCACGTTTCACTTATCTGTTCATCAGTTGATGGACATTTGGGTCATTTCCACTCTTCAGTTGTTGTGAGTAATGCTACTAGGTGTTTCTTTTTTTTTAAGTTTTATTTATTTAAGTAATCTCTACACCCAGTGTGGAGCTTGAACTCACGACCCCGAGATGAAGATTCACATACCTTTCCGACTGAGCCAGCCAGGTGCCCCCAGCAATGCTGCTATGAATGTTTGTGTGTGGATGTGTGTTTTTGTTATCGGGTATGTACCTAAGAGTTTCCCTGTTAATTTGAAACAAATTCTAGACACTGTAGGATTTCGTCTGTAAATATTTCAGTGTGCATCTCTAAGAAAGGGCTTAAAAAAGACCTAACCACAATACCGCTATCACACTTAAAATAGTTAACATTAATCGTTTAGTGTCATCAAATCTTTCAGTGTCATCGAATAGACACAATACATTGTGCCATCAAGATATTTTAGCAGAGTTTCCTGATGTGTTAGATGTGAGCTGTGAGACACAGAGAGGAGTCAAGAGGAACTCCAAGGTTTTTGTCCTGGTAGCTGGAAGATGGACTTGCCACCAGCTGACAAGAAGGAGGGCTGTGGGTGGAGCCGGCTTTTGGGGGCTGTCAGGCGTGCCGTTCTGAGAGTGCTGCTAAATATCCAAGTGGTGGTGGGGGTATTTGCACTGTTCAGTGGGAAGACCTTCGCTGAGGTGCATTCTAGGAAGGTCCAGAACACAGTGAGGGGCTGAGCCACATGAGATATCTGGGGAAAGCATGCTTTAGAGTGGGGGGGAAAGTGTGTGCAAAGGTTCTGAGCCAGGAACATGCCTGTCATTTTCAGGGAGCACCAAAGAGGCAAACATGGCTGAAGATGTGTGGAAGTGGCTGAGGAGTGGAAGGGGAGAGTCATGGTAGGGCCTGGCTATGTGGGCTTAGTAGGGCCAGTGGAAGGATTGGGGCTTTGACCCAAGTGTCACAGGGACCGTGGGGGCTGCTGTGCTAGTGTGAGACATTATCTGGTTTCCTGTTGACTGTAGAGTATGGGGGGGTATTATGAGGTTGAATTGTGTCTTCCCAAGAGAAATGTCCACATTCTAAACCCTGTATCTCAGAACATGATCTTATTTGGAAACAGGGTCTTTGCAGGAGTAATAAAGTTAAGACGTGGTCATACTGGATTAGGATGTGTCTAAATCCAATGATTGCTGTCTTTATCAGAAGAGAAAAGGACACAAAGACGTCCAGGGAAGACAGCCATCTGATGATAGAGGCAGAGATTGGGGTGATGCATCTACGGGCTGAGGAGTGCCAAGGCCTGCTGGCACAGTTTTCCCCGCAGGCTCCTCAGAAGGCACTGACCCTGCCCACACCTTGCTGTCAGACTTCTGGTCTCCAGAACTGGGAGGCAGTACATTACTGTTGTCTTAAGCTCCCCACTTTGTGATTCTTTGTAGAAGACCCAGGAAACTCCCACAGGTGCAGGAGTGGAGGAGGAGCCCAGGTGGAAGTCATTGCAGCCCCCAGCGAGGGCTTCTGACCAGAGTGGGCACTAGCCCATGGGGTCTGTTGACAGGCATAGGTGATGTGGAGGTGTGGGGCAGGTAGCTGGATAGCTAAGCTGGGGCTCCTGAGAAGAGTCTGTCTTGGACGTGTGAATTTGGAAGCCGCTGGCCTGCAGGGGTAGGGCAGGCCTGGAGACCAGACCCACGTGTGGAGATGCAGAGGCAAAGGGAAGGAGTGGCGGGCGTGGTGTGTGCGTGTGCACAGGAGGCCAGGGCAGGGGCGTGGAGGACAGGAGTGGCAGTTGCTGTGGGGGGGTCCAGCTGTGGAGGACTGAGGCGCTGACTCTGGGCTTGAGCGGCCTAATGTCGCAGGGGACCTGGTCTGGACAGTTGGATAAGGGAGACCGGGCATCAGGAAGTTCAGACAACTCTTGAGTTTTGTCACTGGTAGAGAGGCCTTCTGGAAAGTGGCAGTCCATTTCATCTCTACTTCTGGTGGCCTTGGCTTGTGGAGGGGAGCACGTATTTTGACAGGGTCTTCAGGTCTGACCTCCCTTGGCACTGCGTCCTGCTGGCCTCAGTCCTTACAGTCTGCTTGTCTGCCTCATGAGACTCGAGGCAACTCTGTGCCCCTGTGTCTGCAGGGATGAGAAGGGGTTTGGGAAAGTGGGGTCATGGAACAGTTGCCTTGCTGAAGCTTCTGGAAGTGAGCGGTGAGGTGAGTAGCGGTGCCGGAGGCAGGAGAGAAGCCCTCCGGTGGCATGTCTTAGTCCCTGCCCTCTGTCCTGGGGCAGCATCACTGACAGGAAGTGGTTTTTTTTCTCGCAGCAGATGGCTGAGGACAAGGCCTCCGTGAAAGCCCAGGTGACATCCTTGCTGGGGGAGCTCCAAGAGAGCCAGAGTCGTTTGGAGGCTGCCACCAAGGAGCGGCAGGCTTTGGAGGGCAGGTGAGTGGGAAGGGAAAGCCCCCCGGGGGCTGCCATTCAGGTACCTGAGAAGAGTGAGGCACCTTAGCAGCCTCCGGCGGCTTCCTCTGTGAGAGGTTGGCTGTGGCGATCGCAGGGAAGGGTTTCCTGCCTCCCAGAGGAAAGCAGGTGCTCTGCATAAAGCGCCTTGTTGTGCCAACAGTCCAGGCACAGGGACCACCCTCAGTCAGGAAACTGTCATGTTGGCGTAGGGGACTCGTGCCAGCCTGCTGCCCAAGTGCCATCCAAGGGCCAAGTTCGCAAGTGGTCTGCTGAAGCTAGTGGCTAGACGGGCTCTTTTCTGCAAAGTGGGGTTTCCGTAGGTGGGATGCTTGGGTCAGAGGACACAGATGTCTCCTGGGCTCCCGTGCCGCCGGGGTGCTGCCCTCCAGGGAGAAAGGCGAGCCCCCCCCCCCGACAGCGGGTGCAGCCCTCCCGGCGTGGTAGGTGGTGAGGGGGCGTTGGGCGGCGCCACGGCTGCCTGCCTGCAGGAGGGGAGGAGGAGGGGAGCAGGCAGGAGTTCTCCGTCGTCAGAGATACCAGAGACCATGTGGACGCGCTTCCGTCTAGAAAACGGAGTGTGAGGAAAGGCATCGCTTTTGCGATGGGCTCGCCGCATTCTCCTGTTTTCCCCTGTGTACTCTTCTGTGCCTCCAGCTTCCTAAATCACGTGCATCATTTTTAGGACCATCCGGTATCTTTTCTGCGTGTCTTTTTTTGTGTACATGAAAGAAACCGCTGGAGGCCACTTTGGTCCGTTTGAGACCCTGCATGGACGTTTACATCGGCATCTTTGGGCTCTAGGGCAGCGGCCTTTTGTAAGCCTCCCCCTTGTGGTTGGCCACATAAATGCTGAGCCGAAGAGCTTGGACACAAAAGCCTTGCTTGCCTCTGAGGGCATTCAGTGTGGCCATTCGAAGAGCTTCCCACTTCATACACATGGAGGCCCCCTGAGCCTTGGGCCTGTCCTGTCGGAATGGCACTCCCCCTTGTTCCAAGGCCCCGGGCAGGCAGCAGCCCCATCTGGTGATGACGACGTCAGATCACAGATGGAAATGTGCTCAGTGTATTTGGACAGGTGTGGAGAAACAGAGCAGTGACCATCCCCAGCAGCCCCCACCCCCCAGAAGCAGCCCGCGTCGCCTCTGCAGTGGAGACCACGGAGGGCCTTGGGCCAGCAGGATGACCTGGCTGGAGCCTGGGACTGGAGACCTGGGGAGCTGTGGGAAGATAGGAGAGCAGGGCTCAGAGCCTGGGGGCTGTGGGGGCTCCAGGTGGGCAGAGGCGAGCTGTGGCAGCCGTGGCCGTCAGCCAGCCAGGCAGGTGGGAGGCTCCTCTTCTAGGTGTGAGCTGTTGAGATGGGTCAGCTGCCTTCTTGCCACTTCTAGAATGCAGACTGGGAGGGAAAGAGTGCCCTCAAGGTGGCTGTCTGTGGTTGTCCCATGTCTGGTAACAGTGCTTCCGCCCTGACACCCGACAGCCTCCTCCTTTCTCACACTGAATTGGCTCTGGGTTAGCGGGACCTTCGGAGCCCCTCCCGTGCCCGCGCTCTCCCCACAGACCGCAGAGCTTCTCGAGCTTCTAGAGCCCCCTCCCCTGACTTCCGCCTCCCTTCAGCCATCGGGCAGCGGGCGGGCATCCCGCGAGCACCCCGGCGACCCCGCTTCTGCCGGGGACCCCACCGTGACCTCCGCCTTCCCCCGTGCCAGGGCCCGGGCTGCCAGCGAGCAGGCCCGGCAGCTGGAGAGCGAGCGGGAGGCGCTGCAGCAGCAGCACAGCGTGCAGGTGGACCAGCTGCGCATGCAGAGCCAGAGCGTGGAGGCGGCCCTGCGCATGGAGCGCCAGGCTGCCTCGGAGGAGAAGTGAGTGGCTTTGCGCCCGCAGGAGGGGCAGAGACCGGAGAGCCGGCCGCGGCCTGCTCTCCGTCAGGGAGCCCTTCCGCGGACTCTCCCTTACCATTATGACACCGAGATGATCCATCTTTGATACGATAGTGCGTGCTCTCTGGCCCACATTTGGATCCCCCGTTTGGCCCACGTGTTGTCCGCTCCCGGACCCTGCATTGCTTTCGTTGGCATGCCTTTGAGTCTCCTTTACTTGAGAACAGTTCTCCTGTCTCTGTTTTTCATGAAGTTGACTTTTTTTGAAGAGCACAGGACGGTTCCACCTTACTACAGACATTTTTTATTTTTAAAAATGTTCGCCTTCAGAAAAAGGATGCTAAGCATGTCGTGAAGCCTGCCTCGGAGCTGATGGCCTCTAAGGCACAAATGCCCCCAGGAAGCCCCTTTCTGGTCTGTGGACCTGACCACAGACCACCCCTGAAGGGGGTGGGGTTGCAAGCAGAAACACTGTGGCTGGAGCAGTGTAGTTTCTCCAGCAAAGGCTCCTTTTCCTTAGGCGGAAGCTGGCCCAGCTACAGGTGGCCTATCACCAGCTCTTCCAAGAGTATGACAACCACATCAAGAGCAGCATGGTGAGCAGTGAGCGAAACCGAGTGAGTATGGTGGGCATGTCCCTGAGACTGTCTAGGACTGACTTTGCCTTGGTTCCTCTCCTTGCGGCCTAGAAACAGAAGAGTATGGGTCCTACTTCCCCAAATTTAGGACTATTGGAGCTCGAGTTCTTATCTGAAGACTTGACAGAATTGGATTTGGGGAGGGATGCTTGACTTGTCCTAGAGCTTCGTCAAGGTCGCAGTGTGACAGCTCAGGGCACAATGTGCGGAGACCGGGATCCTTGGGCCGTGCTGCTTGCGGCCTGCAGTCGACTGGGCTGGGCCTCTGGATGCTCTCTCTGTGGCCTGGGAACATGCCTGTCTCCATGGCCAGTCCCTCCTGCCAGCTCGGCTCCTGGCTCAGATTTCTCAGAGCCAAGGTAAGGCCCAGAATGCTTCTATCACACTGTTGAAGGTGGCTGGGAGCCTTTTTCTGGTTTGTTCTTATCAGGCCTATACTGCGTGCAGCTTCTAGTGATCATATTTTAAGAAGGATGCTGTCAGACATGAGTGTACCCAGAGGAGACTTGTAAGGGTGGAGTGTTAGTGCGGGAGACCAGCTCAGTGTGGAGGGGATGGCCTCAGGAGGGAGTATGGCCCTATCCCTTGAAGGGTTGGAGGCGGGCTGTCTGGCTGGGGAATCTGGGAAGGGAGTGTTGGCTTGGGTGGGAAGGTGTGCCACTTGACCTCAGAGGTCCCCTCTACCCTCTGCCTTTCCTGTGCCCTGCCATGTTGACATCTTGCGGTCAGCGTCACTCCGGCAGTGGCCAGCGGGGCCTGTCTTTCATCGCTTTTGGTTCTTCTCACCTGGTGCAGCAACTGGCCTGGTGGTGGCCTGGCGTCTGCCCTGGGCTAGCTTGGGCTCCCTCAGTCCCCCTTGCCCATTTCTAGGGAATGCAGCTGGAGGATCTCAAGCTGCAGCTCCAGCAGGCCGAGGAGGCCCTGGTGGCCAAGCAGGAAGTGATTGACAAGCTGAAGGAAGAGGCTGAGCAGCACAAGATGGTGATGGAGACTGTCCCGGTGCTAAAGGCTCAGGTGAGGGTCCTCATCTGTGGCCTGCTGCTGGCACTGGCACCTGCTGTGTCTGGGGTGTCAGTTTGCGGTGGCTTCTCGGAGGCCCTTTGAGCCCCCTGTGCTGGTCCTTGATCTCTCAGTGCACTTGGGGGTGACTTTCTCTGTGCCACGGGGTTTGGGAGGGCAGGAGCTGGCTCTTCCTCATCCCCCAGCACGGAATATCCAATGAATGGCCAAAAGATGGCGGGCGCGCCCCT
This sequence comes from Ursus maritimus, assembly GCF_017311325.1. Lineage (NCBI taxonomy): Eukaryota > Metazoa > Chordata > Mammalia > Carnivora > Ursidae > Ursus > Ursus maritimus. Next base: position 1,277,818 of record NW_024423319.1, on the reverse strand, counting down.
CTCTTGGCTTTGTTTGCCAGGCGGATATCTACAAGGCAGACTTCCAGGCCGAGAGGCAGGCCCGGGAGAAACTGGCTGAGAAGAAGGAGTTCCTGCAGGAGCAGCTGGAGCAGCTGCAGAGGGAGTACAGCAGGCTGAAGGCCAGCTGTCAGGAGTCGGCCAGGTGGGCCTTGGAGTCCATACCCACGAGGAGTGGGAGTGGGTGCCGGGGGTCTCCAGTAGCGATCACATGGGGCTGTCGGGTTACCGTGAGCTGGCTCTCCCTCTCCCCTCCTCCTGCCCTGTCCTTCCGCTGGCTCTGTGTACGCTTGTTAATTGGACAGTTTCTCTTCTCAAAGGATTGAAGATCTTAGGAAGCGGCATGTGGAGGTCTCCCAGGCCCCCTTACCCCCCACCCCAGGTGAGTGAGCTGTGGGAGGAGGGGTGAAGAGAGCAGGGTGTTAGAGAAAGTCCCATCTCAACTCCCCAGGGCTGCCCTCCAGAGTGTAGTACTCCCTCGGGGCGGGGGGGCAGGGGGAGCAGAGGGGAGGACCTAGTGGTGGTGACCCGTGGTCGGACCCGACAGTCCTATCAAGTCTCAGTACTTTCTGCCACCTGCCCTCTTTCTCCAGCTCACCCTTCCTTTCACCTGGCCCTGCCCAGCCAGAGGAGAAGCCCGCCCGAGGAGCCACCTGACTTCTGTTGCCCCAAGTGCCAGTATCAGGCTCCTGATATGGACACCCTGCAGATACATGTCATGGAGTGCATCGAGTAGGGGCTGCCTGTGGGGGACCGGCACAGGACAGCGCGCTCTGTGCTTTGCCGCCTGCCCACTCCTGACTTACGGGCTAGGTGACAGAACGGGCTACTTCTGTGAGCTCCACGAGCTAGCTCTAGGACCTATGCTTCAGTTCCCCCATCCGCTGGTCTGCCTCTGTTAGGGTACATGGAACCCACTCGGCCTCATGCTCTGCTCTTCTTGTTTGTTCCGTCTGCTTGAACCGCTTGCCTCTGGGGCTCCCTCTCTTTGTGCCTCCACGGGCAAAGTCAAGAATCAAGGCCAGGGCTCTTTGAGAACTGCTCGAGCCAACGTGGGCAGAAGCCTTTCCTCTCATGCGAGCTCCCATGCATCGTGGTGCCAGTGCCCTCGGGGGCCGTGTACTATTCCGTGCGGAGGCTGTGCCGCCAGTAGGTGTAAGCCGTCTACTTGTGCGGAACATTTGGGTTGTTGCCACTCTTTTATTGTCACAAAGGAGGCTGCAGCGAACATTCTTGCGCATCACTTACGTGTATCTTTGGGTCAGATTCTTAGAAGCTCTTTCCTTTTCCTAACACCACAGCATGCTCTTGCCCTCCCCGAGCGTTTTCCTGCCGCAGTGGTGGTGGCTGTGTTTCATCACGTTCCAGAAGCTTGTGATGCTGTTCCCTGCACCAACCCCAAATGCCCCACCCAGCCTTGTGAAGGGAAGCCTCTTGGTGACGATTGGCAGATTATGAACAGTAGAGGGCTCCTTACTGTTGTTTTGCAAGATTCTGGATGTTTCCTTGTTGTCAAAGTCAAAGGCCTTAAGCCTGCGATTGTCAGGAAAGGTCGTTGGAAGTGGAGGAAGAATGCCCTGGCCTCCCCTGGCCCTCCTCCGTCCTCCCATGGTTGGGAATGGGATGTCGCTGAATACAGCCTGGCTGGCAGCCCATTCTGAAGAGTCTGGGCCGATGGCTTGCCTGGCATGTGCGGGAGTGGGAGCAGCTTCTCCAGTTCCTGGAGGTCAGATGTCTACGCAGATGGTTGTCCTTTGGGAAGGTGTTAAAGGCACAGACAGGCTCCTCACTTCTGGGTGCTGTGCCCCAATCCTGATCCTGTAGTTTTTCTGCAAGAGCACTTTTAGTTTTGGGGGGATGTATGAATTTCCCGCAGCCACTGTAACAGATGATCGACTTGGTGGCTTAAAACAACAGGAATTCATTCTTTCGTGGTTGTGAAATCGGTGGCAGGGTTGGTTTCTTCTGGAGGTACTGAGGGAGCATTCGTTCCAGGCCTCTCTCCCAGCCTCTGGGGGTGGCCCTTGGTGTTCTTGGCTGGATGCGTCACCCCATTCTCTGCCTCCATGGTTACATGGTGTTTTCCTCTTCCTGACTGTGTCTTCTCTTCTTGTTGCTTATAAGGACACCAGTCACTGGATTTAGGGCCCACCTGCATCGTCCAGGATGAGCTCCTTTTGAGATCCTTATCTTCATTAGATCCACAGACTCTTTTTCCAACTCAGGTCATAATCACAAATTCTGGGCATTAGGACGTGCCATATCTTTTGGGCCACCATTCAGCCCAGCACAGGGCCATCTTCTGGAGCACACAGACTAGAACAAATTCAGTTCAAGACCGGTGTCTCCAGGACCAGCAGCTCCGTCGGAGGGGCTTGTCCCCTGGGGTGATGGTGGCCCCTGTAGAGGCACTGGGCGCTCTGTGGTAAGGAAAGCTGGTTTGTTGGGGGTCAGGCCCTTGCAGGCGTGGGGACTGCTGCTCCATAGGACATCTTGTCTCCAGCTGGCCACCAGCGCCAGGAGAAAGAAGGCTGTAGGCTGCGATGGGCCAGAACTGTTCAGCTCATCGATGCCCTGGCTGACAGCCACCAGCTGTGTAGGAACGGGCTTCGTGCTTTATTAGGGAAGTGGACAAAGTCCTGTGGGAGCCCTTCTCTGACTGGCTTCCTCTTCTGAAAGGGATGTGAAAGGAAGGAGATGAGACCCAGGAGTAGTAAGAGGCAGGCGTTCTCTTCCTGGGGAGCTTTCCTCGGGTTCTGGCGACAGTAGCCGGGAGCTTTTCCAGATGTTCGTGCCTGGGCCCCGGGCCGGCTGAGTCAGGGTCTGCGTGCAGGACCAAGCGTTGGCTGGGAACCATTGCTCTTTTGAAGCTTCCCTTCCTGGGGTGCTCTTGCTCCCTACCTCCTTATAGCACCCTGTAGGACCAACTGTACACGAGACACCAAAGACTTTAAACCAGGCCATTCACTTAGAAGTGAGGGATTCTGCTTTCGCCCCTTCTGACTTGACTTAGATTGGGCTTCCAGAATAAGTGGTTGGATCCCTTCTGTGAGGGAAGCAGCCTGCCTACCTAATGACCTGTGGCCCCTTGACCTTCACAACCCTGGGTTTGGGAGGCAGAGACAGCTAGAAGCACATCCCGCTGAAACCCGTGTCATTTGTTGCTCATACAACAGCATTTCTAGTTGCGCATACAACACTGTACGCCCTCTGTTACCCGCTGCCCAATGCTTAAGAGAAATCCGGTGACCAATAAAAGAAGCACAATAAGAAAGCATTTCTCCCTCGCTAGTAGCTAAAACACAGACTCCAACTAGACGAAAAGTGATGTGAAACAAGGAACAAATGAAGACTTACGGCGCCCTGCCAGCAAGGTGCAGGGGGACGGGCCTGAGCTGGCACCCCCGCGTGGGGGCCGGTTTAGCAGGATGGAACATGGTGACTCGCATCGGAGAGGGGCTCGCTGCACCGTCGCCGGTGGCTGCCAAAGACTGGGCTGAACACGGGTCTGGGCTCCTGGATTATGCTGACCTGCGCAGCCGGTGTTGCAAGCATCTGCTCATGTGGAGCACGCTCTATAGCATGTTGACGGGAAGAAGCCAGTAGACAATGATGTATGACGTGTGACCACAATAAAACAGTGAAAGCAGCCTCTGCACACCCTGCTACCGTTGGGATGGATGGGGGTGGTAGGGTTGCTGGTAATTCAGTTTTCCTTTTGTATTTCTGTGGTTTCTAAATGGCTGTAATTTGCATGTATTACTTGGATACGTAGAACATCCATGTTACGCCAGAGTTGGCCTGACGTTAGCGTAGCACTGAGGTGTTGTCTGCTAGCAGCTGAGAAAAGAACGCACCGTTGCAGGACTGTCAAGGAATCATCTCGGGGGTCGACTTGATGCTTCTGGGGTGTATTTGCTGGGGCTGCTGTGACAGAGTGCCACAGGCTGGGCAGCTCAAGCAACAGAAATGTCTTGTGTCCCTGTTCTGGAGGCGGGAAGTGCAAGAGCCAGGAGTTGGCAGGGTCGGTCCCTTCTGAGGGCCACGAGGGAAGGAGCTGCTCCAGGCCTGTCTCCTTGGCATGTAGATGGCAGCCTTCTCCCTGTGTCTTCACGTGGCCTTCCCTCTGTGTGCGTCTGTTTCCAGTTTTGCCCTTGACATTAGGACACAGTCCTGTTGGATTGGGGCCCACCCTCGTGACCTCGTGATAACTGCCCCTCTCTAAAGGCCGTGTCTCCAAATAAAGTCACGTTCTGAGGCCCTAGGGCCTAGGATGCCCACATTCCTTGTGGGGTAGGGGGACGTGTTTCAACCCATAACCTGTGGGTAGCCTAGCCCCGTTTTTTGCGGCCATGAGTCTGCAGCCCTAGCCTGCATTATGAGTAGGAGGCCTTCAGTTGCCTGCTGACCATTGACATGTTACAAAGGTGACAGGGCTGAGCTGGCTTCCCTGACTGAGGACTGGGTCCTGCCACGGGATAGCAACAGTCTGAACAGAGCTGCCATGTTCTCGCACTCGTGCTTCTGTGAGGTGGGGTGAGCAGCAGGCAGCACTTCGGGAGAGGACACGGGCACCCGGGCACCCGAGGAGGCCTCCCTGGGCCCGTCTGACGGTGGCCTGCCGACTGGGCCTTCTGGAGCCTCAGCCTCCACACCCATAAAATAACATCAGAGCTTTGGCTTCCATTTGAGTAGCTACTGAGAGCCGGATGTAGTCTGCGTGCTTTTCCACGACGATGGACAGGGTGGAGGAAATGAGACAGGTTTCAGTAGCGGTNNNAGGACGGGGGTATGGCTGCCTCACGGTTTCTGCGATTCCCCAAGATTCATTTTGTACCTCCTCCAAAGCCATGTAACAGCTGAATAATAAGTAGCTGAGCAGTGTTTTTTGTTTTTGAGCATTTTTTTAAGAAGTTACTCTGCATTTCTAGAGCTCCATTTTATATAACAGGTACCTTATGTAGTAAATATTATGTCTATTAATTCACATCATCAGGGTTCCACCTGCTTTACTTTCTTCTCATTTTCTTCTTTTCCTTTTTTCTTCATTCTTTCTCTTTCATCTGTTGGAAGTCCTTGTGGAAGAAGAAAACAAGCTGTCCTATAGTTCTCGCTAGTAATAAGCAGCCCTGGGTATCTGAGCAAGTAGATTTGAATTGCTAAAATAAGTGTGGTGGAATAAGATCAGAATCCACTGTGAATTTAAGTGAAGGCTGTTCAAAAATGCTTCTTTAAAACTGGTTCTTGGGTCACCTGGCCAGTTCAGTCAGAAGAGCATGGGACTCTTGGTCTTGGGGTTGTAGGTTTGAGCCCCACGTTGGGCGTGGAGATTACTTAAAAATAAAATCTTGGAGCATCTGGTTGGCTCAGTCAGTTGGGCATCTGACCCTTGGTTTCGGCTCAGGTCATGATCTCATGGGACATGAGATGGAGCCCCACATCTGCCTTCCCATCCAGCCTGGAGCCCACTTAGGATTCTCTCTCTCCCTCTGCCCCTCCCCTCCTTTCTCAAAAACAAATACATAAATAAAAATAAAAATAGCCCCTAATTCTTTAGTATCTATTATCTTGGCATTTAGGAATGAAATGATATTTCCATGATCTATTTGAAAGATCAATTTTTACCAACGAGTTTACATTTTCAGCAGTAAATTTTTACTTGTGATTTTGAAGATGCAGTCAACAAATGTATATGTGCTTCTGAATGACTACTGTTTAACATTTAATTGAAGTCTATATAAAAGAGGAACTGAAAAGCTAGGAAAATACTTGAAATCTTTCCCTATCAAATGTTCCTTCCTAAGCTTCAGTGTTCCTCTTTCAACAAAGGAAATGTCTTAGGAGACTGACTATAGGTGCCTGGACCAGGAGTAAGAGGAGTCTGGGATTTTTTTCTGAAATCTAGTGAAGTGTATTTTCTTCTTTTTTTAAAAAAAGATTTTATTTATTTGAGAGAGCACAAGCAGGGGTGAGGGGCAGTGGGAGAGGGAGAAGCAGACTCCCCACTGAGCAGGGAGCCCGATGGGGGCTCCATCCCAGGACCCTGAGATCATGACCTGAGCTGAAGACAGACGCTTCACCAGCTGAGCCACCCAGGCACCCCAAGTGTGTTTTCTTCTCAAATGACTTTGTGAATTTCCAAGACTCTTGAATTATCTTTGCATCTCTTTCCAATTTGCTGTCGCTTCACCTGAAATCCAGTTGGAATGCTTATATTTCAAACCAGATATTTCATGGTGACAAAACTTAATTTGAGACATGGTTCCTAGGGCTTTGGGACCTAATGACGGGAGATGGAAGTCCACATGCTGCTCTGTCCCAGAGGAGATGAGTATCTGTTAGGGGTGCACTCTGGTCTATGTGGAGCCACCTGAGTGATGCAGATGTTGGAAAATGGAGAAGACATCACTGCAGACTCCAACCCTGTTATACCTGATAAAGAAAAGCTGTGAGAGGGGCACCTGGCTGGCTCATTCAGAAGAGCATGTGACTCTTGCTCTTGGGGTCATGCGTTTGAGCCCCATGTTGGCTGTAGCGATCACTAAAAAAAGAAAAGAAAAGCCGTGAGAATATTATTGCCCCTACAGAATGCACATCTTTTATTATTGATATCTTGAGCCCTCTCTCAAGCCTTTTCTTTCTTTTGAGAATATGTATTTTTGTTTACATCTGGGGTGGTATTAAATTGTCATCCTTAAAATATCTTTATTGGTAAGCTATGAACAATGTGATTATTAATAAAATTAGCTTGAATTCCCCCATTAAAATAAAGATCCTAAGAGAATACTATGAACAATTGTATGCCAACAAATTAGGTAACTTAGATGGAATGGACAAATTCCTAGAAACACAAACTACCAAAACTGATTCAAGCAGGAATAGAAAATCTCAACAGACCTATCATGAGTAAAGAGATTGAATCGTTGTTTGTGTTCCCCTAAAATTCATATGTTAAAATCCTGACCCCCCCCCAAGGATGGTATTAGGAGGTAGGGTATTTGGGAGGTGATTGGGATGGGATCCATGAATGGGATTAGTGCCTTTATAAAAGAGGCCCCAGTGAGCTTGCTTTCCCCTTCCATCACATGAGGATGCCAGAAGTCTGCAGTCAGGAACAGATGCCCGACCATGCTGTCACTGTGATCTCAGATTTCTAGCTTCCAGAACAAATGAGAAACAAATTTCTGCTGTTTACAAGCCACCTGTCTGTGGCATTTTGTGAAAGCAGCCCAAATGGACCAAGGAAATCAGTAATCAAAAACCTCCCAAAAGAAAAGTCCTGGACCAGATGGCTTCATTTAAAGAAGAATTGACGCCAGTCTTTCCTAAACTCATTCAAATAACAAGAGGAGGAAATACTTCCTAATCCATTCTATGAGGCCTTTTCTTACCTTCATCCCATGAGAATTGCCTTGATATCAGAGCAGGACAAAGACATCACGAGAAAACTAGACCAATATCCCTTATGAATGTGGATCCAAAAGTTCTTGACGGAAAAAGCTTTTGACAAAACCCAAACCTCTTTCATGATAGAACACTCGGAAATCTGGGAATGGAAGGGAACTTTCTCAACATGATAAAGGGCATTTGGAACCCATGACTAACATTGTACTCAATGACTTTCTCCCTAAGAACAGGAATAAGATAAGGATGCCCACTTTTACCACTTCTACTCAATATTGTACTAGAGGTTCTAGCCACAGCAGTGAGACAAGAAAAAAAAAAGACATCCAATTAGGCAACAAAAAGAAATGTAAGACCTCTATACTGGAAGGGAAGAGGTGGAACTATCTCTATTTGCAGATGGCATCATCTTATATATAGGAAATCTTAAGGAATCCACAAAAAACTGTTAAAGGTAATAAACATTCAGCAAAGTTCAGGATATAAGGTCAACATGCAAAAATTAGTTGGGTTTGTATCCCCTAGCAATGAACAGTTTGAAATGAAATTAAGAAAACAATTCTACTTAAAATAGCACCAAAAAGAGCAAAATACTTAAGAATAAACTTAACCAAGGAGGTACAAACTTGTCTGCTGAAAATGAAAAAACATTGCTGAAAGAAATTAAAGATGATCTAATTAAATAAATAGCAGCTTTGTTTGTAATTAGCCAATGGGTTGGAAACTATCCAAGTGCCCATCCAACAGTAGAACAGATAAATTGGAGCAATATAAAACCCTGCCATAATGTAATAGATAGCTTACAAGAAATTCAGTCACATAAAATGTGAAATTGTGTCGTTGTGGGATTAAGGAAATGAATGGGGCAAATCTATTGGAGAATCCAAATCTGTTCTGATCCTGACTGGAGTTTGGTGCCATCTAGTGGCAGGTGTTGCTCTGGCATAAAGCGCTGATGAAGATTTTGGGTCCCATGGCTGGGACTTCCAGGACCTGGGCAGTGACTATGGGAATCTCCCAGTTAGTTGGGACTTGTTTTATTTTCTTGATCTGGGGATATTGGATGGGAGAATACCAGGCCGACCCTCCCTCCATCTTGCTTCCTGAGACAAGGTTATGTGCCTCTCCTTCCCGGCTTTACCCTCCCTTCTATGACCTCATGCTAAAAGTAAAAACCTTAGTCTGCCTCTGTTTGAAAATGGAGGCTGGGCAGGGGAAGGGAGGCAATAACCAATTGGGTTATGTCTGATTTTCAGCTATTTCAGGTCTAAATGTGTTATCAGGTTGTGTTTCCTGTTTATATTCTTGTGCTATCTATCATTTATTGGAGTATTATATGGCAGTGAAAATAATAAACTAGGTGTGTATATCTACACACCAGCTTGGCCAAATTTTCTTAAGCCTTTTATTGTGAAATATAACACACATAAAACCAGGTGCACAGAATAGAAATGTACAGCTTAATACATTATAATAACATCAGTGTAACCCTCACCCAAGGCAAGAAATAAAACATTGCCATAACTCCAGAAAGCCCCTTGTACCTTGTCCAAATCATGACTCTACTTCTCCCTAGAGATAACCACCACCCTGACTTTTATGTTACTCTTTTTTGCTTTATAGTTTTGCTACTGTTTCAGTTATCTGTTATTATATAATAATTCTTCATTTTCTCCTCTTCCTTCTATTGCCTTTAAAAAACCCACTTATTGAGGTATGATTGACATATGAAAAGCTGTACATATTTAATGTATACACATCGATGAGTTTGGGGATAAGTTTACATGTGAAACCATCACCCCAATCTATGCCATAAAGTTTCCTCCTGCCGTTATTATTATTATTATTATTATTATTATTTATGATGATGATGATGATAATGATGTGTTGAGAACACTTAACATATGATCTACTCTCTGAGCAAATGTTAAGTATACAATACAGTATTGTTAGCTAGAGACACTATGCTGTAGGTATCTTGAGAATTTTTCTTACATAACTAAAACTTTGTATCCTTTAACCACTGTTTCCCTATTTCCCCTTCCAACCAGACCCTGGCAACCACCATTCTATTCTCTGCTTCTATGAGCTTGACTATTTTAGATCAACATATGAAATCATACAGTATTAGTCTTTCTGTATGTGGCTTATTTCCCTTAGCATAATGTTCTCCAGGTCCACCCATGTTGTTGCACATGGCAAGATTTCCATCTTTTTTAGGCCAAATGATATTCCATTGTATGTATATACCATATTTTCTTTATGCATTCATCTGTCGATGGACATTTAGTTATTTCTGTGTCTTGGCTATTGTGACTGATGCTGCAGTGAACAAGGGAGTGTGGATATCTCTTTGGGATCCCGATTTCAATACCTTTGGATAAATAACCAGAAGTGGGATTCCTAGATCATATGGTGGTTCTATTTTTAATACTTCGAGGAATCTCATACTTTTCCCCATATTGGCTGTACCAATTTACATTCTCACCAAATAATAGCCATCCTAACAGGTATGAGTTGATATCTCATTATGATTTTTATTTGCATTTCCCTGATGATTAGTGATGTTGAACACATTTTCATGTACCTATTGGCCATATGTATGTCTTCTTTGGAGAAATGCCTATTCAGGTCCTTTGCCAATTTTAAAATTGGTTTAATTATTTGTTATTGAGTTGTATGAGTTCCTTACATATTCTGGATATTAACCCTTTATCAGATACATGGTTTGCAAATATCTTCTCCCATTCTGTAGGTTAGATTTTCATTTTGGTGATTGTTTCCTTTGCTGCACAGAAGTGTTTTAGCTTGATGTGGCCCCACTTGTCTATTTCTGCTTTTGTTGCCTGTGCTTTTGGTGTCACATTAAAAAAATTGTTGCCAAGACCAATGTCAGGAGCATTCCCCCTATGTTTCCTTCTCATAGTTTTATGTTTTCAGGTTTTATGATTGAGTCTTTAATCCATTTTGAGTTGATTTTTGTGTATGGTGGGCCCAATAAAGATCCAATTTCATTCTTTTGATTGTAGATCTCCAGTTCCCAACACCACTGATTGAAGAGACCATTCTTGGCACCCTTGTCAAAGATTGACCATATGTACATGAGTTTATGTCTGGACTATTCTGTTCCATTGATGTATGTGTTTATTTTTATGTCAGAACTACACACTGTTTTGGTTGTTGTAGCTTTTTTTCCCTCTAATACATGGTTTATTGATATTACATTACAAAGAATGACAAAATTGTATTATCTATATTTCTAGACTTAATGGCCACCCCATAGAAAGCATCTTTGGAATAGAAAAAAGTTTTAAGAATTTGTTTTCCTACAATCATAAAGCTGTCATACTTAGTCTGGGCACAGCTGGTGCAACATTTTCCTCAACCCACCGGCTCCATTCTCTTTCCCAACTATTTATAATATACTTCAGACACTCACAGGAGAAAAACACTGTCAGCATCAATGTTTAGCAGCATTTCAAAATACACTTTTTTTGTCTTGAATAAAAAGCTAAACTTTTCTTTTAGTGCAGTAATTTCATACGGTCTTATTACTTCTACACACAAGACATGATCCTTTAACATTTATGTAGGTAAGTCTCTCACGGTTTTTTTTTGAAGACTCCCAAAGACTTTGAGGAATTTATTTTATTTTAATTTTTAAAAAAAGATTTTATTTATTCTTTTGAGAGAGAGAGAGAGCATGAGAGAGCATGAGCCAGGGGGAGGGGCAGCGGGAGAGAGAGAAGCAGATTCCCCGCTGAGCAGGGAGCCTGAGTCGGGGCTCAACCCCAGGACCCCAGGATCATGACCTGAGCCGAAGGCAGATGACTGAGCCACCCAGGCGCCCTGAGGATTTTATTTTTTCACAATAAAAGAAAAGGGCAGTGTCAACTCACGAGGGTCAGCTCAGCCGGGTAAGTAGACCCTCTGCAGAACTCAGTTACTGGTGCAGGAAGCTATTTGGCACCCTCCCCTCGCCCTCAACTCTTAGAAAGGGATCTCAGAGGGATAAAAGCAGTAACTATCTGTATTATTTCATAGCCTAACAAGGGAGAAAACAAATGTAAAAAATACAGTCTCGTAAAAATAGTAGAAGCCAAATACTTTCATTCCAGGATGTCCGCAAAGGAGAGATTCTATGGAGCATGGATGCAGAAAAGGTCTCACTCTTAACAGAAAAAATAAACTGTGGACAGTCACTCAAGGCCAAAGATGCAACCACAAAGAGCAACTGGCTTCAATCACATGGTCACCAGGAAGGGCACATAGCAGAGAACTTGGGACAAGGCTACTGCCTGGGCCTTCTCAGGCCTCCTGCTGCTGTGGTTCGACAGCCTTTCAGGATGGGGGGAACCAGAGGCCAACACCAGCGGGTGTGAAAAGGTTACTATGGCAACAACATGCTGCTCAGAAATCAGCTAAGATTTGGGTTAGATGCCGTTCGAAATCCAGCCTGCACTTGCTTTCTTGTGAAGGGCTTAAAATGTGCAGAGGCATCTTAGACTTGTGTAGGTGACCCTTCTTGTTCTTCCACAAGTTCCGCAAGAGATGCTGGAGGCCAAAGTTCTGAGTGATCCTCAGGCACATAGTGCCTTTGGCCAAGCCAGGCGGCCCAAGGATGACCACGCGCAGGAGATTGGAAGCCATTGCTTTTGCCAGGCAGGGAGGGGACGGCCAAACAGGCAACCCAGACAGCAACTTCGGAGAAGCTCCAGGAACTTTGTTGCTTCTGCTTCTGCCTCTGACACACTTGGCTTGTGTGGGGACTCCTGATTGCTGCAGCTTTGTAATAATTTGAAATCAGAAGTGTTATGCCTTCATTTTTGTTCTTCTTGCTCAAGATGGCTATGGTTATTTGGGGTCTTTTGTCCATGTGAATTTTAGGAGTGGTTTTTCTAATTCTGTGAAAAATACCAGTGAAATTTTGATAGAGATTGCTTTAAATCTAACGATTGCTTCGGGTAGTATGGACATTTTAACAATATTAATTCTTCCAATCCATGAATATGGATTATCTTTCCATTTATTTGTATCATCTCAATTTCTTTAATGTTTTATAGTTTTCACTGTACAGATCTTTCACCTCCTTAAATTTAATCCTAAGTATTTTATTGTTTTGATGTGATTGTAACTGGCATTCTTTATGTAATTTTTTTTTCTTGGCTAGTATGTTGTTAGTGTATAGAGATGCAACAGATTTTTTAGTGTTAATTTTGTATCCTGCAACATCACTGAATGCATTTATTAGTTCTAACAGTTTTTGGTGGATTCTTTAGGGGATAATTTTACTTCTTCTTCTATGATTTGGATGCGTTTTATTTCTTTTTCTTCCCTAATTGCTCTGGACTTTCAGTAATATGTTGAATAGAAATGGTAAGAGTGTGGGGGGTGCCTGGGTGGCTCAGTTGGTGAAGCGTCTGACTTCAGCTCAGGGTCCTGGGATTGAGCCCCACATTGGGCTTTGCACTCACCAGGGAGTCAGCTTCTCTTTCTCCCTCTCCCTCTGTCCCTCCCCCTGCTCCTGCATGCTCTCTCTCTCGCTCTCTCTCTCAAATAAATAAATGAAATCTTAAAAGAAATGTTAAGAGTGGGCATCTTTGTCTTTTTGTTTTGTTTTGTTTTGTTTTTGATTTTAGAGGAAAAGCTTTCAACCTTTTACCATTGAGCATGATACTAGCTGTGGGCTTGTCATAGATCACCTTTATTATGTTGGGGTGCATTCCTATAACATAATTTGTTGAGATTTTTTTTTGTCATGAAAGGGTGCTGATTTTTGTCAAATGCTTTTTATGCATCTATTGAGATTATCATATGATTTTAATCCTTCATTCTGTCGGTGCGGTGTATCACATTGATTGATTTGCAGATGTTGAACCATCCTTGCATCTCAGGGGTAAATCCCACTTGATCATGGTGTATGATCCTTTTAGTGTGCTGTTGAATTCAGTTTGCCAGTATTTTGTTGAGGATTTTTGCACCTATGTTCATTAGAGATATTGGCCTGTAATTTTCTTTTTCTTGTAGTGTTCTTACCTGGCTTTGGTATCAGGAGAATGCTTACTTCCTAAAACAGTTTGGGATCATTCCTTCCTATTCAATTTTTTGAAGAGTTCAAGTAGGATTGACATTAATTCTTCAAATATTTGGTGAAATTCACCAGTGAAACTATCTGGTTCAGAGCTTTTCTGTTTCGGGAGGTTTTTGGTTACAGATTCAATCTCCTTACCCATTATTGATCTGTTCAGACTTACTTTTTCTTTCTGATTCAGTCTTGTTAGGTTGTGTGTTACTAGGAATTTTTCTCTTTCTTCTAGGTTATCCAATTTGTTGACATATAATTGTTCATAGTAGTCTCTTAATGATCCTTTGTATTTCTGTGATATCAGTTGTAATGCCTCCTCTTTCATTTCTATTTTTTTGAGTCTTCTCTCTTTTTTTCTGAGTCTTAGCTAAGTGTTTATCATTTTTGTTTATCTTTTCAAAAAAACAGCTTAGTTTTGTTGATTTTTTGTGTTTTTTTTTAGTCTTGGTTTCTTTTTTTTTAAATTTTATTTATTTATCTGAGAGAGAGAGAGAGAGAGAGAAAGTGCACAAGCAGAGGGAGCAGCAGAGGGAGAGGGAGAAGCAAGCTCCACATGACCCTGGGATCATGACCTGAGCCGAAGGCAGACACCCAGTTGCCCCTAGTCTTGCTTTCATTTATTTCTGTTATAATCTTTATTACTTCTTTCCTGATGCTAACTTTGGACTTATTTCTTTCTATAGTACCTTGAGGTACAGAGTTAGGTTGTTTATTTGAGATCTTTCCTTTTTCTTAATGTAGGTATTTATTGCTAAACGCTTCCTTCTTAGAACTGCTTTTATTGCATCCAGTAGGTTTTTTTTTTACACTGTGTTTCCACTTTTGTGTGTCTCAAGATATTTTTTAAAAGATTTATTTATTTGAGAGAGAGAGAAAGTGGGAGAGAGCGAACATGAATGAGAAGGGCAGATGGAGAGGGGGAGAGAGTCTCAAGCAGACTCTGTGCTGAGCATAGAGCCTGATGTGGGTCTTGATCCCACAACCACGAGACCGTGACCTGAGCCAAAACCAAGAGTTAGACGCTTAACTGACTGTGCCACCCAGGTGCCCCTCAAGGTATTTAAAAAAATTTTTTTAAAAGAATTTATTTATTTATTTGACACAGAGAGAGACAACTAGCAAGAGAGGGAACACAGGCAGGGGGAGTGGGAGAGGAAGAAGCAGGCTTCCAGTGGAGAAGCCTGATGTGGGGCTCAATCCCAGGACTCCGGGATCACGCCCTGAGCCAAAAGCAGACACCTAACAACTGAGCCACACAGGCACCCCTTTAAAAAATTTTATTTGTAGGTAATCTCTACACCCAGTGTGGGGCTTGAACTTATAATCCCAAGATCAAGAGTTGCATGCTGTCCTGACTGAGCCAGCCAGGCACCCATCAAGAGATTTTTCTGATTTCTTCTTTGACCCATTGGTTGTTCAGGAGTGCGTTGCTTAATTTCCAGTATGAACATATAAATTTTCCAAATTTCTTCCTATTATTGTTTTCTAGTTTCATACCATTGTGGTTGGAAAAGATATTGATGTAATTTCAATCTTCTTAAATTTGCTAAGACTTGTTTTGTATGTAACATGATCTATCTTAGAGAATGTTCCCTGTATGCTTGAGAGGAATGTGTATTTTGCTGCCGTTGGATAGAATGTTCTGTATATGTCTGTTGGGTCCATTTGGTCTAAAGTATAGTTCAAATCCAATGTTTCCTTACTGATTTTATATCTAGATGATTATCCATTATTTAAAATGGAGTATTGAGGAGTGCCTGGGTGGCTCGGTTGGTCAAGTATCCAACTCCTGATTCCCACTCAGGTCATGGTCTTAAGATTATGAGATTGGACCTATGTCAGACTCATGCTGGGTGTGGAGCCTGCTTACAATTCTATCTCCCTCCCTCTCCCTCTGCCCCTCCCCACCCCCATGTGCTCTCTCTCTCTCAAAATAAAAATTAAAGTGGAATATTGAAATCCGTTTTTGCATTTTGATTTCCTTCATTCTTCATTTCTTCTTGTGGATTTGAGTTATTTCATTTTAGCCTGAATGTTTTCCATTAGTATTTCTTGTTAAGTCGGGTCCACTAGGAACAAATTCTCTCACTCTTTATCTGAGAATGTCTTTAGTTTTTTTTTTAACTTGAAAATATATATATTCACAATGCATAGAATTACATTCCCTTTACTACCCACCCCAACCTTGGGAGTGCCCCAGAAACTCAATGAGTCTTTTAAATGTCACAATGTGGAAGTATCTGCAATGTGAACACAGTATACTCTAAAAAGAAAGAAATCCTTTGATCAAATTGTCCTCCAGATCTCCACGTGGATATGCTTATTTTCCTGGAATATCCTTTCATTCTTCTTACTCTGGCCTCAAAGTTCTTTAAAACACACCAATGTTTGAGGAAACTAAGAAGTAAATACATGTAAGAATGTCTTCATTTTAACTTTATTTTCAGCTTTATTTCAACTTTAGTTTTTCTGGAAACAGAATCACTGGTTGACAGTTTTTTTCTTTCAACACTTTGAAAATGTCATCTATTGCCTTCTGGCTTTCCATTAAGTCTGATGAGGTGTCGCCATTAAGTGAATTGTTGTTCCCTTGTACATGACAAATTGCTTTTCTCTTGCTGCTTTCAAGATTTTTTTTTGTCTGTGGCTTTCAACAGTTTGACTATGGTGTGTCTAGGTATGGATCCTTTTCTGTTTGTCCTGTTTGGAGTTTGTTGAGCTTCTGTAGATTAATATTTTTCATCAAATATGGGAATATTTCAGCCATTATTTTTTTTTTTTTGGTTATTTTTTTCTTCCTCTTTCTTCAACTCTTTTCTTTCTGGGAGTCTCATTACACTTAACTTATTACACTTGATAGCATCTACCAGTATATGCAGCTATGTTAATTTTTCTTCAATTTGTTTTTCTTTCTATTATTTGGATTTGGTTCTTTCTATTGCTTTATCTTTGAGTTTTCTGATTCTTTCTTCTTTCATCTCATATCTGCTGTTGAGCCCATCTGGTGAAGTTTTCATGTCAGTTCTTTTTAAACTCTAGAATTCCTATTTGGTTATTTTATGTAGTTTTTGCTTCTGTATTGAAACTCTGTATATTTGATAAATTGTCATATTTTCCTTTAATTATTTGAACATAGTTTCCTATAATTCTTTGAACATATTCATAATAGGTGCTTTGAAGCGTTTGACTACTAAATTGAGTATCTAAGCTCTCTCAAAGTCAGATTCTCTTGTGAAAGCTGTCTAAATTTAGAATGCACTCCCTGTAGAGACCACTTTTAGGCAAACAACCTTGAGCAATGGAATGTAGAAAGAGCAAACCATAAGAGACTTTTAACTATAGAGAAAAACCTGAGGGTTGCTGGAGGGGAGGTGGGTGAGGGGATGGGCTAAATGGGCGATGGGCGTTAAGGAGGGCACTTGTGATGAGCACTGGGTGTTATATGTAATTGATGAATCACTAAATTCTACTCCTGAAACCAATGCTATACTATATGTTAACTAACTTGAATTTAAATAAAAACTTGGAAGAAAATAATAAACAAACAAACAAATAAATAAATAAAGCCCACAGCAACCATCTGGCTGATCAGACAGGTCCATTAGGCGACCCATCTCAAGATATACCCATAAGCCCTAACTAACCAATGGGCTACTTACAACCAGGCACAGCTACCAAAAAGGGAAAATTCCATATGTTGCCATACCTCCTCACCTTCCCCCTTTAAAAACAGCCTCCACCCACCACTGCCTTGTTACAGACAGCCTCTCCTTTGCTCTGCTTCAGGTGAATTCTTTTCACCATCTGACCACCAGCTTCCACCTGATCATTACCCCACATTTGGGGGTCCCCATCCGATCAAGAGAGACACCCAACCAAAGAGGGGCTTGAACTTACGACCTGAGATCGAGACCTGAGCTGAGATAAAGAGTCAGATGCTTAACTGACTGAGCCACCCAGGCACCCCTTAGACAGCTTTCAAATCACCCTTAGCTTTTGCTTTCTGCTGGGCTCTCTTGGATCTTCCCTGCTCATGCATGTAATTCCCTAGTCAGCTAGGCATGAGTGGAAATCTTATTTTGACCTTTTATGACTGTTAAATTTCTGGAGCTCACTGCTCATCTTAACCGTGATCACAAGGTTATTTAAACTGTGGGTTTCCCCCTTTGTTTCCTATCAAATTCTCTACTTTCAGCCAACAAAACTTTGACTTTTTCTCCCTTCCCCAAATTAAGACCACCTCTTGTGACAGTATAGCTAGCTGCCTAATTAAAGGAATGGAAGATTGAAAGTGGCCTTGGGAAAGAAGGCTCCAGACTCCTGCTGCCCTTAACTGAAGTTGTAACTGTTGTCTACCTTTGGTTACTTTCCAGAACCCTGCAATGGTTGTTTTTGATAAGTTGTCTAGTTTTGTATTTGATTTTTTGTGGATAGGATTTGTCAACCTCTTTATCATACTGGGAATTCCACATACATCACCTTTATTTTATTTTTTAAAAATATTTTATTTATTTATTTGAAAGAGAGAGTGAGTGAGAGAGCATGAGAGGGGAGAGGGTCAGGGGGAGAAGCAGACTCTCCGCTGAGCAGGGATCCTGATGCTGGACTCGATCCCAGGACTCTGGGATAATGACCTGAGCCAAAGGCAGTCGCTTAACCAACTGAACCACCCAGGTGCCTACATCACCTTTATTTTTGAAGGCTATTTTCACTGGGTCTATAGAATTCTGGATTGGACATGATTTTCTTTCAGCACTTTGTATGATTTTCTTGTTTTTTGGCTTCTACTATTTCTGTGCAGAATCCAGCTGTTCATTTTAGTGTTCTTTCCCCTCCATTTTTCCTCTGGCTATTAAGATTTTTCTCTTTGTCTTTGTATTTTAGCAGTCTTACTACAATGTGCCTAGATACCACATTCTTTGAATGTATCTTGCTTGACCTTTTTTTTAAAAAAGATTTTATTCATTTATTAGAGAAAGAGAGTGAAAGCACGAGCCAAGAGGAGGGGTGGAGGGAGAGGGAGGAGCAGACTCCTTGCTGAGCAAGGAGTCCAACGTGGGGCTCAATCCCAGGACCTGAGATCAAGACCTGAGCCAAAGGCAGATGCTTAACCAACAGAGCCACCCAGGAGCCCCTATCTTGCTTGACCTTTACTGACCTTTCTTAAATCTGTGGCTTGATGTCTTTTATTAATTTGCAAAATTTGAATTCTAATATTGATGCTGCTCCAGTATCTTTCTCTTCCTCTGGGACTCCATTTACATGTATATTAGACCTCTTAACCATGTCCTACATGCCTTTTACACTGTTCAGTTTTTCCAAAATCGATTCTTTGTGTTTCAGTTTAGATGTTTTCTTTCGGCCAGTCATCCATTGACTTCTCTTTAAAAAATATTTGTTTATTTTAGAGAGAGAGAATGAGCGGGGGAGGGATAGAGGGAGAGGGAGAGAGAGAATCCTCAAGAACACTTCCCACTGAGTGCAGAGCTGACATATGGCTTGATCCCAGGGCCCTGAGATCACAACCTGAGCCGAAATCAAAAGCCAGACACTCAACCGACTGAGCCACCCAGGCACCCCAATCCATTGACTTCTTAATTTCAAGTATTGGAATTTTCAGTTCTAGGTGTCCATTTAATTTTTTATGGCTCCAATTCTCTATGAAAATTTCCATCTTCTCTATTTTTCTGAACAAATTTAGTGATAGTTATTTTAAAGTCATTTTTCTGCTCATTCTATGTAGTATCTGGGTCACCCCTCAGTCTGCTTCTCTTGGTTATCTGTTTTTCCTTTTGGTTATCTGGCCATATTGTTTTGTCAATTCTCATGGCTAGTAATTATAACTGAGTCTCAAGCATGTTTAAAAATACTGTAGATGCTCAAAATGAGCTTATCTTTCACCAGAGAGGATTAAGCATTTTTCTGCAAGGTAGATAGAATTTGGGGGCTGATCACCATACTCTATCAAGGACTGGTCTATGTTGATACCAGGTTGCAGACTACTTCTGGTTCACTAGGGCTTTTGATTGACAGCCTTCGTGGGTCTAGTGGGTATGGGTCTTTGTCTACATAGCACTGACAAGACTGCAGAAATTTCTACTCTGCTATTTTTAAAAATTTAGCCATTTTACAGTGTACAATTCAGTGTCATTTAGTACATTCACAATACTGTGCAACAATTATCACTCTCTAGTTCCAGAATTTCTTCATCACTCTAAATGGAACCCCATATCCATTAAGCAGTTACTTTCCATTCCCCATTCCCCTGCAGTCCCTAGCAACCACTAATCTGCTTTCTATCTCTATGGATTTATCTGTTCTGGATATTTCACATAAATGGAATCATATAATATGTGGCCTCTTTTTTCTTAAAGATTTTATTTATTGATTTGACAGAGAGAGACAGCCAGCGAGAGAGGGAACAGAAGCAGGGGGAGTGGGAGAGGAAGAAGCAGGCTCCCAGAGGAGGCGCCTGATGTGGGGCTCGATCCCAGGACTCTGGGATCATGCCCTGAGCCGAAGGCAGACGCTTAATGACTGAGCCACCCAGGTGCCCCAATATGTGGCCTTTTGTGTCTGGCTTCTTTCACTTACCATAATGTTTTCAAAATCCATCTATATTGTAGCATGTATCAATACTTTATTCTTTTTTAAGGCTGAAGAACACTCTGTTGTATGGTATACTATATTTTGCTTATCCATTCATCAGTTAATGACATTTGAGGTATTTTTATCTTTTGGCTATTGTAAATAGTGCTGCTATGAATATTCTTGTACAAGTTTTTGTTTGAACACCTGTTTCCAATTATTTTGGGTGTATACCTAGGAGTGAAATTTTTGGGTCATATGGTAATTCTATGTTCAACTTATTGAGAAACTGACAAACTGTCTTCTGTAGTGGCTGAACTATTTTATATTCCTATCAGCAATGTATGAGGGCTCCAGTTGATCCTTATCCTAGCTAACGTTTGTTATTGTCTTTTAAAAAAATTGATCTATTTTCTTAAATAAACTTGACTCCCAACATGGGGCTTGAACTCACAACCCCCAGATCAAGGGTCACGTGCTCCACTGACTGAACCAGCCAGGCACCCTAAACAACCTAATTTTATTTTATTATTATTATTTTTAAAGATTTTATTTATTTGTTTGACAGAGAGAGACAGCCAGCGAGAGAGGGAACACAAGCAGGGGGAGCGGGAGAGGAAGAAGCAGGCTCCCAGCATGGAGCCTGATGTGGGGCTTGATCTCATGACCCTGAGATCATGACCTGAGCTGAAATCAGGAGTTGGATGCTTAACCAAGTGAGCCACGCAGGTGCCTCAATTGCTAATAAATATTTTATTGTTTTTGATGCTATGTGGATGGAATAGATTTCCCATATAATTTTCAGATTGTTCATTGCAAGTGTATAGAAATACAATTGATTTTTGTATATTGATTTTGTATCCTGCTACCTTGCTGAACTCATTTATTAGCTCTAATATAGTGTTTTCCTTAGAATTTTCCACATGATGGATGATGTCATCTGCCAATAGAGAGAATTTTTATCTTCCTTTCCATTATGGCTGACTTTTTTTCCTAGCCTGAATACACTGGCTGGAACCTCCAGTACAATGCTGAATAGAAAACAAGTACTGACATCCTTCGTTTTTTCCCGATCTTAAGGAAAAAGATTTCAGTCTTTCATTGTTAAGTATGATGTTAGCTTTGGGTTTTTCGTTCATTTACTTTATGTGAGGAACTTCCCTTCTATTTTTTTAAAACATTTTATTTTATTATTTTTTAAAGATTTTATTTATTTATTTGACAGAGAGAGAGAGAGAAAGAGAGAGTACAAGCAGGGGGAGTGGCAGGCAGAGGGAGAGGGAGAAGCAGGCTCCCCACTGAGCAAGGAGCCTGATGTGCAGCTCAATCCCAGGACCCTGGGATCATGAACTGAGCCAAAGGCAGCCGCTTAACCAACTGAACCAGCCAGGCACCCCTAAACATTTTATTTTAAAGTAATCTCTACACCTAATGTGGGGTGTGAACTCATGACCCTGAGATCAAGAGTCACATGCTCCATGCACTGAGCCAGCCAGGCACCCTTATTTTTAGCTTGGTGAATATTTTTATCATGAAGGGTGTTGGATTTTGTCAAATGCTTTTTCTTGTGTTTACTGAGATCATCATGTGATTTCTGTCCTCCATTCTATCAATATGTAGTAAATATGTCTTGAGCTGAGGACCAGCTGAGTGTTTGAGGTCCCCTGTTGTGAACTGAATTGTGACTCCAAAAAGATATGTTCAAGTTCTAACCCCTGATACCTGTGAGTATGACCTTACTTAGAAATAGGGTCTTAACAGATGTAATCAAGTAAAGATGAGCTCATACTGGAGTAGGGTGGGCCCTAAATCCAATATGACTGATATCCTTAGAAGAGAAGAAGAGGGGCACCTGGGTGGCACAGTTGGTTGAGCGTCCAGCTCTTGGTTTGGCTCAGGTCGTGCTCTTGGGGTCACGAGATTGACCCCCATGTTAGGCTCTGCACACAACAGGGAGACTGCTTGGGATTCTCTCTCTCCCTCTCCCTCTGCCCCTCCCCCTGCATGTGCTCTCTCTGAAATAAATAAATATATCTTAAAAAAGGAAGAGAAGAAGAGGCATAGACATGGACACGGAAAGAAGAATGCCACGTGAAGATGGAGGCAAAGATTGAAGTGATGCGCCTATAAGCCAAGGAATGTCAAGGATTGCTGGCAAGCAACTGAAACTATGTGAGAGGTGTGGGACAGGTTGTTTCCAAGAGCTTTCATAGAGAGTATGGTCTGGCAACATCTTGATTCTAGGCTTCTGGTCTTGTGAAATGTGAGAGAATCACTTTCTGTTGTTCCTATTGTTTTAAGACAGTAAGTTTGCTGTACTTTGTAATGGCAGCCTTCGCAAACTAGTATATCCCCAAGTCTCCAATTTTGTCACTTCAGTTCCACTTGACCACTTAACGTTCTGCTGATTTCTCTACCCCCTAACAGCAACCCTCAGCCTCTATCTGCATTGAGTTCTGAAATTATTATTATTATTATTCCCAGAGGAGAAGTGGTTGCAGATGATCAAATTCATCACTCCCTCCAGGGTTTCCACTTTTGTTTGTTGTGTTTTCAGGGCCTGTCTCCTTTAGCAGGTCTTTATTTCCCAAGCACAGTGAGACTACAGAAAATGCCCCACTGCTCAGCTTAGGTCTATAGTGTCCAACCCTGTGCAGCTTCAGAACCATGCACATGTCTTGGGGGAGAGCAGCTGTTGCTTTGAGGACCCTATAGTCTTCAATTTTGTCACTACAGCCCCACATAACTGTTAAAAGCTCTCGTGTTTTTTCTGAACCTTAGCAGTAGCTTTCTGTATGGGTTAAGTTCAGATTCTCAGCATCTACCCTTCGACTAGAGCCAGCATATTCCTTTAAACAAAAAGCAGCTTCAGTTCCTCAGCTCATGGCTAAGAGTTTCTCTCTGTCTTAGTCTGTTCAGGCAGCTATAACAAAAATCTCACAGACTGGGTGGTTTGTAAGCAACAATACATTTATTTCTCAGAGTTCTGGAGGCTGGAAGTCCAAGATCAAGTGCTAGCAGATTCAGTGTCTGGTTGTTTGAAGGCCCACTTCCTGGTTCATAGATAACCATCTTCTCATGTCCTCACATGGCAGCAGGGACAAGGGTGCTCTCTGGAGTCCCTTTCATAAGGGCACTAATCTCATTCATGAGGGCTCCACCTCATGACCTTATCATCTCTCAGAGGCCTCACCTCCTAATACTGTCACATTGGGAGTTAGGGTTCAATATATGACTTCTGGGAGGACACAAACATTCAGACCATAACATTCTACCCTGACTCCTCAAAATTCATGTCCTTCTTGCACACAAAATGCATTCATTATATTGCAGTAGTCCCAAAAGTCTTAAACCAGTTACAGCATGAACTCTAAAGTCTAAGGCCAAGTCTCATGTAGGTATCACCTAAATCAGATGTGGGTAAGACTCAAAAGTATGAGCTCAGGCAAATTCCTCTCCATCTGTGAACCTGTGAAACCATACATGTTGTGTGCTTCCAAAATACAACGGTGGGATAGGCATAGGATAGACATTCTCATTCCAAGTGGGATAAATAGGAAAGAAGAAGAGTGACAGGTCCTAAGTAAGTCCAAAACATAACAGGGCAAATTCCAGTAGACCTTAACACTCAAGAATAATCTTTGGCTTAATGCTCTGTGTTCCAGGCCCACTGGGGTGGCAATGTCACCACATGGCTTAGTGGGATGGCCTCGCATCTGCTTTCTGCTGGGGCTCTGAAGCTCTCTTGGGTTCGGATTGCATGCCTGATGCTGTGCTGACTAACCTTATCTTTTAAAACCTAGGCGGAGACACCTATGCCCCTCAACCCCCCCATGTACTCTGGGCTTGTGATGGGAGTGTCAGCCCTGATGATTTCTGAATCAGTTTTGAGGTCATTCTTCCATTGTCTTAAGGAATAGTGCCTGGCTTCTGTTGAGATAGCTAATCCATACTAATCTCCCAATCAAATGGTCATTTGGCCACATTCTTATCATTTTTCGCAATATGGATAGGCCGAAGATTATCCAAATCTTTAAGTTACGCTTCCTTTTTTGCTTAACAATTCTGTCTTTAAATCACTTCTTTCCTCTCAAGTTTTACTATAATCAGGAGGAGCCAAGCTGCACCTTTAACACTTCGCTTAGAAATTTCTTTAGCTAAATATCCAGTTTATTGCTTGTAATTTCTGTCTTCCACAAAACACTAGGACACAAACATGATTCAGCCAAGTTCTTTGCCACTTTATAACAAGGATGGCCTTTCCTCCAGTGTCCAATAATATGTTGCTCATTTCTGAGACCATATCAGAATGACCTTTATTATCCATATTCTATTGATATCCTGTTCATGATTATGTAGATAATCTCCAAGAAGATTGTGGCTTTCTCTACAGCTCTCCTCTTTTCTTTCTGAGCTCTTACCAGTATTGTCCTTGATGGTCTGCTCATGTCAATATAGGCTTTTTCTAGTATGCACTTCAAAACTCTTCCAGCCTCTACCCATTTCCCAGTTCCAAAGCTGCTTCCATATTTTGAGATATTTGCTATAGCAGCACTTCTCAGTACTAATTTCTGCCTTAGTCCATTCAGGCTGCTATAACAAAATGCCACAGTCTAGGTGATTTATAATAACAGACATTTATTTCTCATAGTTTTGAAGGCTGGAAATCCATGATCAAAGTGCTGGAAGGTTTGGTATCTGGTGAGAGCGAGCCTGCTTCCTGGTTCACAGATGGCCATCTTCTTGCTGTGTCCTCACATAGTGGAGGGGATGAGGGAGCTCTGTATGGTCTCATTTATAAGGGCACTAATCCCATTCATGAGAGTTATCCTTATGACTTGATGACCTCCCAAAGGCCCCACCTCCAAATATCATCACATCGGGAATTAGGTTCCAACATATGAGTTTTGGGGGAGACAAATATTCAATATATAGTACTCCCCTCTCTGGAATTTTAGCCCCCTTCTTCCTTGTTGCTTTTGTAGTTACATGCCTTTAAAAATATGATTTTTATAATTTATCAGCTTTTCTTTTTCTTTTAAAAAATAATTTATTTATTTATTTCAGACAGAGAGAAACAGAGACAGAGAGTGAGAGAGCATGGTGGGGGGGGGTCAGAGGGAGAAACAGACTCCCCGCTGAGCAGGGAGTCCAACGTGGGGCCCAATTCCAGGACCCTGGGATCATGACCCAAGCCAAAGGCAGACACTTAACCGACTGAGCCACCCAGGCACCCCAATTTATCAGTTTTTCTAATTGCTCTTAGAGTGTTGTTTTAATGATCTGATCTGTGTAATAAACTACCTGAAATTATTCTGGCTTAAAACAATAATCAGTGAGGGACGCCTGGGTGGCTCAGTTGGTGAAGCGTCTGCCTTCAGTTCAGGTCATGATCCCAGACCCTGGGATCGAGTCCTGCATCAGGCTCCTGCCTCAGTGGGGAGCCAGCTTTTCCCTCTGCCTGCCACTCCCCCTGCTTGTGCTATTTCTTTTTTTCTGATAAATAAATAAATAAATAAATAAATATTTAAAAAAAGAAACCTTAAAAAACCCAATAATCATTGTATTATATTTTACAATATTTTGGGTCAGAAATTTGCGCAAAGCTCACCTGACCAATTCCGTTTCTTGTGATAACAACTGTGGTGAGTTGGTGATATTCATCTGCTGGCTGATCTTGTCTAGAAGATCTAAGAAGATCTTACTTTAATGATGATCATTGTCACCTATCTTTTTTTTCTCCCCTCCATATCTAATCCATTTACCAGTTCTGTCTCATTTATATTCAAAATATCTCTCGAATTCATCAACTTTTCTCCATTTCCACTGCTGAAATCCTAGTTCAAGGCATCATCATCTGTCTCCTGAAAGCTATTGACAATAATGTTACTGGCTTCTGACTTCGGCATAGTCCCCCTCAAATATATTTTCCAGTTTGATCTTAAAACATAAATAAGATAATCTTATTGCCTTTTTTGATACCCTCCTATGCCTTCCATTGCACTTCAAACTAAATCCATATTCATTACTGTGGCCTACAATGTTCTACCTCATCTGTTCTCTGAGTTCCAGCTATATTGATTTATTCATGCATTTATTCCACAAATATTAATTGAATATCTACTATTGCTAGGCACTAGGCCTGCAGTGGTGAACAATCCAGGCAGAAATTGCTGCCTCATGGAGCTTATATTCCTGTAGAGGGGGCAGACAATAAGTAAGATAAATAAATAGTATGTTAAATGACAATGATTACTAAGGGAAAAAGAGCATGGAAGAGAGATAGGAGATGGAAGTGGGGGTTCATTTTAGATATGGTGGCCAGGGAAAACCTTGTTGAGAAGTAGGCATTTGAGGAAAAACTGGAAAGAAATAAAGGAGCAAACCACATGGATAGTTGGGTAAGAAAATATGAACAGATCTGTAATAAGTAAAGAGATTGAATCGACAATAAAAAAATTCCCCATTGAAGGAAAACCCATGACCAGATGCCCTCACTGGAGAATTCTACCACAGATTTAAAGGAGAATTAACATTGATCCTTCTCAAAATCAAAAAACAGAAGAGGAGGGAACAGGTAACTCATTCTACGAGGCTAACATTACCCTGATACCAAAACCAAACAAAGACCACAAAAGAACTACAGATCAATATCCCTTATGAATATAGATGCAAAAATCCTCAACACAAAACTAACAAACTGAATCCAGAAATATATTAAAGGATTACACACAAGGGTGCCTGGGTGCCTCAGTCGGTTAAGTGTCTGCCTTCAGCTCAGGGCGTGATCCCGGCGATCTGGGATCGAGCCCCACATCAGGCTTCTCTGCTAGGAGCCTGCTTCTTCCTCTCCCACTGCCCCTGCTTGTGTTCCCTCTCTCACTGGCTGTCTCTCTCTCTGTCGAATAAATAAATAAAAAAAAATCTTAAAAAAAAAAAAAGCTGATGTTGTTAGATTTTTTTTTTTTAAAGACCGAACTACGTGCTGTCTACATGAGCCACATTAAAATAAAAAGACACAGGTAGGTTGGAAGTAAGAGGATGGAAAAGAAGAAGGCTGACGTGGTTATATCAGTATTAGATAAATCAGACTTCAAGGAAAACTGTACATTTCATAATAGCAAAAGTAGCAAATAATCCATCTGGAAGAGAAAACAATCATAAATATGCCTGTGCCAATAGCGTACCTTCAAAATACATGATGCAAGAATTAATAGGATTAATAGGTGAAAGGGACAAGTCCAAAATCACACTCAGAGATGTTAACATCCACTCTTAGCAAGTGAGAGAATGAGACAACAATCTTTTAAGACATAGGACGGGGATTGGCAAACTACAGCCTCCTGGCCAAATCCAGCTCAGCGTCTCTTTGGTCTATTGGCCCTGACACAGAACATCTGATCAGTAGTATCAACTACCTTGACTGATGTTGTTAGAACACTGAATTCGAAATCTAAATTTCATTTTTTTAATGTTTTTTTTAATTATATTATGTTAGTCACCATACAGTACATCCCCGGTTTCCGATGTAAGGCTCGATGATTCATTAGTTGCGTATAACACCCAGTGCACCATGCAATACGTGCCCTCCTTACTACCCATCACCAGTCTATCCCATTCCCCCACCCCCCTCCCCTCTGACGCCCTCAGTTTGTTTCTCATATTTCAGATGTGTGTACACTGCACATTCTTTTCAAGTACAAATATATTTTGTATGCATTTGCTGGGCCGAAAACCAATTCTCAATAAATTTAAAATTTAAGGATTAAACTTTAACTGAGTATGCCCCTGACCAGCCATGCCTTGTTCTTGATTTTAGAGAAAAAGCTTTCAACTTTTCACTGTGAGGTATGATGTTAGCTGCAGGGTTTGTCATATATGGCCTTTATTATATTGGGGTATATTAATTCTATGCCCAATTTAGTAAAGGTTTTTATGATGAAAATATGTTGTATTTTGTCAAATGCTTTTTCTGCATCTATGGAGATGATCATATGATTTTTACCTTTCATCGTAGCAGTGCGCTGTTTCCCATTTATACATGTGCATATGTTGGAACATCGTTGTTCTCTGGCTTCAGGTTCCCTCTCTACATGCTTCAGAGATTAAAGGTGCCTGTCCCCGGGTGCCTGGGTGGCTCAGTCTGTTAAGCCTCTGCCTTCAGCTCAGGTGATGATATTGAGTCCCATGTCAGGCTCCCTGCTCAGCTGGAAGCCTGCTTCTGCCTGTCACTCTGCCTGCTTGTGCTTTCTCTCTTTCTCTCTCTCTGTCAAATAAATAAACAAAAGCTTTTTTAAAAAGGTGCCTGCCCAGTAGAAAGTAAGAAAGAACAGGACTGACAGAGACATTTGAGGGCTCTCTTTGGTGACATTGCTCAATGAAATGCTTCCTCAAGCCGGAAGACATTCTAGACACTGGTCACCCTCTTGCTTTGACACCTTCCTCACAGATAAGACAGGTTTGCCTTTATTTTCCCAACTTCTTCTTGCAGACCTATTTGTAGACATCCAGGTACAAATTCATAAATATGTAGTCACAGAGCTCTACACAGCTCAGTCTCTCTCTGCAAACAGTGTTGATTCTCCCCCAAGCAATGTTTTGTTTCTCCTCTCTCCATCCCAGAGACTCACCTCTTGTGCTGGGAGGCGGGGTGGCTCGCCCATTCCCCTCCTCCGCTACTCTGGCGGCCTGTAAGCAGCCCCACTGTGATGTTAAATAAGGACATCTTTCAGGGGAAGGCAGAGAATAATCTACTTCATCTCTCCTGCCCACCTGAGGGAGGCCACTTTCCCTTTTTGTTTTCCTCAAGGACCCTTGTCATGACTTTAGGGAAGAAAGCAGCAGCATAATAAACTGGAAAAACACTTTGGGGAGAGATGATGCAACTGAGAGCTACACAAAGGAAGGAGCTCTGGAAATTCCAGGGAACCTTAGGGAATGAGGCCTCAGATGGTAGGGGAGTATAGAAGGTGGAGTGGGACCCACTTTACCAATTGTCCCAGCGCTTTTCTTCACAGATCTGAATTAAGGCCAATAAGCCACCAAATCTTAGTATTCTGGTGTTCTACATTAATATATAAATAGAACTATAAAACTAAGGAAATGTTCACACATGCTGACAGTAATGTTGAATAACAGGACACAAGTATTTCTCCCATTTCCTAAATTGTCTTCAATTGCCTTATACTACTTGAATATCTGAATCCCAGAACCTCCCCTCCAACGTGAGAACAAAGGCAAGAATATTAGGAGGTGGAGAAGCTAAAATTATGTTTTATTTTCTGTATTTAATAAACATTTAATTACCAAACAAAACACATGGATCCTAAGCGCCCAAGGGCCAGTACGGGCAAAGGTGAGGCCCCAGTAATAAAGTGGCAAGTACTGCAGGAATCAGTGCCCTAGCGAGGGCTGCCTAGGATGGGACATGCAGTTGGGTTTAGCCCCCTTTATCCTGCTGCGGTTTAGCAAAAAAAGGAGGCACAATGCGCTGTATGGTCCGAATCACCAGGGAAACCTGGTCAAGACAGGAGGTGATGGAAATGCGGAGTTGGCCAGGGTCTTCAGCAGTCAATCGACTAACAGGGAAGAAAGAATAGAACTCAAGTTAGAGAGGAGGAGCAGAACATTCCCCCACCTGCCTCTTCACACAGCAACAACCCGAGAGCTTCATGCTCCTTCCTGTTTCCATTACAGCTCCTCCTGAACTCACATGGTCCCCAGCCACTTCCCAACACCCTCTCTCCTGACCATTCTAGAACTAACACGGTCAGGACGCTGCCGTCCACACTGAGCTCCTTCTGAACTGGCCCTCGGAGTTGAGCGTTTGGAGTCAGGAACCGGTGGGCAATCTCTGCCTCCATGGGCGATGGGAAAGGTACGGTGAGGGTACTGGGGAGATATGGTTAAGGCACCATCCACGGTATCAATTTTGCCCCTGCCACAGGCTCCTTCTCCATGAGGGAGGTCTTTCCCCGCCAGGCTGACCCTCAGGCTGTCCACAACCTTCCACTCTGTACACATACGCCACCCTGGACAGCACTGCCCTACCGTCTCATTCCCCTCAGGCTGGTTTTCCCGACCTCCCACCATCGTCCCGCAGCACAGGCCAAATCCTAGCCGATACCTTCCAGAGGTCCAGAGTTCCTTCCTGCTCCCCTTTCAACCCCACTTGCTTGTGTCCCCCACCAAACAGCCTTCAGCCCGTCCCCGTGCCATCCCGCACACAGGGGCTCCATGAATAGGATACAACTGGAGCAGTTGGTTCCCAGGACCTCCAGCCGCAGGTGCTGCATCTCCATCTGGCCCTGGTGCGTGGGGGGCCTGCTCCACCTGCGGAACGCCACCAGATGCGGCGCCTGCCTCTCTCTCAATGCCGGGGTTGCTGGGATCACCAGATTCGCGGGGACCACCTGGACCGCTAGGGACTCCAGGGTCACGGGGTTCACCAGGACCACCTGGCGCACCCACCACAATGCGCACAGCACCTGTGCCTCCGTGTACTGCCCTTATGGCTCCTCCACCATCCGCCTCAGACCCCATCTTGAATCCTCCCTCACTCCTCACGAGGCACGGAAGGACAAAGCACTTCCTTACAAAACTGCACCCCTTAGCGCGCAGTGCAACTTGGGATACCCAGGGCGCCTGCGCAAACGCACCCCTGCTAATGCCTCCTGACTCGTAATTGGTTCCCACCAAACAGCCCTAGAGACCCCGTAGATTCTTTCTGTACCCAATCATTGCTCCGCTTGCTTATGAAGTCCCACCCCCTACAGTGCTGTATGACCTTAGTGCAGGCTGCCCAAACAGGAACCCACAAGGTCGGGGTCTTCTGAGCTGGCCTGCCACAGCATGCTCAGATTGCCACGGCGCAACTCCAAAAGCCTCTGAACACAGGACTGTTCCTGCTAAGCCTGCCCCGCCAGGTAATGCCCAGTACACTTTAAAACCTGTGCTTCTGTCAGCCCGACCAACCACACATGACCAGCTGGCTGACCGCATGTCCCCAGATCAAGTCCTCAGCTCATGGGTTATTAAAAAAGAGGCCTTCAGGTGAATTTGGCCAAGAGGCTATAGTCTGCCAATCCCTGTTCTATGTCTTAACAGATTGTGTTATCTCATTCTCTCATTTTCTAAGATTAAGAGTCTCTCGTGTTTTGATTTCATCTTGTTTCATTTTTTCCTCTTTTTCCCTATGATCCTCTACCTTGTTTCTTAAATTCCACATATGAGTGAGATCATATGATAATTATCTCTCTCTAATTGACTTATTTCGCTCAGCATGATACCCTCTTGTTCTGTCCATGTCGTTGCAAATGGCAAGATGTCATTTTGTTGATGGCTGAGTAGTATTCCATTCTGTGTGTGTGTGTGTGTGTGTGTGTGTGTGTGTGTGTATGTGTATACCACATCTTCTTTATCCATTTGTCTGTCGATGGACAGCTGGGCTCTTTCCATAGTTTGGCTATTGTGGACATTGCCGCTATGAACACTGGGGTGCAGGTGCCCTTTGGATCACTACATTTGTGTCTTTGGGGTAAATACCCAGTAGTGCAATTGCTGGGTCATAGGGTAGCTCAATTTTTAACTTTTTAGGGGACCTCCATACTGCTTCCAGAGTAGCTGCACTGGCTTGCATTCCCACCAAAAACAGTGTAAGAAGGCTCCCCTTTCTCCGCATCCTCAGCAACATCTGTCATTCCCTGACTTGTTAATTTTAGCCATTCTGACTGGTGTGAGGTGGTACCTCATTGTGGTCTTGATTTGTATTTCCCTGATGCCAAGTGATGCTGAGCATTTTCTCATGTGTCTGTTGACTATTTGTAGGTCTCCCTTGGAGAAATGTCTGTTCATGTCTCCTGCCCATTTCTTGATTGGATTATTTGTTCTTTGGGTGTTGGTTTTGGTAAGTTCTTTATAAATTTTGGATACTAGCCCTTTTTTTTTTTTTTTTTTTTTAAAGATTTTATTTATTCATTCGTCAGAGATAGAGACAGCCAGCGAGAGAGGGAACACAAGCAGGGGGAGTGGGAGAGGAAGAAGCAGGCTCATAGCAGAAGAGCCTGATGTGGGTCTCGATCCCATAACGCCGGGATCACGCCCTGAGCCGAAGGCAGACGCTTAACCGCTGTGCCACCCAGGCGCCCCTGGATACTAGCCCTTTATCTGAAAAGACACTTGCAAATATGTTCTCCCATTCTGTCAGTTGTCTTTTGGTTTTGTCGACTGTTTCCTTTGCTGTGCAGAAGCTCTTTAACTTCATGAAGTCCCATTAGTTCCTTTTTGCCTTTGTTTCCCTTCCTTTGGAGATGCATCTAGCCAGAAGTTGCTGGGGCCAAAGTTGAAGAGGTTGCTGCCTGTGTTCTCCTCAAGGATTTTGATGGATTCCTGTCTCACATTTAGGTCTTTCAACCATTATAAGTCTACTTTTGTGTATGGTGTAAGGAAATGGTCCAGTTTCATTCTTCTGCATGTGGTTGTCCAATTTTCCCAACACCATTTGTTGAGGAGACTGTCTTTTTTTCCATTGGATATTCTCTCCTGTGGCAAGTGTAAGTTTACCTTTATAAGAAACTGAAGAACTGTTTTCCAATATGATTGTATCAATTTACATTCCCACCAGTGACATATGAGCTTTCCATTCCATCTATATCCTCTTTTAGTCATCTTTATGTCTTTCAACTTTATTCCTCTTTTTCAAGTTTGATTTGCCTATTCTAGGTACTTTGCACTTCCATACACACTTTGAAATCAGCTTGTCAATTTCTGCAAAGTCAGGATTTTTATTGGGGTTGCATTGAATTTATAGAATGGTGTGGTGGGAATGTACATCTTGAGAATACGGGGTCTTGGGGCACTTGGGTGGCTCAGTGGGTTAAGCATCTGCCTTCAGCTCAGGTCATGATCCTGTGGTCCTGGGATCGAGCCCTGCATGGCGGGGGGCGGTCTCTGCTCAGCGGGGAGCCTGCTTCTCTTCTCCCTCTGCCTGCGGCTCTGCCTACTTGCATTCACACTCTCTCTTTCTAGCAAATAAATAAATAAAATCTTTAAGAAAAAAAAAAGAATACTGGGTCTTCTGATCCATGCACATGATATATTTCTCCATTTATGTAGGTTTTCTTTAATTTCTTTTACCAATAGCTTTTAGTTTTCACTGTAAAGGTTTTGCACATATGTTATTAAATGTGTCACTAAGTATTTCACTTTTTGGGATAATATTATAAATGAAGGTGATTTTTTAAAAATTTCGCTCCTCTTCTTTTGTAGATTACTTAGGATTTTCTGCATACACAAACATATCATCTCTGAATAGAGATAATTCTATTTCTTTTTTTTTTCAATCTGTATCACTTTTATTTCTTTTTCTTGCCTAGTGCACTGCCTAGGATTTCCAGGACAATGTTGAATAGAAGTGGTGAACACCCATACCTTGTTTCTCAAACTTTGGGGGTGGGGGTGGAGGTGGGTGATAAATGACACTGATTTTTTTTTTTTTTAGTGAAAACCAATCTTTCATTCTTGGAATAAACCCGACTTGGTCACAATTGTATCATCCTCTTTATATGTTGCTGGACTGAATTTGCTAATATTTAATCAAGTTTTTTGTGTGTAACTTCATGAAGGATATTGGTCTATGGTTTTCTTTTCTTGAAATATCTTCACCTGGTTTTGGTATTGTAGAATGCTGGCCTCATAAAATGATTTGGGAAGTGTTTCCCCCCTCTGCTTTCTGAAAGAATTTGTAAAAGATTGGTAATATTTCTCCTTTAAGTATTTGGTAGTATTCACTAGTAAAGCCATGTGGGCCTGGAGTTTTCTGTTTCATTTCTTTCAAAGATTGGGGATATTCAGGTTTTCTGTTTCTTCTTGAGTCAGTTTTGGTAATTTGTGTTATTCAAGGAATTTGTCCATTTCATCTAAACTGGGAAACTTATCCACAAATAATGTTCCTAATATTCCCTGGTTACACTTAAAAAAAAATCAGTTTTCTGGGGCGCCTGGGTGGCACAGCGGTTAGGCGTCTGCCTTCGGCTCAGGGCGTGATCCTGGCGTTCTGGGATCAAGCCCCACATCAGGCTCCTCCGCTATGAGCCTGCTTCTTCCTCTCCCACTCCCCCTGCTTGTGTTCCCTCTCTCGCTGGCTGTCTCTATCTCTGTCAAATAAATAAGTAAAATCTTTAAAAAAATCAGTTTTCTTGGTATTTTTTTTAAAGCTTTCAGTTTCATAGATTTTCCTCTATTGTTTGCCCATTTAACATTTTATTCATATCTGCTCTTATCTTCATTATTTATTTCCTACCATGTATTTAGATTTTAATTTGCTCTTCTGTGTCTGATTTTCTGTGATATTCTTCTATCATTTACTAAAAGAAGACTGTTAAAATGTTTACCTCTGATTGCAGATTTATCTATTTCTGCTTTCTTTTCTGTGAGTTTTAATTTAAATTCAATTAGCCAACTTATAGTACATCATTAATTTCAGATGTAGTGTTCAGTAATTTATCAGCTGTGTATAACACCCAGTGCTCATCTCATTACGTGCCCTCCTAAATGCCCATCCCCCCACTTCCCCTCCAGCAACCCTCAGTTTTATTCCTAGAGTTAAGAGTCTCTTGTGGTTTTTCTCCCTCTCTGATGACTTCCCATTCTGTTTCCCCCTGTTCTGTGAGTTTTGTTTCATGTATTTTGAAACCCTGTTATTTGTAGTGCATCCGTATTTAGAGTTTTAAGTCTTCTTCATGAAGTGACCCTTTTATCATTAGCAAACATCCTCCATCCCATCACCTTCCTTGTCCTGAAGTCTACTCTGCCTATTGATATAGGCACTCAAACTTTATGATTAGAGTTTGCATGGTATGTCTTTATCCATTTTTTACTTTTACCATACCTTCACGTATTCATATTTGAGGTGGATTTCTTATGCTTAGCATATAGTTTTGCTTTGCCTTTTTATCCAGTATAGCAGTCTCTGCTTTTTAGTTGCACTGTTTGGACCATTTACAAAAATTGTAAGTAGTGATATGGTTGAGTTTAAATCTACCATCCTGCTATCTATTTTCTATTTGCCCCATGTGTTCTATGTTCCCCTTTCCATCTTTTCATGACTTGTTTCAGATTGAGTAATTTTTAGAATTTCACTATATGTTTATATATTTTATGTCTAGGGTTCTAGGGTTTTTAATATGTATTTTACATTATTATAGACTATCTTCAAATAATTCAAAATCATTTCGTATGTAAGAACATTACTACAATATGCTTCCAATTACCCACTCATGTCCTTTGTGCTATTGTTGTTATACATTTTATTTCTTATAGTGGTTATAAACCCCACACCATGTTGTTACTATTTTTGCTTTAAATGGTTTGCTATGATAGAAAGAAATTTTAAAAATGAGAAAAAATTTTTTATATTTACCTACATACTTTCCTTTTCTGGAACTCTTTTTTTTATTACATTCAATTAGCTGACATATAGTACATCATTAGTTTTTGATGTAGTGTTCAACAATTTATTAGTTGCGTATAACACCCAGTGCTGGAACTCTTCATTACTTCATGTAAATCCAAGTTCCCATTTGGTATCACCCTTCCTTGTGGAGGACTGTCTTTAACATTTCTCATAGTGCAGGCTTTCTGCTGACACCAAATTATCTCAGCTTTTGTAGATCTGAAAAAGTCTTTATTTTGCCTTTTTTTTTATTGAGGTAAAATTGACATAACATAAAATAAACCATTTTAAAGGGACCAATTCAGTGGCATTTAGTACATTCACATGTAAAAAGATTGTTGAGCAGGGCTGGCACAATGAAGAGAGCAGCCAGAGAAACCGGAAAAGTTAACCTCGGATAGGAGGGCAGAGCCCTCTTCTGCCGAGTTGGGAAATAGACAAGGGTGTCTGCTGCTGTGGGCAAGTCTGAAGATGTGATATGGGGCACGGAGCTGACAGACTTTTTGTCTGATGATCAGAGAGGAGAGGAGAGAGTGTGTCACAGAGGGCCTGGTAGGCCATGGGGAAGACTTTGGCTTTGGCTCTGAGTGAGATGGGAGGCACTGAAAGTTCAGAGCGGGAGAAGGAGGGACCTGACTAATGTCTTCCTACTGATTCTGAGTTGGGGCTCTTTTGGGTTGGTGATGGTGAAATAAGGAGACCGTTGTAGATAATTACAAGATCTAGGGTACTTATTCAGGTAGAAGTTTCTGAAGGATTGACTTTGATATCCTTACAGGAGGTGCATGCTCTGTGGCTTCAAGGTCTGTGCAGCTCCTCTTGGTGTGGGGTTACTGTTTCCATTCTCCTGGTCTCTTCCTTACCACTGGCTTCCTGAGCCTAACCTCACTCCTCCAATTCTGAGTCTTACTTTCTTAAGCTTGAAACCTGTCTTTGTCTCTGGACCTTCCCTCGCCCCCACTCCCTTTTGTAAATTGGAACTTCCAAACTTAAATCCTCATCTGACTCTGAGTTGGACTCTACAGGTTTCTGTGTGTGGTTCCATGAAGTTGGGGAATGAGACCCTGGTGTCCCAGTTTCTTCTGGAAGGGCTGACTGACACAGAGGAGTTGAGGCCCTTGCTCTTTGCGATTTTTCTGCTGGTCTACATAGTGGCTGTGGTTGGGAACCTGGGCATTGTCAGCTTTATTGTAATGGACTCCCGACTTCACACCCCCATGTACTTCTTCTTAGCCAACCTTTCACTGCTGGACACTGCCTATATCTCCAACACAGTGCCGCAAGTGCTGGTACACCTGCTGGTACCAGTGCAGACCACGCCCTATCATGCTTGTCCTACCCAGATATTCTTTCTCCACTTCCTGGCTCCCTGGGAGTGCTTCCTGCTCACAGCCATGGCCTACGACCGCTATGCAGCCATCTGTCAGCCACTGCACTACCTAGTCCTCATGGGCCAACGGACCCGGACAAGACAAGCTTCAATCTCCTGCCTGCTTGCCTTGGCCAATGCACTCACTCACACCATCCTTGCATCTCTACTCAAGTTCTGTGGGCCTTGCCTTATCACCCACTTCTGTGAGCTTCCGCCACTGATCAAACTCTCTTGCTCAAGCACGCAGGCCAATGAACTTGCCCTGTTCTTCTTCAATTTTGTGGTGGCTCTTGCACCCTGTGCCATGGTTGTGATCTCTTATATACACGTCGTGGCTGCTATTCTCAGGATTTGCTCTGCTGAGGGCCGAAGAAAAGCCTTTTCTACCTGTGGTGCTCCCATCACTATGGTCTGTGTTTTCTACATCACTTCAGTTCTCTGCTACATCCTCCCCAGCTCTGCATACTCTGGCTTGCAGGACCGGGTGCTCTCTGTGCTGTACGTGGTCCTCACTCCCATGCTCAACCCCATCGTCTACAGCATGCGAAACAAGGAGGTGAAGAGGGCTTTGTTCAAGGCCCTTGGGAAAGAAAGTGCTTCCTAGGCACTAGTCACATCAACTCAAGGCCATACTTCTCCATGGTGAGGCTGGCACATGCCTGATGCTTTGGGGGTGAACCCGATCACATAGGAGTTTGAAATTTCATGTAGATGATCCATTTGGCGAATCCTATTCTGTGTGCCAGGTTTCCCCTCATTTTCAGCAAAGATAAATATTTCTGTTGTGGTTTTTGATTCTAATACATTGTTTTCTATTTATGGAAGTAAAACATGGTCATTGGATAAGTTGTGCAGTTACAGAAACTTATAAAGTGATGCCCCAAAAAATGCCCTCTACAATCGCACCACCCAGAGAGAACCACTGTGAATATTTTGATAGTTTCTTTCAGGTTTCTTTCTGAACTACAAATGTATGTGCATGCATATTTAAAGTAGGAAAACGAAACTGGAATCATAATGTATTTACAGTACCAGATGCTTAGATATTTTAAAAAATTTTCCACTATAATATATGCTTACTATAAAATCATTCATGCCTTACACAAAGATGTGTTGTTAGAAAGTAAAAATTTCTCATGATCTCAGTGTCTGTAATAACCACTTTGAACAGTTTTATGTGTGTTCTTCCAGTTTTTTTCCTAGGATATATTAACCTGCATTCATGATTCTCTTTTTACATAAATAGGATCATACTGTTAAAGTAGGTAGTTAGTTAGACATGAGCTGGAGGCAAAGGTGGTGATAAATAGGTGACACATTAGAAACCTGAGGGCACAACATCCTGACTGTGGCTTTTAACATCTTGGCCTTAGGGCTTCCAACACCCCAAGGCAGGGGATGGGAGGGTGGGGGTGGGTGCTGACAGACCAAGAGCCACAAGTGCAGACCATGTGCTCGCCTCTTCCATCTTAGCCCCAGGGTAACCTATAACTTCATTATAATATATTTACATTGCAGTTTCAACCCAGTGCCCCCACCCCCCACTCCCGCCCAGGAGAGAAGATGGCCCTGACAGTTCTGGCAAGAACCTTGTAGGGCCAAAAACTCCCCTTCCCAACCAGTAGGAGTCCCTTAGATGATTGGAAACAACCTCAGTCGGAGACCCCCCTAGCTATGACCCATAACCTATGCAAACAAAAAGAAAAGAGACCCCTAGCCCCAGTGCAGTTGCCACCTCTGGGCCTGCCTGCTCTCCCACCTTGAGAGTGTACTGTCCTTAAAAAACTGTCTTGTGCTAGCTACCTTAATTCTGCCTGTCTTTGAGCCCGGGTCCTCACGTAACTCTGGTGGGGGATCCAAGAACCGAGACCTCCATTCACACAATGCAGACTCTCCCACCGGTAACAATACTGTGTACCAAATGGGCTGTTTATAATCCTTATTCCATGAATTCCATGTTCTTGTCATTTGTACAATTTTCTACTGGGCTGTTTGTGTTTTATGTATTTATTTCTAAGAGTTATTTGCATTTTAAAGATATTAGCTTTTTTTTTTTTTAAAGATTTTATTCATTTATTCGACAGAGATAGAGACAGCCAGTGAGAGAGGGAACACAAGCAGGGGGAGTGGGAGAGGAAGAAGCAGGCTCATAGCGGAGGAGCCTGATGTGGGGCTTGATCCCATAACACCGGGATCACGCCCTGAGCTGAAGGCAGACGCTTAACCGCTGTGCCACCCAGGTGCCCCTAAAGATATTAGCTTTAGTTTACCATTTGGGTTACTAATGTTTTCCTAACTTGTTTGTGTTTTCATTTTATTTATGATGTTTTCTTCCATAACAGAGCTTAACATCTTTGTGTAATTAGACATTGGTGTTTATTTGTTTGTTTTTTGGATTTTTGCTTCTGGATTTTGCATCGTGCTTTGTTTACTACTTGACTTATAAATAATTTTCTCAATTGAGTCCCAATTTGATGCTTTTATGGTGTTCTCTACCACAAATAACTTAACATTTCCTTGTATTTAGACACTGATTCATTTTTATTCATGCATGGCTTCTGGGTTTTGTATCATGCATACACTTCTTCATCAGTGCTTTCTCCTTTTATTTAATGGTTTCATATTTTTTATTTAATTGTATGTTTTCCCCACTTGATTCTTTTGGAAATTTATCTTTCTGTAAAAGGTTAGGTCAAGACCAACTTTCTCTTTCTTCTGCCTTGAGTAATCCAAATAATTTCACCATTGTTCTTTATATACTCTTTCTTTTTAAAAAAAGATTTATTTATTTATTAGAGACAGACAGAGAGAGAGAGAGGGCAGAAGGAGAGTATCTTTAAGCAGACTCCCCACTGAGTGCAGAGCCTGATGTGGGTGCTTGATTCCACAACCCTGAAACCATGACCTGAGCTGAAACCAAGAGTTAGACTCTTAACTGACTGAGCCACCCAGATGCCCCTTATGTACCCTTTCAAGTTTGGTTTCACTATGGTTTCTGACTCTTAATTTTACATCTTTTTCTCCAGTCACATCTCTGGCTTGGTCTCTTAGAACACTGCTTGTGTCCTGGCTGATAAACCTTACTTTCCCATGAGAACATGGGACTTGTGTTTGATTCTGGATATCAACTTTGCAGCCACATGTCTTGGCCTTTCTCCCCATATCCTTCACTTTACTATACAGTAGACTAATGTTCCCTCATTCCCTAACCAGGTAATGTGCTATAATTATAGAAACCTGGGTAAAATGCCATGGGGGAATTTATAGTTCCTACAAAATTATGAACTCAATAACCTGAAGACTTTATCACCACTAAAACTAGGACTGTGTATATTTACGTATGTGTGTGTATACAATCTTTTTAAACAAAATATTCATAACAGCATAATTTTAATAGTTTTTTAAAAGAAAAAACTCCCAAGTTCTCAAGCATCCCCAATGCAACAGTCCCCTAATCCACTGACGCCCTGACCTTCTCTCTTTCATCCCGTTCTTCTCCTCATGTTTCTCCCTGCACCCTTGGGAAGGCAATCCAAGCTGAGCCAATCAAAACTCTCTGTCTGTCTATCTTCCTCTGTCTCTGTCTCTCTCTTTTTCCACACCAATCCCAACTTTCTTTACTGTATCCTTCAGGTCATTTCCTCAGAGAGGCCATCCCAGATCACTCAACCTAAATTTGCTGGAGAAACAAATGTGCAAGAATAAATGAAGATGTGGGTTTAGACTTTGGTGAAGATGACATTTCAATTCAGTAGAGATATGTGGATTATTCAATAAATGATGTTGAGACACCTAACTAATCTTGGGCGGGGGAGGGACAAAATTAGATCAATGTCGTTTTTCACACCAAAATAAATTCCTAGTGTATTAACATTTTAAAGTACCAGAAGATGTTACGAGTGACAAATTTTATAATTTTACAGTAGGGAAGTCTTTCCTTTGGACATAAACTGCAGAAATCATAATGAAAAAGATATCACTTAAATACATTTAAATTTTTAACAATCCTTCTTTATAGAAAAGAACTGTGAACAGGGATAAAGTGAAGCAATGAGGAAGGAAAGTGTTTTCAAATTATGACAAAGATTTGATATCTTTAATATATAAAGAGCATTCACCAATCAATAAGTAAAACATGACTATTCCAATTAAAACATAGATAAATGGTATGAATGGACAGTTCTCAGAAGAGGAGATACCACTGGCTAAATGTCATATGAATTGTTTTCAAGCTATGTTAAAAATAAAAAGAAAGTGAAGCAATATTGAGATATGATTTTAGTTACTATATGGGCAAAGACTTAAAAGATTAAAAATGTTCTGTTTGGGATATGTTATGGGCTGAACTGTATCCCTCCACCTCTGCAAATTCATACATTGAAATCCTAATCCTTAATGGGACTGTATTTAGAGATACGGACTTTAAGGAGGTAATTAAGGTTAAATGGGGTCATAAGTGTAGGCCCCTAATCCAATAGGACTGGTGTTCTTACAAGAAGAGAAACAGACACCAGAGATCTCTTTCTTTCTCTTCACACACTCAAGGGGACGGCCTCACCAGAAACCAATGCTGCTGGCATCTTGATCTTGGATGTTGAGTCCCCAGAACTGTGAGAAAATAAATTTTTGTTGTTTAAGCCACTTAGTATGTGGTCTTTTGTTATGGCAGCCCGAGCTGACAAATACAAGGTGAGAGGTAAAAAAAACAGACACTTTCATACACAATTGGTTGGAGTTTAATTGGTACAACCCTTTTGGAGGACAATTTGGTAATATGTATCAGTGAGTAGAACATGTGACTCTTTTTTTTTTTTTTTTTTTTTTTAAAGATTTTATTTATTTATTCGACAGAGATAGAGACAGCCAGCAAGAGAGGGAACACAAGCAGGGGGAGTGGGAGAGGAAGAAGCAGGCTCATAGTGGAAGAGCCTGATGCGGGGCTCGATCCCATAACGCCGGGATCACGCCCTGAGCCGAAGGCCGACGCTTAACCGCTGTGCCACCCAGGCGCCCCTAGAACATGTGACTCTTGATCTCAAGGTTGTGAGTTCAAGCTCCCTATTGGGTATTGAGCTTATTTAAGAGGAGAAGAAGGAGAAGGAGAAAATAAAATAAAAGGGCTTATTCCTTGACCCAGCAGTTCCCCTTCTAAAAATCTATTGTACACAATACATTACACAAAAACAAATGTACCAGTTATTCATTTCAGCATTGTTTATAATACCGAAAAATTAGAAACAACCTAGAGGCATATATGTAAGAGACTGGTTAAAATAACTATGGTATATACATCCTGTGGAATATTATACAGCCACTGAAAATAATGTGGAAGCCACAGGCTTCTCCAACTCTACCGTATGGCCCACTTCTAGCCCAATTTTGGAAGCACTATCTGGAAAGGGATGGTCCTTCTTGTCCCTCTCCTTCACCTGTCTCTTGCAGTCCCTCCCCTCCTTCTTTGGAGTCTTACCCACAAAAGACTAATTTTTCTCTTTTTTTACCATAATATGGCTGGATCATCAAGGAGCCAATTCCTTAGCAAGAAAATAGGCCCATTTCTCCCTTGAAGTAAAGGAGGGTCAAGTT
Source organism: Ursus maritimus (assembly GCF_017311325.1). Classification (NCBI taxonomy): domain Eukaryota; kingdom Metazoa; phylum Chordata; class Mammalia; order Carnivora; family Ursidae; genus Ursus; species Ursus maritimus. The sequence continues at coordinate 1,235,314 of NW_024423319.1, read as the reverse complement.
CTTAAATCATGATAGTGGGTTAAATAATGAATAAAACTATGGCTCCTCAATTCAATAATAGTTGAGACATTCCTATTGCAAGTGAGAAAAAAAAAGAAACAAAAGCAATTAAAAACATCCACATTGGCTTAAGCCAAAGGGAGAATTTCTGGGTCTGTGTAACTGAAAGGTATAGAGGTAGTTTCTGTCTTCAGGCATGGCTGGAGCCAACCTTTGGTTCTCTGAAATTTGCCTTTCTTGCTCCAGCTTCCACTCTGTTCATTGCCAGCCTGCCCCTCTGCAGCCCCTCTGCAGCCCCCACAGTGTCACTGGGTTGGATGGGATTGCCATAGCTGGAGGAAAGCAGTGTTCTGATTGGCCAGACCTGAGACACATGCCCACCCCTGAAATCAGAGGTGAAGTCAACTCCATCAGAAGCATAACTGCTGAGGGGAAGGAAGGGGGCATGTCTAGGAGGAAATAAGAATACCGGTACCAGGAGAAGGGGAGTGGACATTGGGTGACAAAACCAACAGTGGTGCAGACATGTAACCAAATTCAAAACCCATTTCCAATGTTTCAAAAGAACAAGACTTGGAAAGGTTATTCCTTAATCTAATGGAGCAGACTATTATTTCCCCAAAATAAAAATATTTACTTCAAAAGTAATACATACATACTTGATGAAAATATTGAAACAAGCTGGAATGTGAAATCCACAAGGTGAAAGTTTCTTTCCCCTAATGCTATTGTCCAGAGATGAGCATTCTTGACAGTGGAGGTGGCTCATTCCAGGTAGTTACTATGCATATCCGCCCACGTTCACATGGCAGGAGCATCTTGCATAAACAGAGATTTGTGACTTGTTTTAATCTCTTTGTTAGTATCCAGCCATCTGCCTTACTCTTTCTCTAACTGCCATATGCTATTCCATCAGGATGAAGTTACTGTAACTTACTGAATCTTTACTCAGTCAATGTACAGTTACATTCTTCCAATTTTTTACAGGATGCTATAATTAACATCCTGATTGATTCTGCCTTATTCGCATATGAAAGCATTTCTCTATGATAGATTCCTAAAGGTGGGTTGAAGTGTATGAACATCTTAAATATTAACAGAAAGTGCCAAATAAACATCCACATGCATTTTACTACTTCTTCAACTGATAAGAGTCTGTTTCTAACTACAGCCTTGTCTAATATTGGAGGTTGTAAACTACTAAAATGAATCCTACAGTAAAATCTGCTTTGGTCTCACTGAGCAAATCCTAAAAGAAAGACTTGAAAGGATCAAACTGTTTCCAAGTAACTGAACAGAATCCCAGAACAAAGCTCAAGAATATATTTGGGAACACAAATTTCTAGCACCCAAGGCAAAATTTCACAATGTCTGGCATCCAATCTAAAATTATGAGGCAGGTGAAGAAGCAAGAAAATCCAATCCTATTATGAGGTGAGAAATTAACCACAAATAGGCATCCAGATTGGAAAGGAGAAGGTAAAACTAACTTATTTGTAGACAACCTGATCATCCATGGAGAAAAACTGATGTAATCCACAGAAAAGCTACTTAAACTGTAGGTGAGTTTGGCAAGGTTGCAGCAAACAAGATACAGTAGAGTGAGCTAACTCCTCCCCCCACCCCAAACACTTAACTAATTGTCTCAACAGTTTTCTTCACTGATCTGAAACAAGGTCAGTAAGCCACAAAATTCCAATTACAGTGCTTCTGGGTTGTGTGATCTTCTCGTGCAAATTAAGTCTTTTATTTTGGCAAGAATAAAACTGCTGATACAAGGAAGTGGGAAAACTAGAATTCCAATGGTAGGACACACTTTCTGGACAACGATTGTGTACTGTAGACCAACAACGGCCTTAAAAAATAAATAGAAAAGTACATTTCTTTTTAAAGATTTTATTTATTTCTTTGACAGAGAGAGAGACAGAGCCAGCGAGAGAGGGAACACAAGCAGGGGGAGTGGGAGAGGAAGAAGCAGGCTCCCAGCGGAGGAGCCGGATGCGGGGCTTGATCCCAGAACTCCGGGATCACGCCCTGAGCCGAAGGCAGACACTTAATGACTGAGCCACCCAGGTGCCCCAGAAAAGTACATTTTAAACTCAGTGATTGTATTTTTTGGAGCCTGTCTTGAGGAAGTAACCTTTGAGGCAAAGACTTACATGAAAGAATTCCACTGAATCATTACTTATGATAGAGAAAAAATGGAAACATATTAAATGTTCAACAGTTACATCATAGTACTTCTTTTATGCATCAAATTACATATTTTTGAAGAGTTTTCAGAAAGAGGAAACGTTCATGTGTTAAATGAAAATAATTCAGAAAAAATTTAATTGTGAACTTGCAAAGATTATACATTAGATATTATTGGTATGCACTTAATATAGAAATGCACCTGTAAAGCTAAGAAAATATTCCAAAATATTGATGGTAGTTAATGCTGAATGATAGGGCACAATTCATTTTCTTCCATTTGCTAAACTATCTTCAATTATCTAGCACTAGTAGAATATCTGAATTCCAGACCTCCCCTCCAACATGAGGACAAAGGAAAGAAAATGTGGAGATGCAGTAGCTGAAAACAAACTCAGATGCAGAATAACAGTTTTATTTTCTGCTGTAACAAACATTAAGAGCCCCTCTCCTCCAGGGGCACCAGCTGATGGCTCAGTTGGTTAAACATCCGACTCATGATTTCAGTGCAGGTCATGATCTCAGGGTTGTGAGATTGAGCCTTGTGTTGGGTTGTGTGGTGCCCACTCCCCCCCCATCACTCTCTAAAAAAAAAAAAAGAACCCCCCTTTGGGGCAACAATAGAGAATCAATAAGGCCCAGAGTGCCCAAAGTTCAGTACAAATAATTAAACCCCCATAATAAAGTGGCAACTAGCTTAGGAATCAATGCCTAGGAGGGGACACTAGGTTAGTCTTAGCCCCCTTTCCCTGGCTTGGGCTTAGCGAAAAAAGGGGGCACAAAGTGCTGTATGGTCCAAACCAACAGGGAAAGCTGGTCAAGACAGAAGGTGATGGAAATTTGGAGTTGGCCGGGATCTTCAGCAGTCAGTCAGATAGAAGTGGGGGGAAAAGAAAATCAAATTAAATGTGATAATTCTGCCCTTATCTCTCTCTGCCCTCTCAGGTAGTGACAGGCCCAGTATGCCGCATGTACCTCCTTAGACCTTACCTGTGGGTGTCTCCAATTCAGTATTAGAATAGTGATTGACCCCAGCCACCTTCCACCCCCCCCAATCTGGGCCCCTTTGAGAACTAACATAGCTAGGATGTTGCTGGATACCATGAGCTCCTTTCAAATTGCCCCTTGGTAGGGTTGGGGATTTGGAGCCAGGGCCTGGCGGGCCACCTCTGCCTCCATGGGTGATGGGAAAGGCACAGTAAGGGAGCTGGTGGAGATTCGATTAAGGCACCATCCAATACCAATTTTGTCTGTGCCTCAGGCTTCCTTATCACTCCAAGGCCTGCTTCCCCTCTAGCCACTCTCACCCCTTGCAGTACCCCCAGGTCTGCTCCCCTCCTTCCTGGTCCCTCAGACCATCTCTCCCCACATCTCCCCTGGCCACCACTGGCCCCTTTGCCCCAGGCCAGCCCCTCCAACACCCCCTGGTCCACCCTTACCCCTCCTTCCTCTGTCCCCCCAGGCTGACCCCCTCTGCTCCCTGTCTCATTGCCTCCCCTAGGTCCATTCTCCTGGCCACCTAGCCATTCCTCAAACAGGATACAACAGGAGCAGCTGGCTTCCTGGCCCTCTGGCTGTGGGCCCGGCATGCACACCCAGCCCTGATGCAGCACATGGACTGGGCCATGACCCCGCATGTCCACCTGGCCACGGCACAGCATGGCCACCAGGTCCTGGCATGGCGTCTTCTCCCTGGCCGGGAGCTTGTGGTACCTGTGTGACCTGCGGAGCTCCACTGGCTGCAGCACTCACCTCTCCCTCATTACCTTCACCGGGGCTCTCATGGCCTCTGGGGCCATCTGGACCACCAGGGTCACCTGGGACACCCTGACCTTCAGCACCACCGGCCACACTGCCTGCACCTTGATCTGTGGCCTGCATGGCTCCTCAGCTTTTACTTCAGGCTTCCAAGCCCTCTCTGAACTGCTGAGTGAACGAGGCTCCCTCAGGAAACTCTGTCCCTTAGCGGATGACATCACCTGGACTCCTGGGCACGCCTGCACAAACCATCCCCAATGTCATTCCCCAGAGACTCCTCTTGTGAGGCCGCTGGCATGTGACTGTTTCCCGCCAAGCCTGTCCAGCCCCCAAGTGTGTGTCTGTGCAGGTGCCAGCCGGGCCCACCCCACATATGACCAGCTTGCTGACCGCCGGTCCCCTGTCATCGAGTTCTGGGAGTGAGTCGGGCACCTCTGGGCCAGTCTCTGCCTGTCCCTCTCTCTGGGCTCCCCACATGGCCCAAGTCTGCAAGTCTGTGTGTGCTGGGGCCCGGCCCCTAGGGGACACAGAGGAGAAGTCACTCCCAGGCCCTGCCTGTCTTCAGGGAGCCCCCAGCACAGTCCCTAGAGGAGCTGGAATGGACGGGCCTTGCTCCTTCACCGTGTCTCAGTCCCAGGCATTGTCACTCCATTGTGCCTGCCA
>NW_024423319.1:1222070-1225620 GCF_017311325.1 Ursus maritimus | reverse complement strand
CTTCCCACATCTCAAGTCTTCCATGTAGCAGCTTTAATTAACCCACGTGTGTGTCACGTCCGATCCCGAGACAGCCGAGTGGACCCTAGAAAGGCTCCCCCCACACCACCCCGACATCGGTCGGAGAGGTGGGACTGGGTGAGGGCGGGGGTCCAGCGGGGACATTCTTACTGTGCTAAAAAGCCACTGCAAACATAGCAATAAAAACATGTCATTTTCCAAAGCTGGCTCCTGCTCCATCTCTGATTGTCATGAGGGAGGGGTGGTGGGGGGAGGGAAGGTGTTGGGGCTGCAGGGGTGGTGGGGAGGCCTCCCACCTCGAGCTGCTTCCTCGGGCAAGCATTTGTTCTGAGGGTCCCTGCACCCGGCCTTGTGCCAGGACCTGGGAATAGAGCAGGCACCGAAGCCGGCAGAAAGCCTCTTCCATGTCCCGTGGAATCTCCTTCTGGTCACCATCACGTGCAGGCTGCTTATTCCTGTGCCTTTTGTTTCCATAGACATCTTTTCACACCTTAGATTGTGCTGTGTCCTGGGGCCCCTGTACCCCCTTCGAGGCCTCTGACTTTTTGCTCCTGTAGCTGACACCTCTGGACCTGGCGCCAGCGCTCCCATGCAGCTCCCTGAACATCTAACTTTTTCTCCCTTCATTCAGCCTGTGCACAAGGTGGGCCTGGAAGTGCAGGGGGTTTGCACTCCTGGAGAGAGTTCTCTGCTGGTGCAGCCAAGAGTCACTGAATAAATGCCTCCTTCTCTTATCCTTTGGAGGGATTAATTTTGCGGTGAAGGTGCTGTTTGAATGAATGCAATGAGATAGGAGTGGACATGTTTGACTGTTGTGATGTACTTCAGGGAAGCATGGGAGAGGACTGAGTGAAGGACTACATCCACATTTACGCCGCATATTTCTGTATCATACAAATTGTTTATAATGAGAAAGTATTTGTGTATTATATACACAATAGAATCAATATGAAATACTAGAAGAAAATGTAGATGAGCTTTATTTGATTTTTGGAGGGGGAAGACTTTTCCAAGACTACCAACAATGGGATAATACTAAGCAGTACCATTCATTGGGTGATTACCACATTCCAGTCAGTGTTCTAAGCGCTGAATACGAAAGCTCATCTCATCCTGAGACACCGACATTTTCATTGGGTTGTCTTTAGTAAGTGAGATGATTGATCTTTGTTTTCTTTTCCAAACTCACCCATATTTTCTTTATTTTTGACAGTGAGCATCAATTACCTTTGTAAGCAAAACACAAATTAGGAAAGTTATTCAGCAACTGTTGTTCAGAAAAACTTCTAATTGGTTCCCAAGTGAACTACTTTGCTGAGGTTTTAATAGTTTTGTTCAATTCATTGGAGGCCAATCTTCCCTTTGAAAGTGCTTTTAATTGGCACTTTTTCTTAATACAGTTATGAGGATTGTGATGAAGTCCCCGAAGTCACCAAACCTCAGTCCCAGGCTAACCACCTCAGGGCCAGTGCGGCACAGCCTCGTCTGTCTTCCAGATTTTAAGCTGCTTCCAAAAAGCACCCATTGCTAAATTTCGCACAAAATGCCTATCCTACCTGGAAAGTTATTCCTCCGGAGGGCAACTGATAGTTTGCTTCATCAGCATTTCATCATTGTTACATGAAGAACTATTTTGCTTTTCTCCCCCTTCCAATACTCCCGTACACATGCACATTTGTGTGTGAACACAGCAAACACAGGTGGCTAGGTACTCAGGAGGGCTCAGCACCTCACAGCCTGTGTAGGAGTCACAGCCTTCGTGTTTCCGAATCAGAGAAAACTCGCTTGGAATGTAGTAAATATATTCATTCATTTGTTCATTCATTCATTTATTTATTTAAGATTTTATTTATTTATTTGACAGGGAGAGAAAGAGCACAAGCAGGGGGAATGGAAGAAGCAGACTCCCTGCTGAACAGGAGCCCGATGAGGGCTCGATCCCAGGACCCTGGGATCGCGCGTGAAGCCAAGCGCCCAGATGCTCACCAGACTGAGACACACGGCACCCCCTTTTTTTGTAGTAAATATATTTAAAAAACACATTAGGCATAATCTGTAATGACTATGGTTAGAGCTAACAGGGCCAGGGTGTATAAATTCAAAGAAGGTGATAGTTAAATCAACATGGATCTCTTTACCGGGTTGCCAGCTACTCAACATTTTTCTTGAATTCCTGAGCTTGAGAGTCAGTTAGCCACCCAAACTAGGAGATGTCCTATAGGCACCTGGCACCCAACCAGCCCCTGACTAACGTCACTATATTTCTCTCACTCCCCCCCCCCCAGCCACTCATGTTCTAATGTCATCTCCTATCCAGTCAATCCCCCTAAATGTGCCTTGCCACCCTTCTTGGGACACCTTAGGCCAAGTTGGCATTTTCTCTTACCTTACAGATTCCTTGGCTCTTTCCCTCTGGGAACACCCCCCCACCCCCACCCCCAGACATCTGAGGAGAGTAGTGGGCTATCGTCATTTCACCTCTGACCATTCCCTGCCCCACAGCCCTGCAGGGGCCCTGTGATCTCCAGAGGTCTCCCTCCTCCCTAAGGCACTCTGTGTTGCTTCGAGTGGTGGGGCTTTCGGCTTTTGCCCCTCCCCCTCCCCTCCAAGGCCGTTTGCGCATGTACATGTGCGCATGAGTGTGTATGTGCAAGCACAGGGCTGCTTGGGTTGGCACTGTCACTTCCTTCTCTCACAGATAGCAGGGCCATGGTGGATGGGAACCTGAGGCTGCACTCCTGTCAGCAACATTCTCATTAGAGTTTCCTTCAATGAGAACTGGACCAAGGCAGTAATCAAAAAGGGGTCATGGACTAAATGGTACTTGAGCTGTGCCTCAAAGGAAGAGTGGAGGTTAGATAAACGGCAACGATGCAAGAGGGCATCCAAGCAAGGGGACTGCTTGGGCTTGGGCGAAGGAGGCTCATCAGTACCTTTACCTTTCAAAACTCTTTATTATGGAAATTACACATCTACACACAGGAGAGAGAATAGTATTAAAAAACCCCACCCTCCCCTCACCCAGCTCCCACACTGGTCAACATTCACTAGTTTATTTTGGAAGTAGGGAAGGATTTAGGGGAAAGAGCAGTGGGAGCTAATGTTTCTTGAAGTGATAAAAGAAGAGACACCCACCTAAGGTTGTCTAAATACAGGGGTGCCCACGCACCCTTTTATAAGGGCATTGCACGGCCCTGAAGCCCAGGGCCTGGGTGGGGTTAAAGCGGGTGACATCAGCAACAGTCTCTCTCCCTCTCTCTGGGGCTACACGGATGTAGTTTAGCAAGGTGGCAGTGTGGAGGGACCTGGTACTGCACCAAGCTGTGGCTAATCCCTTCTGCCGTGGATTCAGCACTTCGCATGCCAGGAGCAGGGCTAGGCATCACTTTCCAAGCCTTGTGCCTTGCAATCCTCACCACAATCCCAGGAGGTGTGTAATAGGATTGTCCCATTTGATAGCAACGTGGACCTATCTTTCAGCATAACATTGTTAGGTCTGGACTGTCACCAGGAATTTGCTGGTCTGCAT